>NC_135762.1:4065308-4315955 GCF_052425735.1 Oculina patagonica
CGCGCTCGGATGATCCTAGCACTAGGATTCATCCTATCCATGGTTTACATGGATAAAGGATGATCCTAGCTTGTGCTAGGATCATCCTCTTTCTGTGGGGCTTTAATATTCAAACTTCTAAACTGAACAAATTGCTCCAAGGTCCTAAAAACCGCCAGGATCACGCACGTACTTGACGTAGGATCGGATTGTGAATTCGTTTGTATTATAATATTTCTCTTTTCATCGTTTTAAAAGAAAATTGAAGGAGCCACTATGGGTCATCATGACCAGTAAACATTTTGGTTTTGCGAAAAACGCCGTTTTGTTGACCGTTTTGTTTTCGCGCAACCCGCGTGATGATATCACATGACATACGTGACAGCTCATCACACCTTCCCGCCGAAAGCTGCCATGTGCTTGAAACGGAGTTGATAGTCAATCATATTTCTGTTTCTTCTACAGCGGAAACGAAGCATTTTTTCTAAAGATTTCGACCAGTGGAGTTCTTGACTGTTTGCTAAGGAAACAGTTGTCGTGACTTTAATTCTTACAGCTGTGCAGCGAAGCGAAGATCTGGGCTTCAAACCCTTGGACTTTGTATTTGTTTGAATGAAATCCAGTGATTTCGTGCATGTTTTGGGTCAATGTTTACCCTCCGTCGTCTTGTATTGTCGGAAGTAAAGCTGTGTTTTCGTTTCTGTGAAAGGTAAGGTTTTTGTGAGTAAGATAGTTTATAGAAGAAGAGGCAGTTTCGAGTTATTCTGAAGGGGAAAAACGCAAATTACGGTGGTTCAAATTTATCAACTGCCACAGACAGGCCGTGCCATTTTGGTCAACAAGCTAATTTCGTCCTGAACTCGCAAGAATGAAGATACTCTGCACTTTAAATATTTGACATCCAGTTTTCAGTCGTGTTGCTCTAGGTTGCTAAGATAATATTGATCGCCAAAACCACAATATCACTTTTAATTCGAATGGCAGGCATTGCGAGCTACAGATTTATAAACTGCAAACCAGAAAATTGCTGTGTTGTTTTGTTATGAAAGGGAAAGTCTAAAGAGTGAGATTTTCATTGTTTGTCTGATTATTCCACCAATTATCTCAAGAAGAGTTTTTAATCCCTCTGAAATCAGTGGATCTTTGGTGTCTTTTGTACACAGAAATCATTGAATGATTATGGAGCCCAAACCAGCGGTGTCAGGGAAAATCATGCACTCGAGTAACGTTTTGATTTGGAAGGTGTGAAAAAATTCTGAAGTAAGTATTATTGTGTGTGTTTCTCACTGCCTGTTGTGTAGTCCCCACTTTATATAACTATTAGATATAAGCTTAGACATTGACAAATTGCGAGGACCTACGGTTGATAATGATTGACATCAGAAGAATGAATGAAATTTTCTGGTCTATGCACGAGTCCTGCATTGTGAGCCAACAAAGAACTCGTTGACTGATCGAGACTGATTCCCATTTGTTACTGTATTTCGTTGTTGGTAGTTTTATGTTACACAATAGAAAAGCCTGTTGAATGGCCCACCAGCAGTGAGAACTCTCAGAGGGGCAGGGGGGAGGGGGGGGGGGGATGGTGTCTCTGATCTTAACATTGTGCTTTAGAGCCTTTTATTTCTCTTGTTCCTTGGAGCTTAGTGGTCTCTATTTGTTTCTGTCTGGACAGGATTGTCGAAAGTAGCAAGTTGCAAGCCAAAATCACTGTCTACTTTATTAATCTGGGCAGGCTACTCTGCCGAGCTGTTTATCAGATTCTTTGAAAAAGTTGGCATTAATTGTCTTTTGAACAACTGGTTTGTGGAGTCCCAAAACCCTTTGGGTCCCTGATTTTCCTGTGTTCAGTTATGAAAATAAATAGGAGAGTGAGTGTGAAATTTCACAACTCCAATGTGTATTGAGCAATGACGTTTGATGTACCCCCACCCCACCCCCCCTCCAAAAAAAAGGTTTTATTATGGGATTTAGACTGCCAAGCAAAACAAAGAAATATAATTGGCCTGCATTTTAAATGTATGTGGTGGTAAGGTTTTACCCTTGGTACAATTTGGTATTTTCCTTTGTTCTGGTGTATGGTAATATATGATAACAAAAGAACATACCATATTGTACTTGGGTAAAATTGAACCACAAATGTACACGTAGGGGGGGGTTTCATGTACAAAACACCAGCTTCTTGCATTTACTACTTTTGGGGGTCATGCCCCAGTCAAGAAAGAGAAGAGGCTATAAACGTAGGTGGCAGAGCAGGGGTGCTTTGGAGCTGAAAATATCGTGAGGGCAGCGTAAAATTGGTTTGTCAAGATATTCCGTCTCCTCAGTAAGTTTAAACATCTTCGTCTATCGTCTATCGAAAAGTTTGAAAAAATGATTGGAAACGTTCGTATGGCCTTCGAACAACAATCGGTCTAGAAACTGCTTAGAAAACAAACCGGAAAAAAAGTGGCTCCAAATATGTAAACCTGCTGAGTATTTTTAGGAGTCTTAGCCCCCTCGTTCCAAAACGCTCTGCTGCCTCTGATAAATTAAAGGAAGGAAAGTGAGAATTTTCTCAAAGTCTCTGGATATCATTGAAAAGATTCCTCTTAATACTTGTAAATACTGTAATCTTGTACATTTTTTTCTCTACACAAAAAATAAAGGGGTTTGCCACACATGGATGCACTTGAGTATGGTCGTCAAGGAATCCATGCACAGCAAGCTGGAGCGCTGGACCAAGCTGCCGTCCTTTTCACACATGGAATACAACTTACTCCTCCTGGCAGACCAAACCTTGCCGGCAAGTTGCTGCGAGATAGAGCAGACTGCTATTGGGACCTACAACGGAAAGAGGAAGCATGCATGGACATGAAAAGAGCCCTAGAGTTGTTCCCAGGCATCAAGGTACTTGTAAAAGGGTTGATGTTGGCAGTTGCCCACCTACCTATATTTTGAATATGTACTGTACATTTTAAGTCTGCATTCAAGCCTAGTGGCCCATCAGGCCGGAGCTTATCCCAGTTTGAAGTAACTAAGGAGTATTTCTACTTCCCCTTCCCCTTGAATGGGATGCCAGTATATTGCAGGGTTTCCCCCAACAATAAATTCACTGGTGCCTGTTTATACACCTGGGTGGAGAGAGGCACTATGAGAGTAAAGTGACTTGCCTAAGAACACAATGCAGTGACCCCGGCCAGGGCTCAAACCCAGACCACTTGATCATGGACTCCAGCACACTAACCATTAGGCCAAGGAAAGATTTGTAATACAGGTTACACCCCTTCTTATTAAGGCGTGAACACTTAAAATATGTCTGGAATGTTCTTTGTGTTTTAAACAATCACATGCGAGAACTTCAGACCGCAGAAACCACAAACAACGAATGGGTTTCCATCGGTCACGGAACAATATTCAGTTCTTGTTTCGCTCCAATTTACAAGTAAACACTAATTGTACAGTAATTCCTTCCTTTTTGAGAACATTAACTGCCCTACTGAAAAATATGTTTGAGTGATTTTTTTTAAAGAAAAAATTGAAAAACCTATGCGCCCGATGCTACGATTTGCCCCAGTTGCCGCCAATTTTCAAAAATTTTAACAAATTCGTATCTGCAGTTACCGTTTGCCTGAAGGCATGTTACAATTTGTACTGAGGTAAGCGTGCATTTTCCGGTTTTTATCTCACCCAACTATTGTATATGTAGCAGACCTAAACACTGATAGAAGGAAGGTTCGTTTCTTCGATAACAGCGAAACGATAACGGAAAGGAAAAGCGAAAATCAAACGATTGAGCGATTGACTGAGGTGTTTACCTTGCACCAAACACACCAACGTTTTGAATAATTTTCGTCTGGAGCCTTTGCGATTTACAGTCTTACGATCACGGAACCTCTGATTGCCTAAGGGTTGAAATCCTTTGCCGAAATAAATCAAATCCCTTGTTCTACCGAAAAGATTTACAATCAGTAACGAAAACTCCACAATTTTCTATTTTATATTCGGTTAATCGTGTTTACATCTTATGTCTAGACGTGTCTACAACATACTGCATACACTGAACCATGTCGTATAACGTCGCTAGAGAAACCGTCCTTCTTTTCTTTCAAAAATCCCTGAAACCATGTTCTCGATGTGGCCCTCGATACGAAAGAATAGCAGTTCTTTAAATTCCTGAAAAAGACAGAGCACGATCCTGAAACAAAATAAGAACTTAAGTTGCTCCGTGACCGATGGAAACCCATTTATTGTTTGTGGTTTCTGCGGTCTGAAGTTCTCGCATGTGATTGGCTAAACACAAATATTCCAGACATATTTTTTAGTGTTCACGCTTTTATAAGAAGGAGTGTAATTAGGTACATGTAATTTGATTTGAATTTCTATTCTGAACAGGATGATCCAGAAAAATGGTTAAGGAGAGGGTATGAAGCCATGGATGAAGCAAATTATTCTGTAGCCACACAGTGTTTCACCTATTCTATGTTGTACTGTCCTATGAATAATATCGCTCTAGTGTCTACACTGTATGCTTTGAGGGCAGAAACAAACTACAGATTGAAGAGAATTACAGAGGCACGAAAAGACATTGCAAAATGTAGGAAGGTTGATCTTGCATTAGTAAAGGTTTGTGAATATCCATTGTTGAAATTATTATGAGCTACATACATGTATGGTATCCTAAATGCCATTCACCAATAGTGAGAGGAAAGAGTATCGCAAGATGAAATCGCTAGACTATTTAATTGGCATGAAGGTGTTTTTTTACCTGCTCTTAGCCCACTATTTAAGAGCATTTTCCACAGTAGCCACATTGGCTTCTGTTGATGTCAAGTTTCTTATCAATTACTGAGTGCTTGCTAGCACCTCCTTTTGCCTTAAAGGTCAACCCCTTCTCTCCTTGTGATCTTTCTCTCAATGGTGGAAAAGCCAATTTGCCTTGACCCTGTCAACATATGCTTACCGGTAGGCTTAGGAACGAAAAAAATAATTTCTTTTGTTTTATTCCCCTCAGCCGTGGACCCAAGTTCAATTTCAAATTTAAGTATCTAAATTGGCATATTGTCAGTGTAGTATGTGAAACTGCCGAGTCAGTTTATATGAAGTGCATGATAATAAAATAATTAAATGAGATTAAACGTTTGAAGTGATTCGAGTGAGGCCTCAAACTACTGTATTTTGATTTTAATTCCAAGCTGACTCCCCGAAGATGCCGTAGATTGGCCAAGGCTTCGAATTAAAATATCAAAATACAGTAGGTTGAGGCCTCACTCAAATCACTGAACTAATTAAATGAGATGTTTTTCTTTTGTCGTAATTACAGCAAGAAGGTCGACGCTGTAAGGAGAAAGGCATCCAATTGTACCAAATGCACAGTTACAATCAGGCCATTGTGTCACTTGGACTTGCAAGGGAGTTTTTACCACGCTCTATGAATGAATTGCATGGACAAGTACAAAGCTATTTGGCATCGTGCCATTTTAGTTTGCGGCAGTATCCTGAAGCTTTAGAAGCAGGGAAAGAGGCATACAAGATCAGACCAGGAAGATCACTGGTTTGTGAACATTGTATTTTAATACTTTGATATTTTGTGGTTAATACCAGACAATTTGGACATCACATGCTTACAAAAATCCAAACCATCCAACAGCCCGTCAGGTACACAACACAGACCCAGGTGTATAATGTGGAGCAGCCAGAAAGAGTGAAGATTGTCGCACTGAATCACTTTATACTTTGCAAAAAACCCAGTCACTGTACCTGTACATAGTCCCTAGTGACTTTTATTCTTTTGAGGGGTTACTTGGTGTTTTTGAAAACACTCTTTGTATCAACTTTTTTAATGTTTTGGTGTTGGTATTGTTTATTGTCATTCCTTATCTTCTGTTCTATGTTAATAAACTAAGAAATTGCCTTTCTTTGTGTAGGGTGAGGCAAAGAGGTGGAAGGAGAGAGGTAAACAGCTTTTCAAGGAAAACAAATTTGATCTCCTTGTTGACTGTTATTCTTTGGCCATCAACTATGCACCCACCAGTGACAGAGAACTTCTGGCTCAGCTGCTTTGTAATCGATCTCTAGTTCACATAAAGAATAAGACTTTTAAGGTGGCACTGTTAGATGCTGAACGCTGTGTAAAGATTAGGCCAAGCTGGTCAAAGGTAGGATAACACTGACAAATTTAACTAATACACTGCATGTGTATTCCAAAGATGACTTAAAGTTCTTTATCATCAGAGGTTGGGGCACTAAGGATAACTTTAGAAAATAGAACCACTATCAATTGGCGCCATTTTGGAATAAATGAAGTCAGTGCATTGCCCAATTGTTTCACACAAAAGACCTCTGCTTCCTAACAATAGCGGCAATGCACTGAGTCATAAAATACAAAATGGCGATAAAAGGGAAATTTAAAAGCACAAATATTTACAAATCAAAGCTCCAGTATTCGAATGAAAAAAACAAATCCGAAACATTTAACAACCAAAACGGTTTTAGACTGTGGTAAACTTATTATTTTGGTCAGAACTGTTTTACAGCCGGGGTTCCCTTTAAACAAATGTTCTCTTTCACTTGCAAGGTATGAATATTGTTAGTTTCCTTACACCAGGCACACTACAGGCTGGGGTCAAGCTTAGCTGGTATGAAGCGTTACGATGATGCCATGGACTCTTTTGCTACAGCACTTGAACTTGCCGAGACAGATGAAGAGAAGTTTGACACACTGTTACAGATCATCACTGTTGGCTCTGAGTCAGAGGGTATGCCATGTCATGTGCTGTGTGTTTGATAAAAAATTAACCTGCAAGACTAATGTTTGTGACAGCAGGAATAGTTTCTCAGGGGTGTGCTCCTCCAAAATGCCTATACGTGGTAGTTGCCACCCTAGTGGGGTTGTGATTTTGGGCTCTTGATCTAGAAGGGGATATCCATTTTAGAGACAATTTCTAGAATTTATCGCATTTCAAACGTCCGAAAGTTTCAAATAATTAGCAGTCATAACGAGGTGTTAAAAAATTGAACCTTCTTCTAGAACAGTGGTATAATTTTGAATGCAGATTCTTTCTAAAAGGGGGTTCTACTATAGAGACCCGTGCAGCACATACCCACCAAAAATATACCTGTGTACCCCCCCCCCCCAGAGGGAGGAGTTCTACTTGTACATCCATGTTAGTAAAGTAATTAATGTCATCAGTTTGAAAATATAACATCAAACTGTACAGTGTAATAAAAACATTTTTAAATTGTTACATGGTAGTTCCCATTACCATTGTCAGTATGGTAAACTGGGGCATGTATGTGTCAAGCTCACAGGTGTATGTAGTGCAAATGAACTAGTGATTCATAAGAAAACGTGTTCTGGTTTCCATGTTTATCCTGACGCATTAAGAGTTGCAAATAAAAACATTGTAGGTGAAAGTTGAGTGCCACAGAATTATATGAACAAGTATAGTACAGGAAACAAGGCGAAAATAGTGATTACGGTATTTATTCGATGAAGCGCCCTGGGCGCCTATTAAATTTTTGGTCCTTGCGAGTTGGCGCTTATTCGAGGCTGGGCACTAATTAATTTTTTCACGATTTTCAGCAAATATTAATTTATTTCTGTAACAAAACTATAAATAATAACAATACAAAGAAAACTCGGTCATGGGGGAAGTCTTCTTGGTAGTACATGTACATAGTCAATTCAATAATCAATACTCCTCTTTTGGAATTCAGTTTTTGTGTTTTGCTGCAGCCGCAATGGCTGCAAGCAAAACACATTGAAGCTGAAGTTTGTGCCGTAAGGTGGTAAGTGCCGTAAGGTGTAAGTGCCGTAACAGAGGAGAAATCTGAACTACCGATGTCAATCAAATCCATGAACAAACAAAATCGAAACCAATGAACCGTAGCGCTGATCGCATTCGAAGTTACGGGCCAAAGTATTCGAACGCAAACCACGTTGGACACGTTGGAAAACAGAAAACCGATTTAAAAGTATATCGCATTGGGAAAGAAAACAAACTGTGGCGCGACCACTCCAGTTTTATGAGAAAATTATTCTGCAGTTTTCATCATTTACGAAAAGAGCGAAGACTTGGAACCTCGCCGAAGGTCATAAATATTTTCTCCAAAGGACCGGTTAGTGCACAGTTTGTAAACTTTCGTTTGAAAATAAACTTACCCTCACCTTGTCTACGCTGTCTACAGCATACTAGTACTGTATTAACTCTGAACTTCATATTTTAAAATAAAATGTATGAACGTGTAACTTGTCACGCAAAGACAGCTGGAAAGGAATATACCATGCTGGTAGGCTGCACCGCTAATGTAGCTGTATTCGAGCTATATAAAAGACAGCTAGAAACGAATTAATACTAGTAACATCACAATGGGAAAGAAACTTATTCAGTGGTGCACACCGTCGAAAACAAAGAAATATTAAAGGAAGTTCTCATTCACCAGATTCACTGCATCAGATGCAACATTCGTCAGTTCGTGTTTAAATGCGTGGCGACCAGTTTGTTTACTAGTTATTAAAAAATAATACGGTCTTCATTTAATAAACAGTTCATCCTTAAATTAGCTTTTCTACGACTGACAGGTAGGTACATAGTATAAGCCCCGCTAAAATAGCTGGAAAGGGAAAGGTTTTTGAAAAATGAATTTTTGACTGCCAGACGCGCTGGCGCCACATGTTTATTTTGTGCGGAAGATTAATTAAACGCCGTGAAAAATAGAATTTGATGTCCAGCGAGCCACTGCATCTTCGGCTACGCAGTCCTCAGTGAATCCTCCAACTTCACAAATTTCTAAAACTTTAAGAAAACGAACTTTCGCAGAATCAAAAATTGGTCCTTATCGATCTTCCGATCTTGTTGTGAAGACACTGAAATTCGACGAGTGTTCATGCGTGAAGGGATGACTGACGAATGATAATAATTATTTGTAAACTTTCGCTTTCAAAATGAACTTTGCGTTACGTTCAACGCCGTCTTTCCGTTGTTGATTTCAACATAACATTGATCAGTAAAATTATCAGGATTGAATTAACACAAAGTGACTACAATATAGTGCAATTATTAACCTGCACACAAGTGACAGACAATAAAAGACGTTGGATTTCAATCTCGACTCACTTGTCTTTCATCAACATGTTCCCTAAGACTTTGCTCTAGCAGCAAAACACATGGACCCATTGGGGCCCTATTTTTTTGTGGGGTGGGCACTTATTCGAGGCTGGGCGCTTATAAACTTTTCCTAACTTTAGGGTGAGCGCTTATTCGAGGTTGAGTGCTTAATAAAAAAAATAGTGTTTATTTGGATCAAGTCCATAGTATATGTACATGATTGTATTGAAACGTGACTTGTGTTTCATGTTTTGGGCTACTGAGTTTTCTCAAGCTGTAAATATATCATTCTTGTGTAAAAAAACTTGAACTAATATCATTTCACTTTTTGTGTGTCAGATGGAACCATGAATGTAGATGAAGGACTGTGTTCTCAAGCTATTATCCAGAGAGCTGTAGACGATGCGATATCAAAAGAAAGTTGGGAGAGACTTCGTGTGTTGTTCCTTGGGGGTGGGGGTCCATTTGGTGCCTGTCTTGGTGAAGGAGGACTTGCTTCAGGCTGCGATGCTTCCAAAGTTCCCCTTAATCATTTAATAACATCACGAAGTAGCAGAGAAGACGTTTCTTGTTTCTACCTTGCTGGAGTTTGGAGCACTTGTAGATGGGTTACCACTGTGTGAGAAGCCGCCTCTCTTGGTTGCCTTGGAATGCTGAGGATTTTGAAATTGCTACTGAGCTGATTGACGCAGGCGCTGATGTGGCTTGTGCATCAAATCAACCTCATCTTCAAACAAAGGTTCTCAACTTTGCTGAACGTTTTGTATTGTCTTACTACATGTATTAGATAGACATTATACACTTACTGGATTCGTCCAAGTCCAATATGAAAAGATATTTCAGTCAAGACTTCAATATTGGGCAAGACCGAAGGTCAAACCCAGTATTGAAGTCAAGACTTTAATATCTTTTCATAATGGGCAAGGATGAATCCTATAAGTATTTTATTATAGATCTAACATCTCCTCTAAATATATTAATTTTGAAGGTGATTGACCTATCCAAAACCCTTAGAAAACCTCTTATATGGTTTCCAATCAAGCAACAATTTTCGGGCAGGCAACTTCCTTTTTCAGTTTTAACTTAAAACTTTGCTTTCTGTCTTTGCTCTTTCGTATTGTAATGAAGTTTACAAGGCAAAATGACTTAATTCAGAATGTTTAGATCAATTGATGAAGTCAAAAACATCATAAAGTGTTCGATGGGTACATTGCATGTGCACCAATTTCGATACCGTCAGTGGTTTTCTCTGATTCTTCAAATGGTGTCACCAAAAGTCTTTCCAGGTCTTGTGCTTCGAGTAGTGTACACGAATAGCCATTTGCTATTCACATAAATGTAAATGTGCTGAAATACCGTAAAGTTCCATGTATAAGCCGCACCTGTAGATAAGCCGCACCACCGATTTGGAAGCTCAAATTTCGAAAAAAAAAATACAGACAAAAAAGTTTGAAGTTCAAGTGAAGTTCAAACAAACAAGGTCAAACAAGCACGGTTTCAAAACACTGACACGGCAGTTGTTGCAATGTTTGATATGAATTAAGTCTTATGAAAGCAAAATTTCACTTGTCATACCTTCTTTTTAGTTTGAATTCACAATATCTTAAACTTGAGATGCTCTCTTGATGTCATTTTTTCAAGAAATTCACATCTAAACACTCGATGAAATCAGCTGGGAAATTCGTACACGAATGAATGCTTAGTAACCAAGCTTGAAATGTGGAGAGGAGTCTGGGCATCACAAAACAAACATGGCGGCATTTTCCTTTGGTTTGGCCCTCGTATAAAGAAACCACGTTTTCAAGATTCTTGGAGACTGCTACCTGCAACAGTATAAAAACTTCATGCAGAATAGGAGTTTGATAATCCAAAAGATTCATTTGCTGTGAAGGTCAATAAAAAAGCGAAGCGGTCGGGCATTTTTTGCCTCGTGAGTACTTGCGATTATGTTGGTAATTCTCGGACGTGGCGGAAAGGCAAGCGTTGAAGTGACCGGCAGGCGACACTGCAAACAGCTTTGCAGAGGAAAGAAAAGGCAGTGAACGACAACAAAGTTTTCAGGTTGTTATACATGTTTATTCAGTGGTGTCTTGAAAAGTTTTTTATGAATATTAATTAGGCCTTTGGGAACTCCAACCATAGATGTTTCCGTAGATAAGCTGCACCCCCGATTTTTGACTAAGATTTTAAGGAAAAAGGTGCGGCTTATACACGGAACTTTACGGTAAGGGTCTATCTAATAAAATGACAGAGTAAGCACGGGGAAAAAAAGATGCGTTTTCAAATTTACCTGGGTCAGTGTGGACGGGGCCTAAGACTTACTTTTGTTAAACTCATTGTTAGTTTCTGTTAATCTCATTATAAACAGGCTCAGGCACTTTTCTGGAAGAAACAAGCTAACACAACATTTATTGGAGATGAGTCAACAGCCAAGCAGTACTACAACTTGGCGTTACAGTGTGCCCCAGTACTAGCTCTTGACGTCAAAAGAGAATGCTATGATGCACTGGCTGACATCTGTTTTGAGGATGACGAGTTTACAGAGTGTATTGAATATGGAGATAAAGGATATAATATCAAACCTGTGAAGAATGAGGTAGGAGTTTCTTCATTTCTCTGTAGGATTTTCTTTGGGAACATTGTGCTGTTTTCTCAAGAGTGTTCTTGCATGTGTGTGCAGGGTTGGAAAATAAAATTTCAAAGGAATCGCCAACTGGGTGAGTGACCTTCAAATTGCGCTCGCCCAGATGGAATTTCACTCACAGTGGCGCCATGGTGGTTGATCACGATTCAGAATGCAATCTATTTCTTCAATGAAAAATCCCCGTAAATAGACCTTAGCTCCACTTTTCAAAAGTTGAAAAACACAGTTTTATTAATACATACTTCCAAATTCCTGTATTTTGAAAGAGTGTTGAAATTGTACAGTAAAATTGGCAGGAATTAGCAATCTTGCCGCGTTTCGCGGCTCAGTGGACGAGTCAGTGTATTTATGACCAGGGGTATTACTTTGTACAAGCACGTCAGTGATGCAACAATCACCAAGTGGAAGCCATTTTTGTCTGTTTACGAACCAGGTTTGTCATAGATTTCAAAATTTTTATGTTGGTAAGCTATTCGCTTGTGGGACAGTGTAGATTATTTTAAAGTGGAAAGTAAAAAGTTACCGTAAACACCCGCGGATAAGCCACACCCGCAGATAAGCCGCACCCTGAGTTTAACAACTCAAATGTTGGAAAAAAAGTTTTTTGAAAGTAAATCGAAGAAAATCTAAACTCGAGTCAAAAATTCAAAGTTGAGTCTTTAGGAAGTCTTCTTCATCGAACGTAAACTCAGTGAACATTGAAACAGAAAATACTTCAGTCTTACCCACAATTTGAGCTCTTTAATATAATGAAATCCAACTTTGACATATTATGGGTGATCTTTTTCTGGCATTTGTTGACAGGTATTTCTTCATTCAATGTAGTTTTTCCATAGATTTCTGTGACAACAACAAGAACTTGCGTTTGCCGAACGTTCGTAGCTTAGTAACCAGGCAGTTGATCGGATGCGATATATGGGACTAGGACGAGGACGTAAAAGCAAACCAAGATGGCGATGGAGGCATTCAGGTTTCGTGGCTATCATATCGACAAATTAAAGAGATTTGGGAGCCATCTATTGGAGATAAACTCGTTGCATGAAGAGAGTTTCGTAATCAGTTCGACAAATTTTCCATCAAAGTGCAAAATGAGAAAAAAACAATTGGCCATCTTACTCGTGAATACTTGTGGTATTTTCTCTCTCGTAAAGTATCAATATTACTGTTAAAGTTATAGGCCATTGTCGACACTGCAAACAGTATAGGAGCTGTCAAACTTGCAAAAGCAATGACTGGTACTCTCTTGTAGTTTTATGTTACATTAATTAACATAATTTTTCATAAATTAGCATCAGTTCACGAAAATTCACGGCACTTTTTCCGAATGTTCCCGCAGATAAGCCGCACCCCCGCTTCCGAGCGAAAATTTTTGGAAAAAAGGTGCGGCTTATCTGCGGGTTTTTACGGTACACTTATTTTGAACAATATATTCTGGATATGAAAATTGTACTCGCCAAACTGGGCGAGTGATCTGTGATTTGTATTCGCCTGACCGTTTTCACACTCGCCTGGGCGAGTGGGCAAGCACTAATTTCCAACCCTGTGTGAACCAAATTATTGCTGATCAATAGCAATACTTCTACTTAATTAATAATTAATTGACTTCCAGGAATCTGTTCAGAAATGGCGAGAAAGAGGAAACCAATTGTTCAAAGACAAACAGTATGAACTGGTTGTTAAGTATTACTCTTTGGCCATGAACTATGTACCACAGACGACAGAGAACATTGATAAGCTGAGTGCAGTGTTGCTAAGTAATCGATGTGCTGCATACTTAAACCTGGAGATGTATGACAAGGCTTTGAAAGATGCCAAAAGATGTGTTCAGATAGAACCGGAGTGGTCTAAGGTAATGTAATATGCCCAAATGGTGGATGGAATGTTCAGAAATAAATAAAGATCATTTTGGACCGTTTCATCAATCAGAATCAAAAGGAGAGGATCTCACAGAATTCAATTTTGAGACTCCACAATGCAATCCAACAAAACGGGTGATACAACATTGCATCAAGATTGTGTACTCAGGGCTGCAACAAAACAAAATTGGGGTCGGACATCATCAAAAAACAAAAGGTTAAATTTTATTTCCTTAAAATTACCGAGCTATCACTTTCCTTGCAATCTCTTTGCACTTCTGTTACTTATTATTATTCATCGTTGCTGTAAAATAATTTACGATAAAAAAATTGTCTGGATATCATGTCAGACCACACTTGAGATTTCGTCGGACATGAGCAATTTTTGGTCGGCCAATGTCTGATGACCGACTGTTGAAATCTAACAGCTAAAATCATTCATTTGTTCTTGGCTTGTTTTTCTTTTTAAATGTATCATATTTGAGAGGGGAGGGGGGGGGGTTAATTGTTTGTGATATCTTCTGTTCCTTGTACATGTAGATGGATTGTTGTACATGTAAGTGATGGCTAGTCCTGAACATGCATCTAAAACAATTTTTGTCTTTTTTCTAACAATGATTTTAAATGCTAGATTAGCAACTACTCCTTACTGCATCATCACAGGCTCAAAGTCAGGGATGTCGCTAAGATTTCCAACAGGCAAAATATTCTTATTTACAGGCGGAAAATTGGAGTTTCATTGAAAGAAAGATCTAGTAACCAGACACAGTCTTCTAGCAGGAAACTCGAGTCCTCAGGAAGTTATTTTTTCCGTTACCTTTTCCTGCCTCTTATTTACATCCCTGAGACCCTTGTCTAAAGCTTCCTTGCTCTTTTTTTGGCAGTTGTTGTTGTTATGGTGCAGTTCTAGAATAACTGGATATTCTAGATAAAATAATGCCATCTTTGGACACTTTTCAAGGTAGAGGGTCTTGAAGTATTGTGTTATTGTTGATGTTCACTGGATTGTTCCTCATGTTGCAGGGGTACTATCGTCTTGGTTCATGCTTAAACTTCCTTGGTCGAAACTCAGAGGCACTGACAAATTTCAGTGATGGACTGAAGAGAGCTGAGACGGATGATGATAAGTTTGCCCTTGCATCACACATTATTTCTACAGCCATAGATCTCAATGGTATGAACTGGGTTTCATAAATTTTGTATATATTACTTGATATAGTAATTGTAAAACGCATCAAGCTTTAGGAAATGCCCTATACAAGAAACCATTGCATTACTGAACATTATATAAAGTTTTCATGTCTAGCAGATGAAATGAGTAATTAGCATTAAGCAACTAGAAGTATTAATTTTCTTCTCCCTGGATGGGGTGCTAGTACATAATTTTTGCAGGGTTACCCCTAGCATTGAATTTGTTGGTACCCATTCATGCATCTGGGCGCAGAGAGGCACTATGAGAGTAAAGTGCCTTTCCCAAGCATTAGGGTTAGGTTTCTTCCCCCATCATGCAGTGACCCCAGCAAGGGCTTGAAACTGGATGCTTGATCCAGAGTACAATACACACGCCATTAAGACACTGCTTCCCATGCATATACATACATGTACATTGTATAAAAAGTAAACTTATGTAATTTTTAAAGCAGGTTTTTTGCTGTCATCATAATTCCTGGCCTTGGTTGATCACTCACTCACTCACTCACTGCCCATTGTGCCCACTGCACGTAGGCAGCAACAAGGTCCTCCACTGCTCTCTGTCTTTGGCCAGCGGATGGTGCCAGCGGGTAAGCCCCCAATTCTGTCCACTGATGTCGCCATGTATTCTTGGGCCGCCACGCTCGCTTTCCTTCAGGTGTCCAGTATAGTGCTGTCTTTGTGATGGATTTGTTTTAATTGTGATTAAATAACATACTCATCCTTGTTATTGTTTACTTCTGTTTGGTAGATGGAACTCTTGGAATAACCTGCCGCATTCCCAGAGCCACAGTTCAAAGGTTGATCAAAGACGTGTGCTCCAAGAAAGAATGGGACAAGCTCCACTTGTTATTCCTTGGAGGTGACAGTCAGAGGTCGTATGCCAAGGGTCGTGGCGGTGTAGCGACAGGATGTAATGCTAATATTGTTCCCATTAATGAAGTCCTTGAGTCATCAGTTAAAGACCGTGACAAACTAATTGCTGTGTTGCTGGATCATGGCGCTCTTGCTAGTGGGCCGCATGGGTGTAAAAATCCACCACTGTCTGTTGCTATGGAGATGGAAGAATACAGTATTGCATACACCCTTTTAAAGCATGGTGCTGATCCATCAGTGATTGGTTGTTCTAGGGGAACAGGATCACACCACCGTGAGGTAATTAACCTTGTTGAATGTACAGTGCAAGAATGTCTTTAAAAATATCTGGTTTGAGCCAGGCATGATAAGATAAATTATTGAAAAGTGACACTGGCTTAAAATATGTACAGGACGTTCAGAATGTCTTTTGTTACTGTACATACTTGGCTCTCTTTGCCATCTAAGGGCCTGTTTACCTGATTCCGAAAAGACTTTCATCGCGGAACGAGTTCATTCCATCCCCATATATTTCTCTGTATCTGTTAACATGATAACAAGAAGAAAGTCAAGTCATTTTCATTCTAGTATCATGTAAACACAAGATGAATTTCATTCTGAGATGCAACCGCAGACGGAGGCCACAGTTTTTTAATATGGAGCGAAAAAACGTAGTAGCATTTCCTGTTTAGCCCAAGGAAGTAGCCCTAGGGTCAAATTGCTCGTTAAAATTGCAAATTGCACATTGCGAGTTTCGTTCCAGAATAAAAGTCATTCCGGAATCATGTAAACAGGCCCTAAGTTGTGTTATAATGCTGATTGTTTAGTCTTTCTTTTTCCACAGAGTCAAGGTCATTTCTGGAAAGAAGAAGGAGTTAAAGCATTGAGTGCAAAGGACTACACTCAAGCTATTAAACTGTTGAGTTTAGCTCTTCAATTCCCTAACAATTCAGCAGAATTGAGTTACCTTGTGAACAACTCTCTGGCAACTGCATACTTTGAAACAAAACAGTATACCAAGGCTGTGGAGAAAGGCAGAGAGTGCTTTAAGTTCAAACCAACAAAATCACAGGTACCATACATAATTATTAGGTACCATACCATAGGTACATGTATGGTACCATAGTTACCATAATTATTACATAATTATGTGTATAGGCCTCACATGGAATTGTACTAGTGGCCCTTCTAGGGCTGCTTAGTCCCAACGCATGTCAATGCACCCTTTGTAAAGCTCCCTGATAGACAGTTCAGCTTGTGTTCCACATCTTTGCATCTTGAGGGTCATTTGGAGCCTGTCCAGGGTTTTTGTTTGTTTTTTTGTCACAATTTTTCTGTTCCATAGTTTTGGCAGGAACCTTTACTCTCATAGTGCCTCTCTTCACCCAGAAAAATTAAATGGGTATCAGTAAAATCTTTGGAAGACCTTTAAAAAACATGCTCAGGGGGCTTCCTGCAATTGACTAGCATGCATCCTGTCAGGGGGGGGGGGGGGCAAATCTCTCAGTCATGAAAGTCCTTTAGTATCAAACAAACCAAGATCAAAGTTCTTCCATTTTTCTCTTCATGTATGTGCAATTTTGCATGTACAGTATCAACATTTAGCAATTTACCCTGAATAATTCATTCAATCTTTTTTGTTTTACTAGATTGAAGCCAGTAAGTGGAAAGAGCGTGGTAAGAGACTGTTCACTGAGAAGGAATTCTCCATTCTGGTGGAATATTACACTCTATCTATGCAGTATGTTCCAAGTAATGACAAGGAGTTCCTAGCCACTCTGCTGTGCAATCGAGCTCTGGCTCACTACAACATCGGCAATTATCAACAAGGACTTGAAGATGCTAAGAGCAGCACAAGATTCAGGCCAGAGTGGTACAAGGTTAGTTGAATTCTTTATTTCGGTGGAAAAGGCTGTGATTTAATTTATTTCTTCATTTGTGTGGGTGATAGGGACCAAGAAATTTATAGGACATCATCTGTTTTTGCCTTTGTCGCAGAATTTCTTTTGTGTTTTTGGACTGTTTCACACAATAATAATTTTAACCAGAAAGAAGTTTATTAAAAGAAAATTCTGAGTTCTCCCAACAAGCTACTGACCTTCTGTTTGTCCACCAAGTAAGAGTTGCAGGAGTCTTGGGGAGCTAGGGCCATACAGGCTTTTAGCCAGGATTTAGAAAGTGGGAGTCCAAAATTTATATTATAAGGCCTGACTTTGTCCCCATAGGAGGGCCTAGAGGAGCACGCAAAGTGTTTTTTGCAGTTATGAGTGCAAAGGTATCCAAAGACTTCCAAATTTGCTAAACAAACGTCTGTATACAGTTATTCATATTAATTTTCTCTGAAAAGTGGCCGTCCATAGGACTCCTGGACTCCCACCTGGCTAAAAGCCTGGGGCCATATAAAGTTTAATAGCTTGACTGTCTGATTTAGAGCTTTCTCATACTTTTTTGCTAAGGTTAATACATGTATATACAATATATGTTCATCACTTTTCAGCACTATTTTTTTAGCCGATGTTATGTCGATTGCTTCAGGTAGACCTAATATCTAGTTTTCATGAAATAATTTTTTATGTTTTTGTTTAGAAACTATAAAAATATACTGCAATAGAATTGTACATTTATCATGTAATGAATAACTCTTGTTTCTGGCAACACAGGGGTATGTGCGGCAAGCATACTGCCATGGCTGTTTGGATCAGAACAGGGAGGCTGTCAGAGCATTTGGTGAAGGATTAAAAAGAGCAGAAAATGACGAAGACAAGTCTGTTATACTGTCTCAGATAGTTTCTTTGGGCCTTTATCTTCCAGGTATGGACACATGCATTTTCGTTACTGTGACCTACATTGAAGAACGGGACATTGAATGATTTGTTCACCCAAGTGCTTTCCCACAACTGTTAATAAAATTTGATATAATTGTTTTTGGACATAAGACATTATAAAATTATGTTGGCTAACATTTCTCAAATTACAGTACGGTTTGACATGGACCAGTGCGCCTGGAATAACTACGGAGCCACCTTAACAAAAGTAGCGTGCTGGCAAAATCAGACTTGAAAGCATGCAGTCACCAATTTCATTTTTCCGTACATTATTTTTCTTACTCTTTGCTGGCTGACTTATTCCTTTGGGGCATCAACAATGCTTCGCCACCCAACTCTATTTACTGCCGCCTTCTCTGCTGCGTTCTATCTGATGTAAGCTTTCTTAGTTGATCTTCTCCTGGTCTTAGCAGGTCTTCCCACCTTTCTTTTACCCTGCGGATTCCACTTCAAGGCCTGCTTGGTGGTGTCAGTGCCTGGTTTTCTTAGTGTGTGGCCTATCCAAGCCCATTTCGTTCTTGCTATCTCAGTTGGTATATGCTTTTGTCCTGTCTTGCTCAAAAGTTCTTTGTTACTGATCTTTTCTGGCCACTGTTTGCTAATCTGCTTTAATTTTTTTTTTCTGGTAGATGGAACCTCGAGCATCACTTGCAGTGTCCCAAACCCAACCCTGGAAAAACTGATCAAGCAGCTAGCAGAGAAAAGAACTTGGGATAAGTTACACGTCCTATACTTAGGGGGTGGAGGACCACAGCGATACTCACCGGGGGAGGGTGGCTTAGCAACTGGCATAGACGCGTCTGGAATTCCTATCGAGCTTGTGTTTGAAGCTGGTGACAAGTACCGGGACCCCCTCATTGTGGCTCTGTTGGAGAATGGTGCCTCTCCCAATGGACTGGGGAAGAAAGAGAAGTGTCCTCTGGAACTGGCCATGGAGAATGAGGATTATAACATGGTTGTCACACTGTTACAGTACAATGCCGATCCAGCCTGTCTTGTGACCAGAACTGGTGATTCGCTCCTTCACGAAGCTTTGAAGCAAATGTTTGCTACAGGTTGGTTACCTTGGTTCTCTCGTGTGATATTTTGTTGTCTTCAGTTTGCATTTGTTTGCTTTTTTACTTTGCTTTATGAATCGTGTCTCGAACTGGAGATTCTTGCATGTTTCAAAAAAGTCTGAGAAGCAATTTCCATTCTCGCTATCATTTATGTCATTCTCACTTCTTGTTGACATCAAACTATTTTTCAAGAGACATACAAATGGAGATCTTATGATCTGTTTTCAGACCAGGTGAGAATGTTCTTAAGGAATCCTGGCATATTGCCTCTGTACCAGATAGGAGACCTTTATTTTAGCTTAGCTATCCAGTCGTCTTATGTTTTTAAGAAACGTTGCAGTTTGTTGTGATCTCTGTAGGTATACAGTAAGTAATTTGGTCGGTTGAAACCATAGTTTGTTTCTTTTCATTGTTATCCATTCTAGGAAGCAATGGATTAATTCAAGCCTTGCTGGATTCGGAGCTGTTTGACCCAGACGTGGTAGATGGTAGTGGAAATACTCTCTTCCACTTAGTGGCTTTTGGCAAGTGTTCCAAAAGGAAGTGTGACATGATAAGTGTTCTGACAGAGGCAGGAGCTAACCCAACACTAAGGAACACTGACGGCAAGGTCTCGGTGGACTACCTCACCAAGAAGGACCCTCGCGCGAAGCTCATCCGTGCAGCTATCAACTCATACAAGAGTGGTAAGAAGTCCAGTGGTGCAAAGAGAAAGAGAAAAGTGCTGAAGCCGCCAAGTAATTCAGTGCCACAACACGCAGCTTCAACGCCAGGTCAGGAAGACGCGGAGCCAGACTGGTGTAAGCTTGCAGATGATGCAGCTCAAGATGACGATGATGAAGTGTTAGAGGTGAAAGCTAAGGATAAGAAGCCTATTCCTGCAGCTCCACTGATGAAGAAAGATCCCTTGGACGATCTGCGTTCGAGCATCAGGGGCATGATTGAATGCATCTGTCCTGAAAATTTGCTTGAAGGTGAAGAAAGTAATCCTGATGTTGTTGTAGAAGAGTCAGTTGTGAAAGGTGGTGGAGATGATAACAAGGGACCACAGAATGAAGAGAAAGAGACTGTGGCACAACCTGTTCCAGATATCGAGAGAATCCAAGATGAGGATGATGATGACGAGACAACTGAAGAAGAGCTCGAACTTGATCTGGAATCTCCTTTTGAGGACTTGCCTTGGGAAGTGGACTGCACTGACCAGTTCTGGAAGGCTCTGCAGAATACCAATGTAAGCGATGCCTTGAAGCGACGCATTATCACCAGGATTCGCATGCTAGCAGAAGGTCGCTGGACGAGAAAGCTCTGCAGGAGGCTCGATGGTTTGTCCAAGAAACGCAACATCATGCTGTTTGAGGCTAAACTGACAAGGGCATCTCGAATTATTTGGGAACTGACAGTTGCATTCTCCGCCAAGTGTAGTAACGATCCTGAGATAAGAATGCAAGCGGATACGTCTGCAGGGCGGGTTTACTCTGAGATTATTCGAGTTTGGGACGTAGCTGCCGACCGAGACACCCTTGTGGCAAAAGTTGAAAGCATCGTGAAATCCCATGACCGAGGATTGAGCTGTATTGTAAGGAAAGAGCTGTCTGGTTTTAGGAAAGGCAATGATAAAGTGAAAAACTCCAGTGGTGAACGCCTTCCAAACTTCTTTGTTGAAGTGTCAGAAAAGGTGGAAGATTGTCCGCAGGAGAAAACAGCAAAGGTGGCAAAGTTATCTGATAAAGGCAGTGGCTCGCAGTATTTCTTCCCTCCTGCAAGTCCAAATGATATGGAATTTCACATTCTTAAATTTTACTCCTTTTCTTCAGCATTAATCAACTCAGTTCTTCACAGCAATTATGCAACCAAAGTGGACTTTCCCTTTAGGGTGACTGAACTTGAGCACGCTATTATTAACCTGTGTCCAAAGCAGCCGTGTCCTATTATTCTTCTCGGGCGCAGTGGTACTGGCAAGACGACCTGCTGCTTGTATAGACTGTGGAACGAGTTCCAATCTTACTGGGAAAAGGCGACCACTGCAGGCCCTCATATTCCTAAACTGGTGCAATATCTACCCAAGCCTGATGCATGTGGAAATGTTACAGTTTGCGAGCAACCACAAGAAGACATCTGTGACTTAACAAGTGCCAGGATTATGGAAGACGCTGTAGAGCCAAAAGAGTCTCCAACTGATGAATTTGTGAGGGCTAAAGACGCACGGCGCAAAGACTTTGAAGAAGGTGATGAAACAGTAGAGCCGTCCGAGTTTGAGGAACAGGATGCATTGCAGTATGAACATCTTCATCAAGTGTTTATCACAAAGAATCCGGTACTGTGCACTGAAGTCCAGAAGAACTTTTCTGAGCTCAGCCATGCCTGTCCTGCCGCGAGAGAACACGTGGAAAATGAAGACACGCCATTGCCGTCCAGGATTCAAGATATTGATGATGCAGCTTGGCCCCTGTTCATAAACTCTCGTGACTGGTTGCTCCTATTAGATGCATCCCTGCCTGGCTGCGAGTTCTTCCCTCGTACTGAGGACGGCAGTCTGTTAAGAAAGATTTATGGCTGGGGGGAAGAAGAAACCCACTTGGTAGCAATTGATGAAGATTCAGACAGCGAGGGCGAAGATCGAGATGAAGCTACTACCGAAGACACAGATGATGTTGTGTATGGTCGACATGATCCCAAAAGCTTTGATCCAAGACGTGAGGTGACCTACGTGGTGTTCGTATCAGAACTGTGGCCTCGGATGACCAAAAAAGTGAAGGCTCAGTACCACCCGACTCTTGTCTGGACTGAAATCCGTTCATTCATAAAAGGATCCATCGAGGCTCTGCACACAGAACGAGGTTACTTGAGTTTGGAGGAGTATTCAGATCTTGGGCGCAAGCGAGCTCCAAATTTCTCAGCTGATCGGGAACTTGTGTACTCTCTGTTTGTTGTGTACCAGAACACTAAATGTTCTTTGCGGATGTTTGACGAAGCTGATGTTGTCCACAATGTTTACACTCGCCTGCAGAAAGTGCAAGTTCCAGAATGGTCAGTTCATCGCTTTTACGTTGATGAAACTCAGGATTTCACTCAAGCTGAGCTGTCTTTGTTGATCCGCTGCAGTCGCGATCCTAACGGACTTTTCTTCACTGGGGACACAGCGCAAAGCATTATGAGAGGAATCGCTTTTCGTTTCAACGATCTAAAATCCCTGTTCTTTTACTCACAACAGTCCTACCAAGCACTGGGCTTCCAGTCAGGAGTGAGGGTTCCAAACAGACTTTACCAGTTGACTCACAATTATCGCTCACACGCAGGCATCTTGCGGCTAGCCTCGAGCGTTGTTGATCTGTTGCTTCACTACTTTCCAGAGTCGTTTGATCGCCTTGAGAAGGATCAAGGCTTATTTGAAGGACCAAAACCTGTGCTCTTAGAGTCGTGCAGCTTTGGCGATCTGGCGATGATTCTCCGTGGAAACCGTCGGCAGTCCTCGAGGATTGAGTTCGGAGCTCATCAAGTTATACTCGTGGCTTCGGAAGAAGCTCGTACTCAGATGCCGGATGAGTTGAAACAGGGACTGATTCTAACTATTTACGAGTCCAAGGGTTTGGAGTTTGACGATGTTCTTATTTACAACTTCTTTAAAGACTCTCAGGTGAGTGAAAGTCAGTTTAACGGCCGATCTACGTTAGGCGCCCAATTTTGGGGTTTGTCACGCAACGATCCACTTGGACGTTACGTGACGATCCTCTTCACCTTGCGTGACGACCAAAAATAACGGCTGTATAGGGGACTGTACGTGCAAAACTGCGGGGAAAATATACCCTTACATCAGCAGTCTTATTTATTTTCGTTTCACCCTGTTTTTTTTTAAATTTATTGCCGTCTTAGAATGACGTAGCAAGACTTTTGTCGTAGACAAGCATTCCCGAGTCGGCAGGCCTCCTTACGCTGCACTGCCAATTTGCTTCGGGTCACGTGTTGGCTTCCCGGCCATTCGACCTAGTGACGTCATGCAAAATTATTATTCTAGCAGTAGGTGAATGCTTGTTGTATTTGTCAAAAGAAAACGCACACTTATTACGTGTTGGGTGTCCTGTGTGACTAGGGTGATTTGTGGCTTACTGTGCACTGAGTGCACCTTTTAAGGTCTTTTTGAAAAAATAGAATAAAGCTTTCGCACAAGTATATTGCCTCGCCGTTAGTTTGATTCTTTCTTCGGTTGAATAACTGTTAAGATTGCAATTGATCATATAAACAGAAAATCTGTCCCAAATACGGTTTGCTTTCTGATTAAGTTCTTTACAATATAGACATCAAAATTTGCGCCAGACTGCATGACGCCATGCACTTTTTAGCTTGTATCGCCAGCTAGTTGGTAGAAATTGAAGTCTAATTAAGCGATAACTCTAATGATCTGTTTTGCGTGTAGGCTAAGAAGGAGTGGCGCGTTGTGACCACATACATGAAGGAGCTGTCAGATGGGAAGGTCCCCAACACGTCAGGGCTCGTAGAACTTGCAGAAGAGGACCTGGAAATGTCATCACGGCCCCTGGAGTTTGACCCCGACAGACACAAGGTACTCAACTCCGAGTTCAAGTTCCTGTACACGGCCATTACTCGAGCCAGGGTCAACGTTTGGTTCTTTGATGAAGACGAGGAAGCCCGGGCACCAGTGTTTGAGTACTTCCAGAAGCTGAGCCTCGTTCGCGTGATACGCATGTCAGGTGAAGCCAACGAGACGGAACAGCTGACCAGTATGTTCGTGGAAAGATCGACCGAGGCAGAGTGGTGCCAACAGGGGCATTATTTTTACAACAAGGAGCTATGGGAGGTGGCAGTGAAGTGCTTTACAATGGCCGGTGATAAACTGATGGTGAGGAAGACTCAAGCCCAGCTACAGGCTTCCGAGGCAAGCAAACTGAAAGGAAACCCCAAGGTGATGAGAACACAGTTCTTGAGAGCTGCCGATCAGTTTTTACAGTGCGCCATGTTGGATGAGGGAGCCAAGTGTCTGCATAATGCACGAGAGAGACTGCTGTTGGCCAAACTCAACAAGAAATTAGGAAAGGTAAGTAAAATTAAGTTTATCTATGTTGTTATTCGTTTGTTCAACCCATGCTTCCATACTTTTTTAATGGTGGAAAATTCCCAAATAATTTTGAACATTAAAGGAGCTATATCACGGTATTTTAAGTCATTTTTTTTTTATTTCTTTCAAATTGAAGAAAACCTCAAAATAATAGTTTTACAACGTGGAAAAAAGCAACGGAGAAATAAAAAGCCGAAAATAAACAGGGATAGTTTCAACTGACAAAGATTTAAACAGATTGCGATCAACAAACTTGAAAAAACTTGCCTTTTTTTCAAGAATTGAAATAATAGATGTAGTAGAGTGCCCAATGTCTATTGCCGTTCAATAGCTTATAATATATCTCCACTAAAAATGTACCAGTACAAATATGTGTGGCGAAAGGGATAACTCTTAAAACACATTTCAGATCTCCTAGCCAACATGTATCATTCTCTATAAGATATTTCCGTTTTTCTCTTTCCTTGTGAGCTAAAGTTTGAATGAACTAATAATTTTGTCGTCGTGTTTTTAACAGTTTGAAGACGCCGCCAAGCAGTTAAGAAAGGAGCGCCATTACTTGGAAGCCAGCGAGTGTTACGAGATGATCAACGATTATCACCAGGCAGTGGAAGTGTTGTGTCAAGGCAACCTGTACAAAGAGGCTATCGACACCTTACAGCGCTACAAGAGTCTTGTTGGCACTGATGCCAGCAAGGGAGGAATCCGCTCACCTAAGGACTCACGGACTGTGGAGCGGCTGTGTCATCAGTTGGCAGAGGAGCACTTTAGGTGAGTTATACAATGCCACTTCGTTGGTTGAACTGCTGTAGTGATTTATAAAACGTTTCGTGATTGGTCGAGCAAACATGCTGGGTTGTTGGATATATTTTTTCTACTATCAGTCAGGAGCAAAACGAAAACCAATCATCACTTGGCTTAGACGCGTTTTCCCGGAGTTTTGACACCAAGTGCATCGTTTGTATCGAGTTCTGATAGGTTCATTGCGTGTTTTTTGTTAAGCGTTTCTTGTGATTACTTTGTTCTTCTCATGGGAGAACCGCTTTGTAGGAATCCCACTAATGTTTAACTAGTGCTTCAAAATACGTTCTCTCAGTTATTAATCACACTTAGGAAACTTCAGTCGCGAACTGCGGTATTCGTAAGTTAAAATGGAAGCAATAGACAGCATTTAGTTTTGGCTGAAGAACGCTGCAGTAAAAAAGAAAAACAAAAATACCCAAGTGTCAGTAGATTGTGCACTGTTGTACTAGTATTATTTCATTTCGCCACGCGTCCGAAACGTCCAAAGGTTTGTTAACAATTTTCTAGTCAGTGACAAATGTATAAAGATTGATTTCGTCAAGGACTCTTTGGGGGGTAGATGAAATTCTACCTACCATGCTTGATTTTACGTAAAGCGATGGGACTTTTTTGGGTTGCGTTTTAGGCCGTCAGACTTTTTTTTTTTTTTTTTTTGGGGGGGGGGGGGTCTTTTTTATCGTAATGGAACTTTTGGGGGTTGAAAAATTTTGCTTCATTCACACTTCCCCATCACTGTTATACCTGAGTACCCTCCCCTCCTTCCCCCTCCCTGTGATATTACGTTCTATTGAGTGATTTCTTTTCTTACTGATGTCTTAGTTGCGGTCGCCTTGATGAAATGGTCTCAGTTCTTGAGCGACTTCCATCAGCCAACGATCGAATTCTTTTCCTGGAGAATCACGGATGCATTCAAGAAGCTATGGAGGCCTTGTTAGAGGAAGGCAGGTACAAGGATGCTGGAAACCTCTTGAGAAAGAATGGCAGATTCATCGAGGCAGCCAAGTTTGTGCACAGTAAGAGCTTTGCGGCCGAATGCTTTCTCTCCGCCGCTCGCTGCGCTAAAACGCATGCTTCCACTGACGAGCGTCGTGACTTAATCGAAGGCCCGACCGAAAAAGCTTTGGAGCTGTTTGAAGAAGGCGATGACGAAAATGGTCAAGCACAGTGCCTCCTGATTCTAGCAAGGCTAAATGAAGATGAAGAAGATGCTGAAACTGCTCGAGAACTGTTTCGCAAAGTGAACAATATTTGCGGTGAGGTACATGCCTGTCTAGCGCTCTTCGCCATTTTAAAGGGAGATGTTTTGCGCGGTGATGTCTGTGATTTTCCTGGTGTGTTTCTCAGAGGCTTGGATAGATTATTCAGTCTTATTATGGCGCTGAACAAGCCTCAAAACAGCGTGGCTGAGCTTCAGAAAGTGGAAATGTGCGAGACGCACTTTGGCGTTTTCAAGGGAGATAAGTCAGATGTTAGATGCGCGTTCATTAAGAGCGGTGGCCTGTTCATCTCGTCTGTTCCTTACAGCCCAGCTGAAGTCAAAGTGGACAAAGTGGTGCTTGATGTGGGAACAGCACGCTGGCGCATTTCAAGCTACCTGTGCGGCTTGGCTTGTAAGTTAGCGCAGAACATTTGCCAAAGTGTAGAATCAAATGCAAGTTGTCAACGCATTTGTAGAAGGCCTCTTGTGGGTTTAAGCTGCACCCCAGGACATTGTAAGCTTACCCATGTACCATTTTCAGAGGATCTGTTTCAAGATCTTTTCGACTCCCTGTGTCATCAAATGCATGTTAATGCTCTTGTGCAGTCGTTCCTTGACGCCATTGGTCGCTTCGATCCTCAAAGGCAGTTTTCACAAAAGCTGCTCACTAATGCTATAAGGGACTTTCAAGCTTGTCGACAGTTTTACGATTTGCTCTTTCCCAAAATGGGCCTGCATGCTTCTTTTCTCTGCAAAGAGCACTTCCGCGTTCTACGTAAGAACGGCCCAGTCAGAGAGCGGTTGACGAGATACGCCGATTACTTATGGAGGAATACAAAGGACATTCACCGATGGCAGAACTCTGACAGATTTATTGAAGTTTCACGAATCCTTCACCTTGTTGGACACACTAACAAGGTTTTAGGGCTACTCAGCGTTGAAGAAAAGGCCTTTGCAGGAAGAAATGTGCCGTGCGATGGAATGCTCCCAGACAAACAACACGGAGGCTTCCACAGCCTTTTCCGACTCTTGGAAGAAGGCCGGCGTGTACTTCACGTGTATGGCGATGTTTTGAACTCTGCTTCCTTTGTTATTCGACGATTCGTCAGTTTGATTGCATGGAGGTCCTCCATTCCTATGCCTTCACTCGCTAACATCAGCGCCATCTTTGAACACCAGGTGATCGCTTGTCTGGCACTTTTTGCGCGTTTGTTCAACGACTACGAGTTTCCTATCTGCCTTCCAGAGAGCTACCTTGGTCTGATCAACGTCTGGGACATAGTGCACGGCACAGACAGGTTCCCTACCTTGTGCAGTATCGTTGAAGCCACCGCCACGGGACTGCCTTCTTTCAAAGGGATCCGTCAAGTTCAGCGGTTACTCGAGTACATGGTCCAGCTCGTGTCAGGGCAAGTCAGCCGTCGCTTCAACTTGATTAACAGTGCTTTCAGTCCCAATGCAATGGATCGTGTGCTGTCTGGTGAATCAGAGAGAATCTTAGTCATGGCCTTGACCATGCTGTGTAACTACGGCAGAGGCATTCCACCGGCTCCATTTGGACGTCTCATCGAATCTCTGCGCGGCGTCACCGTGCACGCGTTTCTGCCACGTCGAGTACGGAAGGTGTTAGAGGCGCTGCGTTGCGCCGAGGGTGTTAAAGACGTAGTTTTTGCACTACAAACATTTCTGTCTGAGAGAGATGAAAGCCTATTTTCCGTTCGTTGGTGTGACCGTCAGTTGTTGACCGCCGAAGTAAACGCGGATTCCTTCACGCAGTTGTTCAATGTTGGATCGGCTCTGTGGCATCCCCAGGCGCCCGTCACCGCAAGTGAGCCGCCCGTAGATATTTACTCACCGTCGGAGTTTCAGATGCCGATTGGTTACCTGGAAGAGCAGAAGAAGGAGCGTGCTCTAGAGACAGAGCGCGAGGAAGCTGCCGTCAAAATCCAGCGCTGGTACCGTCAAATCAGGCACGCAACCCCCAAATCCTCGCCACGAGACGGCGAAGTTCAACAGCAGCCTGATCATTCGGCTGAGACTCACTTTGAGAGGTTCAAGGTGGACAACTCAGCTTGCAGCGTGTGCAGCGTCCACTTCAGCGACAAACCTAACGAGAATTACGAATGGCACATTCGTTATGCGAGCACTCACTGGCGGATGCTTGAGGAATTTAACGTCTACAAGCAGCTCTATCTCAGAAAGATATGGCCTCTCTTCGTGGCGGAGAAGGAACTACGCGATGAGTTGAATACCGTGTCTGGGCAGAGCAGGCTCGGATCGCACGATTTTGGCCTTGATTTACAGCGGCTAGACCATGTAGGAGCACGCGTTGGAGAGTGCATCCGGGATATCGAGTCGCGTTGTAGGTGGGGTGATACGGT
Organism: Oculina patagonica; assembly: GCF_052425735.1. NCBI lineage: Eukaryota > Metazoa > Cnidaria > Anthozoa > Scleractinia > Oculinidae > Oculina > Oculina patagonica. Next base: position 4,094,260 of record NC_135762.1, read on the forward strand.
CCGTTTGACGCGTGAAGTCGAGGCTCTAGGAGCGACCATCAAGGAAGTGCAGAAAACTGTGAAACAAGGTATGTTTGAAATATTAATTCCCATTCCTCATACTATATGGATTTGCCCTGGTATTAGTTCGGAGAATTTGGTGGTTTATCAAGACAAACCAAGACTGGTGATTTTAGGGATAAAAAAAATGTCACAGCATGCAAAAAAGTTAGATTTCACTTGCCTGGGGCTGGTGGATTGTGCATTCAGGCTATTGGACTTAATCCTTCACTTGCCCAATGGACCAGAGAATTTTGGGGGGCTAGTAAAAATGACTTGGAGTAGTACATTGACTGGCTACAGCTTGCCCGATGTGCAAGCTGTAGCTTCTTTGCACCCAGTGTCGTAATGCCCAAGTACATGTTCGCTATGGAAAAGAAGAAAGTAGAAGATATTCATTTGTTATTCCTCGCGAAGCGAGGCCGACGGCCGAGCGTAGCGGGGTGTATAATTTTGTCCCTCAAAGGGATCAGGCGGGATGAAATCTCGTGTGGAGTTTACGGTCATATATTTGTGAGCTTGGTGTGTGGCGGAAATGACGTCACACGGCCGCCGCGCGCTGGTGGCCTAATGGTAAGGCGTCGAACTTGAAATCAGATCTTCGGACCTGAGGTCGGGGGTTCGAAACCGGCTAGGGTTTTTTTTTTTCTTTTTTTTTTCTTTTTTTTTGTGGGTTCGAATCCTGAGCCTTTCATTTTTATCGTTTTTCTTTTCGGATTAAAATAACATTGATTTCCACATAATACTCCCTCAACGCCTATTCAGGCTATAAACCTTTCATCGCCATCAGGGGCGCGCGGGCGGAAGCTTCGAATCCTCCTGCCGTTCGTTCTTCTTTTTTTATGCCATCAAATAAATGTCCAAAATGCGACTATCCAATAATTTGTCGATGATTTTGAAAATAGCCTGCGCTTCCCAACGCTTTATACCTCTTTACGAACCAGAAAAAGCCACCATCTTTAAAGCGGAGTAGACCCTGGGAACGAGGGTGTCGCGGCCATGCCCGTTGAAATAAAATTTCTAACAAATATATCTTCCTGCCTACTGTGGAAAATTGAATATGTACAATTCAATTAATGTTCAACTTCAAATAATCCACTCCTTATTTATAACACCCCCCCCCACCCCCCTCCCCAACCCAGAGCTTCGCGAGGCCCCTGCGAGTCACGTATTACTAGTTTAGTTTGAATAAGTGACGAGTGAAATGTGTAAATAAATCGCTTCAAAAATGTCTTTATAAAAATATGAAGAAATTCGTGTATAAATTAATTTTTAGGGTGGGGAGGGGGTACTTTGGAAATTTGGAAACCATTACAAAAATTGATCTCATGGGATTAACTTCCTTTGCATTCGGTCCTGACTTGCTGTGGAGAAACTAACAGAGCACTGCACAGGACTTGCGGAAATGTCAAACGTCCGACAAATTCTAATCTCCTTCACCTTCTCTGTTTCTTATTCATAGACCTTCAAAAGATGCGCGACGCAGGTGTTAGGGCAGAAAGGCGGGAGGATCGTGAAGAAAACGAAGATTTCGGTGACGAGGAAGACCTCTTGGACGTGCGCATGCCTAAAGAGTGTGGAGCAAAACGTGGGGGAGGGGGAAAGCAGCCTGGCAAGAAGAAAAACCGAGGAAGACGGGGCCGAGACAAGACACGCTTCAGGCAGTCTTAACGCTTTAGTTGGATAGTTGCTGTTCCAATATCTCTGTTAGTAGCATCAACTGTAGCTTTCGTCAAGATATATTACGTTCTCGTTTAGCATCATCTGTTTCTACTAATCGTTTCGCGCCTCGGTAAATTTCAAAGACTTTTCAAGAACCAGGATTGATTGCTATGGTTCGCCGCAATATTGCGAAAAGCAGTTTAAGTGGTTTATTTGAGTTGCCGGACTTTCCGCGAAAATACCTCAGATAGGAAGAGCGAACTGAAGTCCACCGGTACATGTAGAAATGTAGACTTGAGCTATTTTAGGCTGTTATCCAACTTGCGTTCCAGTTTGAACTTTTTCCATGCGGCATCATTTGCGTCGATAAAAGGAAAGACAATTGTTAGTTGATTTTTGACGATTTCTTCATTTGATGGTTCTCGGCATTTTTAGTTCGCCGGAGTGGGTTATATAGGTCGTCTTAGAAAAGTGCTTCTCCAGTGGGCTCGATACTGTTTGTCAGGGTAAAAGATTAAATAAAATTAAAAGTTATATTTCACATTACAATGTCTCGTTCCTTGCCTTGCGGAACTGGAGCAGAAATTATATGAACAGAAAATGACAAAGTTTCGTTGACCTGTTAATCATCATCATCATCATCATCATCATCATCATCACTTGATCCCGGATGAAGAGAGCACAGCAACCCGAGCACAGAGACGCGGGGAGACAGACCACAACACCGGGACCAGCCCCCACGAGAGTGTGGGGCACGTCCCCGCGACCAAACTGAAGATGAGGAGACGGGGCCACGACGCGGAAGACAGACACCATGAGATGAGGGAACCCGAGACTGAGTGTGGCGGGGGACGAACCCGAGACCCCCGCACGGCCGCGCCACGAGCAACCGGCGGGGAGCTCAGGTTAATGACAATCATTTTTGAGTTGTGAAGTATTACATATCGGGATTTCACTGTAGTAATGGCCATTTAATACAACAATTACTACGTTCTTTAGCAAACGGTAGATTTTAGATTGCCGTTGATAACGATGTTAACTATTTAAATAAATAATCAGAAAAAAAGGACAAAAATGTTTGTAAAAGTGCGAAAGTACACACGTCACGTGAAAGCAACAGACTGATGTGTGGGAGTTTTGTAGTTGGCGCGAAAACCGAGCGCGTCGCTTTATTTCGGTAGTGTAGCAGCTCTCGTAAGCTTGTAATTCTACTGGCCCAGGAGGGGTACTCCGGCTTGTAAATGACTGTGGGATGATCGCAAGGATTTTCCATACAGGGTCTTGAAATTTTTCGAAATTTCTTTAAGCCAAAAGTTTGTTAGGTTTATACGCCGCTTTTGGATTGGAAGATTTGGCAAGTATTTTTTTGGGTGACTTGATTCAAATAGGGGATCTTTTTGGGTATTAAAAATTTCAAACTAAAGTGCCCATTTGGCGACGCCCGGTTGGCGTAATTATTGGTTTGACTGAAACTGTCCTAAACAAACACGAGCCGTTATTGCCCCTCCTACCAATTTAGGGGTAATTTGACAAGGGATTTTTAAGGGGGTTATTTTTGGTCTAGGGATTTTTTGGGGTAATGTCGGAAGAGTTAGGGATTTTTTTTTCATCCCCGTCATTTACAAGTCGGAGTACCCCCCCCCCCCCCCCCCCTGGGTTCTACTGGTCCTCTTGCGAAGTAGTTGCTATTGTTTTGGGGCTAGGGGCATTGTTCCTGTTGTTTGTTCTATTGTTTTCTCGAAGGGTAGCGAGCTATTCATGTGAGACCTTACAAGAGCTGCTACCTGACCTTTATCACTGCAGTTCAGACTAGGGTTCATGATCATACACTGTGTGAACCATTTTCCTGGTACTTAAAAATTTAACACCTGTACTGTCATTCATAACAGGAGTAACATTTTTGATAGCAGTACGAGATCGAGCACGAGTACGACTTCAGAGTTTCAGTCCAGCTACTTTCCAACAACCTTCACTCCTTCCTGTTGCTGACCAGTTCAATAAATTATGATGAGTTTGATTATGGCAATCGAAAGAATAAGGCCTAGCTTTGAGAAGTCGTACTCGTACTCCGATCCTAGCCTCCTACGCAGGCAACTCCCTTTGTTACGGAAGAGAGTCTGGGACCGAGCAAAAAACATAGCTAGTTTTCCTTAGCTTTCTTCCCCTCTGCTACCACAGGAATCCCAATATCAAGGATTAAAAGGAGTAGCAAACTTCCCTGGTGCCGTGCATTTCAGGTCTAAAACGCTCCATCAAAACTCGCAGCAATCAGCACTCGCTATTTTCGTCACTAACAAGAACCGCGCAGTTGATCTAAAAGGATGGTGTGGTGGTGGTGGTGGTGGTACCCGGGGTGTGTACATTCCGTGTACACACCACGCCGAATATACAACATGGGTGGCATGGGTGGGGAGGGGATCGGGAGAGGGTGTGGTCAGTTAGAAAAAAGTTTGATTCTTTTATGGATTTTGTGTAACTACGTTAGAGGATTTTGTGTCAACTGTTGGTGACTGGGGCACCTTACTGTCTTCACTATAATTTTGGGAGAAAAAGATTGCATGAGCGTGGGTCACAGAAAAAATCTGAGTACGCTCATCGACATTGCTAATCCTAGCAGTGTGCTGAACGCGTATCATATATGAACCTAGTAAATGGCCTTGTCCACCACCAGTGTCTCCGTAGCTCACTTGGTGGATAGAGCACCCGAATGCTTTCCGGGTAGCCTGCAGAACAGGCGGTTTTCCTTCGAATGTCGAAAAACACATATCGATTATATGCCTGGCCTTCTACTGCTAGAAAGATTGATGAAATTTTGCAAGCTGATGGCCCAGTGTCCAGAAATTTCACTAATTCAGGACGCCCCCTCCCTCCCCCCTACACAAATCTTACAGTTTCAGGATTTTAGCCTGTGTACAGCCGTCCCGCTGCGCTCAAAAATACACAGGCTACAGGATTTTTGAGGGATTAGTCTGTCACTCCTCGTGGTCTAAACCCGGGTCTAAAGTGCAAATATGAAATTCCAATTCAATCAGAACTTTGGAAAGAACGAACATCAGAATAAATGGTACTTGCTTCGTTGACTACCTTAATATATCCGGATTCCGCGATATCCGCAATCGCGCCTGCTTTACCCTTGAAAGTCCGCTCGGCCTCACAACATTCATAGTGTTCACCTAACAAAAGATAAACGCGAATTAATAATATTTGATAAGAAAGTAAGAACCAAAAGTTTGCGTGAAGCTTGGGCCGATACGAGACCTGACCCAGTAGGGAGGGGATAGTAGGGCAGATCAGAAGTAGGACACGGATCGGGCACGGTTACCAAGGTAAACAAAATGGCGTTCAACCCGAGCCGGATAGAAGCCCTTTCAGAACTTTTAAAACCTCCAGGAGACGATGATTCGAGCTCTGATGTGAGAAAAAATTTCACTTTCTAAATCAAATGAACCAGAAAAGGACTTGATGGCTTAATTTGTTATTATTGGTCATGCACAGGATGAAAAATACTCGGCAAAGAAATCTACAGCTGCGAACCCTGGTAGCATCGGTCCACCAAAGAAAACAGAGAAACGCGGTGAGTCGAATTATTGAAAATATGAGTTTCATTACTATACCCATTAATCGAACGAATGTGAATCATTTGATCATTTCCTTGCTCGGAGAGAAATTTACCGTCAGCATTAACTAGTTACAGACTGTCTACACGTTTGTGTCACGTCTGGCTTTACCGTAGGCTACATAAGCTCTGATAAGCTTAATTAAGTTTGTCCACAGGAAATTTGGTCTTCTGTGTAATTCGTAGGAAGTAGGATAAATAAATATAAGTCTTCACCTTGTTTAATAAAAGCAAGCTAATATAACCTACCCAGACTGTTATAAGCTATAATCCCTAGGGAAAGATTTCCTCACAGCCCCATACATTAATTATGTATGCAATTATTTCATACTATCACTACACACAAACAGCAATCATGAAAAGAACGAGTCAGTCAGAAAATTGCATGCATAATTAATGTATGGGGCTGTGCGGAAATCTTGCCATCCCTAGTATTATACCTTCACTCGTTGGACTACTAACTTCATTATTAACTATCACATGTAAAGGCCCGGCCAAACACACGCAACATTTCAACGCAACATTTTCCAACATTGTTGGGTCATGTTGTGAGATGTTGTGAAGGAGCTGGCGCATTTGGCCACCCTGTTGGGATATGTTGCAGTATGTTGGATGGCGCAAATCGAACTAGTGCGCATGCTCCAGCGCAACAATGTTGCATGAATGTGGCCAAACAAGTACAACATCATGCAACATTCAAAAATGTTGCGAGATGTTGGGAGAAAAATTTGACCATTTTCAAACTTGATCCAACATGTTGCAACAGGGTGGCCAAACGATTGCAACATGCTGTGCGCAACAATGTTAGGATATGTTGCGTTGAAATGTTGCGTGCGTTTGGCCAGGCCTTAAAGTACTACTGGTAGATCATGCTGGCCCTGGTTGTACAAGGATGGATAATGCTATCAGTGGCAAAATTGATTCACTGGATAGTAATTTACCTGGTTGATCCATTCTTTAAACAACTGGACCCTGAATTCTGTAAAGATTCCAACCCTTTAAGTTAAAAGGGAGATTTTGGTCACGGCTGAGCCACGACCACAAGTGCCGAAGGTGCGACCCTGTAGGGGGTCCGTGGACATGCACCTCTGGAAAAATTTTGAAAATATAGGCCATTTCGATATTTCCATTTCCTGCATTTTAAGATCATAGTCAATGGTAATTTAACTAAAAACCATGCAAAACCTTGAACGAACGCAAATGTTGCACGAAGTCGAGGCAATCCATCACATTACCACGTCCAAAAAACGGGGGGCTCATGCTAGAAAGCCCTGCAGATAAAAGAAGCCAAGATGATTGCCCGAGATACCATAGAGAAACAACAAAGGATCATGCAAAAAAGGCTAGTGTAGCAGAGAAAATGTTATCTTACTTTTCTAAAAAAACAAGAGAATATTGAGTGAAAACGAGAGGCCGGAAACGATCACCAAAAACGGGAGGTTTCCGGCCAAAACGGGAGGGTTGAAATCTCTGTGTAGAACACTGATGAGGGCCTTGTTAGGAGCTTTAGGGATAAGGGATAACTCACAAAATTATTTTAAAATTAAGGGATAAATGTTGAAATAATTATAGGGATAAGCTATAACAACTCAATTTTAGGGATAATGAAAATCAAAATACTAGGGATAACAGCTTTGGTAATTTTAGGGATAAGAAATAACTACCCTCAAAATTATTGGGATAAGGGATAACATAACCTCCCCCCACCTAACAGGGCCTCACTGATTAATTCAGGCTCGGCTTATAGTCACTGTGGGTAAAAGCTGCTGTTGTTGTTGCTGTTCCATATGTGATCTATTCTCCTGTGAGACCCTGCCAGGGGGGTTTCCGTGTCGCTTGTCTAAGTTTAAAAATTTGCCGTGTCGCTGTTTTATCAAACTTCGCGTTGCTGTCGGTAGTAAAATTGAAGGAAAATTGCTTGTCCTTGTTGGAATTAATGTTTTTCCAAAAGGGATGTTGTTTGTCGCGATTTTATGTTATGTGCTGTCTCTACTTTCTGGGCCATGTCGTTTGTCGGAATTTACCCTGGCAGGTCTTCCCCTGTGGATGAAGTTCTTCAGAAAGGCTGGTATGAATCTTTTTTTTTTTTTTTCAAAGAAGCTGACAGGAAATAAGGAGTGGAGGGTAAGAAGGGGAATTTTTTAATTCTTAAAGGGTTCTGACAAGAAATCATACTGGTAGGAATTGGTTTTCATCCATCTTGGGGTGCGTGCGTGTGAGAGGGGGTGGGGGAGGGGGCATAGAATCATAAATGGAACATACATGTACCTTTGCTGGAAGATGGCCTGAATAAAATTATTTTGATTGGCCAAGTTAACTTGTAAAGAAATGTTTTCAGTTTTCTTATTTCTCCGTTCGCTAATAACTTGATAAATTTCAGGTGGGCCTCCTGAATCTCAGCAAGTAAAAAGCAATGATATATGGAATGAAGAGGAGATTCCTGAGGGAGGTCATGGAGAGGACGAAAATGATCCAAGACCTGCCCCAGAGTAAGTTTAAATAAATTTGACTTACCGATATCATAGGTAAAGTCTGCATTCGAGCCTAGTGGCCCATACAGGCCGGAGCTTATGCAAGTTTATGTAGCATGAAGTGACTAGGAGTATTTCTACTCCCTACTGGATGGGATGCTAGTCCATCGCAGGGTTAACCCCCCCCCCCCCCAAGCAGTAAATTCACCGGTACCCATTTATACACCTGGGTGGAGAGAGGCACTATGAGAGTAAAGTGTCTTGCCCAAGAAGACAACACAACGACTGCGGCCAGGTTCGAACCCGGACCGCTCAATCCAGAGTCCAGCACGCTAACCATTAGGCCACCGCGCCTCCCTTACTAGTTTCATTAATACCTGTTAATTGATATATAAATAACTTTATGATTATTGATGCTTCAGTATGACTGGACTATTAACATTCAGTTGAAAAAAATCCAGTTGGTAGATATGAGTGTAAAAATATTGCAAATCACAAGCAAATATAATTGGTCCACATTTTAATATTTCAATATTTAATCCAGGTATGAAATGGTGTTCAAGCAAGCTGTAACTTCGGAAGATATGTATCTACAAATGGGCGGCAGAAATCCATCATCTACCAGCTGTGAAGATCTGGTGGTAAGGATAAAAACAGTTTTATTTTTTAAAAGTGTGAATAATAAGTAAACAGCATTTCAAGATTTTTTTAAGTAACAGAAGGCACACTTTACTAATTCCCAGGGAAGACCAGTCTCACTTTGCTAGCAAGCATTACACGAAGCTGTGCTCTAAGAATTATTGCAAGGTGCCAGAAGTCTCTTTTGTAAGAATTCTTGGGTGCCCAGCTCTTAAAAGCTTTCATAATAGCAAAGTTATACAAGTCGCCCAAACACATTTGTAAGTCGCCTGTGGCACCTGCGCTCTGCTAGAACACAGCTCTTATTACAGTAGGTGCATATAAGCTGGAATGTGAATAAATACTGCGAGAGAATGCAAATAATGCCTCAATAATTGATAAATCAACTTCATGAACACTTAGAACCAAACACAAGGCTCAATTTGTAGTGAAAACCTTGTTCTCTTATTTTCCAATGCAGGTACAGTATAAATTAAACTCTTGTTCAAATCTAACATAGCACCTGAAGATTATCATCGCCTGATAGCAAGGTGGCCTTGCACTTTCACGCTTTGTAGTGTTGTTAAAAACATTTTCTGTCAGACAGAGTTTGAAAAGGGCATCCAGCGTTTTTATATAATTTACAATTACCGTATTTATTCGGTTATAAGGCGCACTCGGTTGTTTATCAAATAATACACTTACAATTTAATCTTTACGAACACAAAATTAGATCTCAATTTTTATTGAAATGTTGACTGTCATTTTTTTTATTTCTTGCCATCTAGGAATGAAAAAAAAAACTTAAGTTAGGTGTCTAAATAAGAACATTGTAGACCATGTTCAGGGTCAAATCTCCTAGAAAAAATTTAAAACGTTACCTTCAGCTGTTCTGTTATTAAAACAGGGTTATTCGCTTGGTCAGTGTTTATCAAATCGTGTACTTAAAATAATTACTAATCATATATCTTCAATAATAACAACGCAAAATTAGTTTCAATTTTGATTTCTAGCTGTCTGGGAATACTCTAAAAAGTGATTTATTTCAGTAACTGGTTCTTTCGTGCAGTTAAAATATTCAATATCGTTGAATGGCGACAGGATTAACCATTAGGAGCCAGCATGTATTAGCTACAGTTAAACCCCTATTAAGCGGTCACCCATTAAGCGGCCTGCAAAGTCCCGAAACTATTGTCAGTATAATACTGTAAAAAAACCCTTTTAAGCGGCCACCTCTATTAAGCGGCCGCGGCCACCTTTCTGCCGTCCTGATTAGCGTTCTCCTATTGTGTTTACTCCTATTTAGCGGCCAGTAAGAATGCAATATACATGTACGATGTTTGGATTTGTTTTCAACAAGCTCGGACAGTGACGGCTGATAAAATCATTCAAACACAGGTTTATTGTCGTCTTTATTTGGCTACGTTATTCTTTTTCACGTTATTTTGTATTAAAATAACGTAACCTTTTTAAATGGCCTTATGCTAATTTCTGACGAACCCCTATTAAGCGGCCAGTTGCCATTTCCCCGAGGGTGGCCGTTTTTAACAGGGTTCTACCGTAATTGTTTTGCTTCAAAACTGAAATTCTTATGTTATTTCGAATGGTATAATTTTGAAGCCACAAACCGAAAGGAGTGGGGAGAATAACATTTTGATAAAAAAAGGTTATCTGCAAAAGAGCGAAATCGGAATATAAAACATTGGGTGAGAAACAAGCATAAGGTCTAGTGTTCTTTGTGGAACACCAACTTGTCTTGCACTTCAGACGACCAATGAGAAAAGGCCAATAAACTCACTTATTGTCCAGTAAAAACAAGTGAATACTCAAGATAAAACAATTGTATCATTTCGGCAAATCGGAAAGGCCTTATGATTATTTACTTACTGAGTCCAATCGGTACGTTAATTAATTGTTATAAAAACGGAAGGGCGACTTTTTTTAAGATCTGATCTCAAAAGATCCCGTTATTCGTGCAATTTTACTACAGAGCTACAGAGTAGTAAAGAAATACTTGGATGTTATCCTTTCATAAGTGTTCAGCATTTACATTTCTATTCCACAAAGCAAGAAGCGAAGCTTTTTTTTGTCCAGGGAAAGAAGAACCCTCACAATATGTTTTTGCATCTGCAAACTGTCTTGCACCTGCTTGATATTCCCTTCTCGCGTTGTATTTTGATCAATTTCACGTTGCAAAATGATTTCACCAACGAATTTGTCAGACCTAGAAGGGGAAGAATGCCATTATTTGCAAGGTTTTGTCTGGCGAAAGATGTACCTGACAGAACACACGTACAAAAGTCTAGTTGCTTTAATTTGTGTTAATTCTCTGGCAATCATTCCCACGATCTTGCTAAACGCGTTGGTCATCTTTGTCGTGGCAACAAGGCGCCGACTGCAGACCAATTCGAACATTCTTCTGGCGTGTTTGGCGGGGACAGATTTGCTGGCTGGGCTGGTTGTTCAACCCATTGCTATCGCGGTAGAAGTTAAACGGGCATTCGGTACCGAGCAATTTTGTACATTGGAAACGGTTTGCATAATAGCCCTTTTTGCATCAAGTTGTGCTTCGTTGGGTCATCTCATGTTGATCAGTATTGATCGCTATATTGCAATAAAGGATGCCTTGCGATACCGTGAAATTGTCACAAAACAGCGGATAAAAAAGGGTGTACTTGTAGCCTGGACAAGTACTGGTGTTTTGATATTCCAGGAAATTGTTTTGGCTGTAATAGACAGTGGAACTAAAATTTACTCAGTATATTGGTCTTTGACTGCTGTAATAGTTCTTATTATCGGCTTGGTTTACATTGGTGGTATCTGTTACTGTTATGTGAACATTTTCTCAGAAACACGACGACAGAAAAAACGTCTACAAACCGAACAGTTGACTCAAGGAGAAGCAAAAAGAGTGAAAAAAGACAAGAAAGCAGCCCACACCCTCACATTAATTTTGGGTGCGTTAATAATAACTTACTTGCCTTCAATTATATTCGTTCTTGTAGTGGAAACTTTTTCTTATGACACATTAAACCCAAGCGTTACAGCGATTTTATTTCGTTGGGCCTCAACTTCAGTTTTGTTGAGTTCTCTTGTTAACCCGATTATCTACTGTTGGCGAAATAAAACGCTTCGACGCGCTTTTCTTGATATCTTTCATGTAAGACAGCCAGAAAACAGAGCACCAGACATTGAAATGATAGAAATACAACGCCATCGACCTGAAATTCAACTTTCCACGTGTGAGGCTTTTTCGATGGCCGTAGGAAACCAAGAGCCAGTTTTGCTGTCATTCAGTCATGTTAAAGCAGAAGAAATTGTTCATATCGAGGAAGTGGACAACTAAATCTTAAGTGTATACGAAGCTTGTATGTTTTACCTGTGAATGAAGGAATGTTTGTATCCACGAAATGTTGTTAAACACCATACAAATAAATATGTGGAAACCCGTAGAATTGCGTTTAATTTTCTTTTTAAGGGCAATGTTAAGCATGATTTAAATTCACCAAAGGAGGAACTACCTTATTGTTACTTATTTTCGCGGGTTACTTATTTTCGCGGGACTTCAAAAAATCGCGAAATTAAAGACCCGCGAAAATTTATTTCAAACGTTTTCTATTGTATTTTTTACGTTAATCACTTATTTTTGGCCAAATCGCGAAAATTAAGTTCCGCGAAATATACCCGTTCCATTTTCGCGAAATTAAGTTCCCGCGAAAATAAGTAACAATAAGGTATATGATGTGATACAGGGCGGTGGCCATAGTGGGATTGAGCGATCCGCGTTCGAGCCCTGGCCGGGGTCATTGCGTTGTGTTCTTGGGGAAGACACTTTACTCTCGCAGTTCCTCTTTTTGCAAAGGTGTGTAACTGGAGAGGGGGTTAACCATAAATGTTCTAGAATATTTACTTAATACTACGAAACTGTGATGAGCGAAGTTGGGCGACTTTGGTCCGATGCCGGCTTTAACTCAGGAAAAAAAAATCTCGTTAGAAAGAAAAGATCACCTCAGTTAAATGCATGACTACAACGAATGGCGGTAACTGATTATAATGGCCTTATTATGGAACTGTTAAATATACAGTGACCCATTCTGGCTGAAATAAATTAAATCTATATGTTGCCCTGCTTGATTTTTTTCAAAGCATTGCCAATATTCTAATAGAAGTAACAAATCAATTTTATGAATCTACATATTTCTATTGAGGCCGAAACCATGAACAATAATTCAATCCACAAAGGAAACGTTGGAGGCTTCAAAATTGAAAAATCTTTTTTATTTACCCACAGAGAAAATTGGCTGAAACGATGGCCTACATGCAATGGAAAGCATGTTGGACTAAGGAAGCCATTCTCCAACCAGGAGTAGTTGTTAATCCCTTTAGGTGGCTGGTATATTGAAGGATATTGACGCTGAAAGATTGTCCGAAAAGTGTGACATTTTGAGAACAATCTTTCAGCCAAGGGCATTTTATTACCTTCTAATTAATTTCTACAAGGTGCTTTATCATGGTACTCCGAGAAAATAAAAAATAATAATACCTACGGTAATGTGATAATCACAGCGTAATTGAAGGTGAAATAAATGCAAGTTGGTTGATTTATGTATCTTTTTAACAGTAGTTTGATTAAAATGTTAGACCTAAAAAGGCCATTTTGTTCATTTGATTTGTACTTTTCTATAAAATCGGGTGATGGATATTAAATTGGACATAGTATTTCATCTGATGCCCCTCGTCCGAATTTGTACCACGTGATTTGTTTTGTCCAATTTAAAGCATGTAGGAATTAATTGGTGGGTTACAAAACTAGATCCTGGCTACAAAACAGAATACTGGGGACAAAGAAGTGGACTTGTACATAGACAAGCAGAAAAACAAACAAAACTTAAGCAAAATGATAAATAGACAAGCAGAAAAACGAACAAAATAATAAATGGACAAAGACTGTTGCTTTAAGACTAGTTTGCAGTCAGTCTCCAATGCTCTACTTCATGCACATTAATGTACGTCAATTATTGTTTTCTGGTCTTCAGATAAAAATAAAGCTTCCAGATACACAGTACTCTGATGTTAATTTAGATGTGACAGATACCTTTCTTGACTGCAGAACTCCTAAATAGTAAGTTCAGTTTACTTGTTATGATATAAAAATAATTAACAGCTATTCATCGAAGTGGAGGTGGCTTGTGGTGGCGCCGACCCGCGGATGTTTTAATATATACTGAAAGAGTGAGATGAAATAACCAAAAAGTATGAAATTTAACTCATTTATTCCCGCGAGTTGTTCGGAGGTGAATAGTTAACAACTATTCATATTTACCAAGCAGCGAACAGTGAGATAATATAGCCCGAAAGGATGAATTTTGATCAGTTTATTTCGTTAACGAGTGTAGTTTTCGCGCGTGAGTTGCTCGGAGGTCAATAGCAATGGATATCTCCATTTCTGACGTCTTTATAACCTAATAAAGACTATAGTTTGTCATTTTCCTCCATTCCCCGGCTGAGAGGCCCTTAATCTGTGGCTGACGATCAGGAGCAAAATGATGTCGCATAATATCAGAGGTTTTATGTTCAGCCGACATTTCTTTTTGATGTAGAAGTCTACCGGTAGTTATTTCAGTTAAATTTTTGGTTTTGCCCTTTGTCAGCTTCTTTAGATGCAATTTCCCATCAAGAGCAGAAGCCTGCAGGACTCCCAGACTATGCACTTAGTCTAAAATGTTTCCCGCCCCCCACCATTGTAACGCAATGGTAACTTGGTCAAGAAATTACTACGCCTTTCAAAAGCACGCAAACATTAAAATTCACAACCCAACTAACAATTGTGTTTTGTGCTGCTGTCAATCATAATTATGGTGACAGCCAATAAACCTTGAAAAAAAGAAACAAACAAAATAGTTCGAATATACCATTCACAACCAATAGACTTTCCAGTTAAAGTGAACTTCTGTTTCCTGAGAGGCCCGCATAGATGAATGACGGCAGCCAAAAACATTGACCGTTGGATTGAGCAGAGTTGTGGAGGGGGACAGGGGTCTGAACCTCCGACCTCCCGTACCTTTTACTCCTGCATCCCGCCCCTTACCGTAGTGATTCCCTCCTCTTTTCACTATCTATTGTGAAATATAATGAAATGTTGCGAAATTCTACTTATTTTCTCCAGGTTCCCGCTACCTTAGAAATCACGTTTCCCGCCCTCTCTTCTCCCGCCCCTTTTCTCCCGGGCTCCGCCCCCTGTCCCACTCAACAAAGACAGAAAGTACTTTGGATTTTAAGGGCCCATTACAGTATCTTTTGGGGCCGTTGCTAGGGAAAATTCAATTGCCTGTAACTTGATATAACTTTGCTTTTATTTAATCAAATTTAGACAGTAGTGCAAGCAAGTTGATGACGTCATCGGGGCACGTCTTATGTCACGTGACCCAAAACAAAAACCTGAGTTTTACGCAAGAAACTTACGGTCTTATTCATAGTTTGTAGTATTATGTCAATCCGTACGTTGATCTTAAAAAATACAAGCATGCGTTTTCCGTTAGCACAAAAACTTAAAAAATAAGGACAGAAAATGTGTTCTGTCGACCAGGTTTTTGAACGCAACTTTTATGTTGTTTTTATTTTCCCAAAACGCATGCTTACGTTTCAAGAAAAATATTTTTTCTTTCGTTTTACAGCAAAAAAACGGAAGGTACGCTTTTTTGTTCCGAGTAAAGTGCACATTTTCGTCCATGAAAAAGAAATATACTTACGTAAAATTTGGCCGCTAGGTAATCTCAAACTGAATCATGAAATGCGAGAAAACCGGAAATAAAATTGCACTTGCGTGGCAACCAAGTAGCTTGGCAACGAGATACTGTAATGGGCCCTTAAATGGACGACAACTTTTCTTACTCGTTATCCTTCTTGCTATTTCAGCAAACTTGGAGTACATCTTCCTTATCCAGTCGACAGTAAAAACGGCAAAGCACAGTGGGACAAAAGCAAAGAACTCCTCACTGTTACAGTTCGACTTGTGCGGGAATATGACTTCCTCACACAGTGATAAAAGTCTAAAAAGTACAGTCGACAGGGTACATTCCGAGAGTTCTCCAGTGTGGGCAATTTTTCGCAAAGACTTTGGCTGCGCAAAAGAAAACGGTGAATGTATAAACTGCCTCTGCCGTGAGCCTCAAGCCATTTGCCACGGATGTTGAGTTCAACTGGGCCGACAGAGTGTCGAGATTGTTTGATGAATATATATGTACACTTGACTTTCAAACGGAACAGATAGAAGGCACTTTAATTTATACATGAGAGCACAACATAATAGTACGTTCGGCGGGACGTTAAGAACGTCTTTTGCTTGAAAAAAACTTTTCGTTCGCGAAAACGGCAGTCTTGATAAATAAAGAAAGATGGTGAATTTTAAACTCGGTAAAGAAATGACAAAGATGTAATGTTCGTCGTGTCACATGCGTGGGACAGAAAAAATCTGAGTCCCCGAAAGGAATCGAACCCATGACCTTCCAGATAATAGCCTGCAGAACAGCGGTTTATTTTCCGGGTCGCGCAAAGCGCGAGGGCGAGCGCGAAGTGCAAAGGAATAAATAAACCGCCTATTGTACAGGCTAGATCATCCTTTTCACGTTTTTAGCCTGAAGTATAACTCCCCAATTCCCTCCCTACCCACCTACCCCACCCAGTTCAAATGGAAAAATTATCAGTTCTTTTAATTCAATAAATAATTTGAGAAGAAAGAGTCACAACACAACGTTTGCAATATTTGTTTAATGAAATGTATTTCAGGCTAAATTTGACTGTCTCTAAAAAAAATGTCAGATCTCATTTACGTAAAACACGTGACACGGTGATTTCCACTATCGGCAACTATCACGTGACCTCGACGATTAACAGCCACAGCATACGGGGTATCCAGACATCCGGGACCTGAACCCAATCTTCCAAAACTACCAATGAAATTCCCTTGAGAGTCTATCACTTGAATACGGTGGTTCAAGCTATCAGCCACCAGAATATTCCCTGTATTATCCACAGCAAGGCCTCTGGGATTCATTAACTGATCCTTCCCGACTCCGCTCCGACCGATTACAGTGAAGGATTTTCCATGCTCGTGGAAAATCTTCAGTTGATGGCTCTCGCATTCAGAAATTACAACGTCGTTATCTTTTGTGATGGCAACTCCACTAGGGTACTGAAGGTACATTGAACCGCCAATAAACCCTAAGAAATGGCCATCGATGCGGAATTTCTGTATTCTGTGATTCGGTCGATCGGCTGCTAGGATGTTACCGTCTCGATCTAGAGTCAACGCAGAAATTTCTGGTCTTGTATCTCTCTTGCTGTACACGGGAAGAAAATTATGGGACAATGCTCCATCTGAGCTGAAAACCTTGATTATCTGAGAGTCGGTAACTACTATATTTCCCCGTTTATTGACAGCAATAGCTACAGGACCCGTGTTTCCAAATTCAATTGGTTCCCGGGAAAGTTCCCCCACAGCATCGAACACGAGCACGCGACAGTTATTGCGGTCAGCGGCATAAATGAGTCCATTGTGGCTCGCTACGCAGCATGGGAAGTCAAACTGAAGAGGGACAGAGCGCATGCCTAGTGTCCCAAGAGAATAGGAATTCTCCTCGAGTACTTCAGAATAGTTTAGTACCTGTCGAAAAAAAAAAAATTACACACGCATTAATTGTACTGTTCCAGTTCCATTATCAGGCTCAGGTATCAATTCTCCTTACTAACCGTCATTCATTTATTTTAATGTTAAATCTGAGAATTTGGTAGTCATCGAGAAAAATCTTATTGTTGATTTTCTTTCCCACCCCTGAGAGGGGCTCGTTAAGTTTAGGTCATGTTGAGGGCGGAACTTGTTGAAAATTTTATCGGCTTAAAATAGTCTTCGATTCTTAAAATTTGTTAAAGCTTTGCTTAACACATTTGGACTTATTACGACTTGAATGTATCAGAGACTTACCTTTGTTTTGTGTTTCTCGGGGGTTTCCAGTCTCCAGAGCGGAATTTTAAAAGCTTTATTTGCCATTCCATTTCTCCTTGTTCGTTCAAGTTCGTCCTGTGTTTCCTCAATTTGTTGTTGAAGATCAAACAACTCAAACTCATTTTGTCGAATTTCCTGCTTCAGTTTCCTAACATCTTCCATTGTTTCAAGAATACATTGATCAACACTCACAAGTTCTTTCGTCTTAAGAAATACTGCCTCGCTACAATGTCGAACTCCCTCGCGTTTTGCCAACAACTGTGCTCGAATGTCGTCCACAGACTTAGTCATCTTATTCAGAGTCTCTTGTTTTTCGTCCCTTTGCTTACTCAATGTCTCCAGAGATTTGCTTGTTTTCTCATTAGTGTGTTTATCAAAGATAGTCTTCCTCTTATCGGATTTCTCATTTTTCTTGGAAATTTTATCCTTCGCTCCTAACAATCCCTGTATCTCGTTGAATTCTTTTTCTTGTGCTTCAAACATGGCTTCACTCTCTTGCGCTCTCTCTTCGACTACACTCTTTTCTTGTTCTGCTAGTTCTCGCTGTTCACTTATGCTGTCAATAGCCTCTTGACCAACAATAATAATTTCCTTCTGCGAGTCTAGCAGAGTCTGTTTCTCTTCTAGAGTTTTTCTCAAATCGTTTCCCCTAGCGGCACAGTTTGCTAGCTCTTCCAGCTGTCTTCCCATCAATCGCTGTAGTGTGTTAATTCTGCGAGTTGTTAAGATGCTGTTATCGCCTTCAAATGCAGAAAGATATGAAAAAAGTTAACACGCGTCTTTTTAAATCTTTATACAGTCAAGTCTCTCTTAACGGACACCTCCATAAGACGGACACCTAGTGTTGGTCCCGTCCGTGCCGTTTTTCAGACTTTTTTCTTGCTGTAACTAAACTTCCTACAAGACGGACACATCTCTAAGACGGACAGTTGGAGCCGGTCCTGAAGGTGTCCGTTTTAGAGAGAGTTGACTGTAGTCTTTTCTCCAGCGGTTGCCATTTTGTATTTTAAGTGACTTGAAGTTTTGAAGGCCCCGCAGGTTATTCCCAGCATTTTTTGTTTCAACTTTTTCTAACAGTTTTATCGTTTACCCTTCTACACCCCTGGGTGAAGAAAAGATTTTTGTCATCAAAGTGCCGTGTCTTATCTTAGAATACAGTATCAGCACGCAACAGCACGTGGTCGAACTCGACCGTTATTTGTCACAACCTAAAAGTTCCAATCCGGTTCGAAGGACCAAACGACACGCCTCGGAATGGTGCCTGCTCGATTTAGAGGAGGCTCTGACATAGCCGATGGTTTTAATATCAAGTTTTATCCCAAGCTTTACACTCGAGCTGCTTGTAGAAATATTCAACAATTAATACTTGCACCCGAGCTCTCGATCGCCTGCATCTAGAGGGTTCTCACAAACTTTCAAGATAAAATAATAATTGCTGGATCTCCTGTGCGTGCTTTTCCTATATAGTATTTAATGAATACGTTTTGAAAACTTCCTTTAACTTAGGGTGATTATATATTTGGAAATGTCCTCAATGTATTAATTTTATAAGAGATAACTTCATATCATTCAGAAGTAACATGCCAAGGAATTTTCTTGCCGAACTCTACAAATTCTTCAGTGTTTAGTCATCAATGGCAAACACTAATCATATTTCTTTTGTCGTGAAAAATTGCGAAGAAGTAAACAAAGTAATGAAAGTTGTTAAGCACCAAGTAAACTACAAATCCTATCGTTTGACTTGCATGCAACCAAGGCTAATAAATAAAGTATGCATCGATGTTCAAGAAAACTCATAACGAAGAATAAAAATTTTAGGCAGGAACGACTTTCTTTCAGAATTTTCTTTACTAACTTAATCCCGTGCATGTCGTTTAAACTAGCAGTTTATTTTACGTGTACACGCGAAACGGTTCGCATTTAAGTTTGTACGTGTATCAACAACATAACCACATTAATTAAAGTTATTTTCTAATTACCTTCTTTCGACTTGCCATTCATTACGTGTACGGCTTGTTTGTATTCGTCCAGTAATTCAATAAGAGCAAACAGCTCGCAGTTTTGTAGAAGCTTTCGCAAGAAAGACAGCTTTTTTTCGCCGACTAACCCTCGTTCTTGAAGAATATGCATTACATCGAAACCACCTTTCAGTTTGCTAAGAAGTTCTTTGTTGACGTGTCCGCGAAGCTGTACTTTAATCTTTCGTATGTTTTCGCGGCTAAGCTGACTGGAAATTGTTCCCATCAAAATGTTAAACGGTGAAATCTGGCTTTGCTCCATTAAAACTAACGCCATTGCCCAAAACTCGCAGACGAAATCAATATTGTATTGACTATAGCGTATGTGTGACACTCGTGTTTTAGCAGTTGCTATGATTATTGAGTTTGTTTGCCTGGGCAGTTTATTTTCCTATTGACTCAAAAGTAATCAAGTGCGGCTTTGTTAACGAGCAATTAATTTGCCAAAGTTAATCCAGCGCATTCAACAAGAAAACTCCGAAGGAACAAAAAGATATTAAACAAAAGCAACTACAATTGTGATTGGTCCTCGCCTCGCCAATAACTGCAATGAGCGCGTCTTTTATTTTTTCAATCCTTAGCGATAACTAATTCAACGATCAAAATCTAATATCCGCGATTTAAAGAAAAACGATTCAAAGAAGCCGCGAGATTTTGAGGACCGCGGGGCGAAATGGGGCGGCGGATACATACCTATAAAACTGCCATGGGCCGAGACCGCCCCATTGGTGCGAATGTAGTGATATCAAATATACATGAAACAGCATCAAATTATGTTAGCCAACAGGGTTCTTCACTTTGTTAGCGAATTAGAGCGCGTCAAATGAAGTAAGAAAAGATAGACCAACACAAAATAAAAAGTTCCATTTTAATAATATATTAGACGCGCACTCTGTCCGCGGAAGAGTCTTACAATTCAATTACAACTCAACCCATATATTAAAATTTAAAGTAGTTTTAGACAATAAACAAATAAACACCTTCATCTCTTAACGACACTCAAACCACACTCACTCAATTTTGCTCCAATCGTTTGTTTACTCTGCGCGAGGTAGTGTGAACTCATTTTCTCCACCGCGTCAAGTCCAGGCATTAAGTGGCACCTTTTTATTACTCATATTAAAGCTCTTTTCAGTGCCGCTGCCACGTTTTGCCAAGCCAGTTAAATCTTTTGTATTGTGAGAGCCTACTGAACGGCTTCTTGATCTAAGTTCGTTCGCGTTTACGTCGTGTTTACTTTTCGCGGCGGCGGCCATAACAACAGAATTTTCCGTCTCGTTGCTATTTTCCGCTGGTTCGTAACCCGGTGACCACTGTACCAACTCCAAAGGCTCGATACTTTGAAGAAAAGTCTTTACTGCTTGCCTCTGTAGATACAGCTCTTTTTCTCGTACACGACGAAAGTATTCCAAGTCAATCTCGACATTAGTCGCACGTCGCTGTTTTTGACCGGTGTGTTTTTCACGCGAGTTTTTAGTTTGCGCCACGCTAAACTCCGGAACTTTATAGTAAGATGTCCTGGCTGGGGCACTTCGCGCTCGATTTAATCTTTGTGTAACTGTTTTCAACTGTCTTTCCCACATCTTGTTCCTTTTCTCCAGGGCTGTCATCGGTCTTGGTGGTAAATCATGTATTTCATTCGGATATTCTGAGTCTACACCGTAGATCGTTTTATTGCTTATTCTAGGAGGCTCACATGATTTCGCTCTCCTGAATTTCGGTAACGGAGGTTTTGGGCTCGCGCTTAAACAACGCAGCTGTCTCAAAGACATTCTTTCTTCGCCAGTATCGTTATTTTTACCTTGCATTTCCCTCAACTCTCTCGCACGTTTGTGATTACTGTCTAAACTCTCTTTCACTTCATCGTGGTTCTTCGCGATTTCCACACTCAAAGAGAGTTTGCGCTGAAATCGGTGCACTACAAGTCTTTGATCAGAAGAGATTCTCGCAACTCTCTGTTGTTCCTGTCTATTTAAACAGTATAGTTCCTTCTTGAGTTGAATTTCTTCTTTCCAATTAGCGGAGTGAACTTTCTGGGACTTTTCCGAGCTGCCCGGCCCAGATTTTTGCCTGTCGATGTAACTTGCAAATTGAATCATCTTTGGGCGCGCACAATGAAAACGCTATAACTAAACCACAGAGTTAATGTGCATATTCTCAACCATTCAATAAACCTTCACAACAACAGTATGTTTAGCATAGACATTCGTAAACTGTACGTCAACGGGTCAGAAAGCTAGAACAAAAGACTGAAAGGCCCAAATTAGCATTACCTTACTAGCCTGAGCCTTTTGTCAACTACGTACAACTTTGTAAAAAACAATTCGCTTATTGTTATAACCGACAATCTAAATAGTGCCTAGGTTAATCCATTTTGGTATTTTAATTCCAGTGAAGTGCTCGACTGCTATTGTTTGCTATTACAGTAAATAACTCCTGTCTTTGATTCAACCTAATTTGAATACCCCCTGACTTGCACACTGCAAATTCACCGTCGTTCGTTGGCTAAATATACGCAAAAAAGGCCTGTACCATTCCCATTTTATTTTCCCTCCTCGAAGAACTAGTAAATGTGCTGGGAATTCCAGTATTGTAGATCAAATGATTGATCCGTTTGTCCATAACAACCAGGCTATAATTGTACAATATTACATTGCTTTTAGTGTTTGCCGATTTTTTGTCATAAATGTCAAGATGACGAAATACTTCGGCTTCAAAACAAAGCAGGTCAAAGACCCGCTATGGTAATTTCGCCTTCTTCAGTCAAGATGTTGCTGTAGCATTGTCTGTCTCGTTCATAGTGACAAAAAGGCAGACTTTCCCTTAGGAAAACTTTCGTCGACTCGACCAACTGAACGCATGCCTAACAACAACTCTTTTAAACAATTTTCGTGTTGTTATTAGTTTTAGTTTCCACTGTGTTGAAAGCGTGTCTCTATAGTTTTAATAGCCTAATATCAAGTCTGTGGGAATACTTAAGCTTTCTCTCAAAACTGGATGACTTTACTCCAATATTTCAATTCCATAGAAACGTGTTGCTAAGGAAACAAGACAGGTTGTACAGACAATACCAGCTTGGGAGCCGCGCGTCCTTGACGTACTTGTCGAGAGTGCTTTTGGACATGCCTGTGGCGTCACAGATGACACCACAAGGCAGTTGCGAATTTATTCTTTGGTCGCACTGAAAGAGACCCATTGTTCTATCTATTGTGCGCAATGTTTTCCAGAGGACTTTAAACGCAACGTTTGTTCTCACGGCAGCAGGTTTTTGAGCTGCTACCAAAAACGAATTTGTCTCGAACAGCATACCGTTGTCCCAACAATGTTAACGATGCGTTAAATGTTGTCTCGTGTAACATTTGTGCGTTAAAAGTCGTCGTTAAAAAACGTCGTTGATCGTCTCGCGTATAATGACTTGTCGCTAAAAAATAGCTTTGGTGTGGTGCTGTGGAGCGCCACAGTATCCAGAATGGCAGTTCCCACTGCTATTTGCTATTTTGTCTGGAAAAGAGAATATTTTAAGGAGATGATTCAAGTTGCTCGTAATGTTTAAAACCCATTGCACAAAAATCCTCATGCATTAAAACAGAAAAATATATCTTTACTAGAACAGAATATTTCAAACCATTTTTTTTTAAGAATTTAATATATGCTTAAAAAAACATGGCCTGCGTAGCTGGCCCACAAGCAAGCGGCGAAGCCGCGACAAAACAGTTCCAACGATTGGTAAAACAGTTCTAACGATTGATTTGATTTTGGCCCTTTGCCTTGGGGAGGAGAAGCTTCTCCTCCCCAAGCCACTCGCGGCTTCGCCGCTTGCTTGTGCGCGCTAAACCCAACAATACCGCCAGCTACGCAGGCTAAAAAAACAAAATTGACAAATTGCCAGAATTAAGGCAGGTGTACTTATAATTATTACTCTTCACATCACAGGGGAGCTCAATTCTGTTCAGCGTATCAAAAAGTTGCCTGAGGTTGCCAAAATTCAATACGGTAACAAACTTTCACTTCCGCGGTGGTTGACCGAAGGCAATATTTTTTCTATCCGTAATATGCAACAATTAAAACATAGAAATATTTCCTACTGCAGCAATTAGTTCTCCCCAAGCAGGCAGCAACTGAAATATAATATACCCGACAAATAAATTAAAAACGTTATATAGATATTTGTATTTTGTTTTTTGTCCTTTGCTAGGTTTTTTAGCCGCCTTCAGATAATTAAACCAATAATCTCTTAACGACAAACGCTGCCCACAAAAAAAATCGTTTTTAATTGGAAAAGCCCTGAGACATATAAACAGCTTTTACCGTGGATTAGCCTTAATTAAAATACATGTATATTTTAGTAAAATGTGTAAATTGCAAGCCAATTTTAATTTAAAACTGAAAGAGATTTGTCAATTCTGTGGCGGTTTGTAAGGCCATTTCTCAAGGCTTCAAAAAGAAATATTTTACTGAAAAGACCGTTGAAAACATTTTTGGTTTAAGTTTTTTTTTATTTTCTACTTTCATCTACGCTTGTCGAATATTGTAGCCCTTCACAAAGTGGACAGTGGAATACAATTACTGGGAATAGTGTAAACTGGCAACACCTGTGAGCCATTTTGTGCAAACATTTATTCAACCAAACTCAAAAACAGTCCGCCGAGCATTGTTGTTCAGTTGCCAGACTCCAAAATTACGGTACGTTAAGCTGCCACACTGGAGAAAGATTATATACCTGACAACTGAAGAACTTTCGTCGTGTTTTACAAGATTTACGCGGTGAATTTTACTAATCTATACATATTGACGCTTTTTCGATTGATACCTGCACGTCCTTGCGCAAGTAAACAGCACTCCGTTTTTTTTCTCGGTGCATTGGTTCGGTTGGCAGTTATCGCGCTAGATATCTTCTACAACCGGATGAAGTCAGAAGCACTTTAATGTAAAAGCTGTATTGCACACTGGCGTGTAATGGTTAAAGCTATTACAGAATCTTCGTGGGAAATCCTCAAGGTAGAGAAAGCCCGCCATTCTGTTGATACTTGTTATATTTATGCGTGTTCAGCGAAGTCCTCTGAAAGAGCAATTTATCGAAGATATCTAAGCATTGGAATGAAATTATTTAAAAACAGCCAACAATACAGCACTTCCATGTTTTAAATGGTCGAAGTGGATTGTCTCACTGGGATATTTTCAGGATTTCTCTGATAAATTGGCCTTAAAATTCTTGTTGACACGCGGTGACAACCAAAAAATAATTACCTTTTAAAGCAAACGTCATCAAAATTCACCTTGAATAATCAGCACGTTCTGGGTTGCACGACGAAATTAAAATTTCAAGAACCTAAAATGCTCTTTAGAAGAAAAATTTAACACTGAACGCCGATAGTGGTGAACATTTATTAAGCTTGCAATTTGGAAAAATGCTAGAGTTGAGTTCTGTAGTGGAAGGAAAACAGTCGACAATAACAAAGGACCTTCATTTCTCAGAAGATGCAAGCTTCAGTGAGAATAACTTAACAAGCAACATGGCAATTCATAAAGCGAAAAGGAGAGTTCAGTTTTCAAGTCCACTAGAATACTGGAGGGAATTTGACAAAGAAACCGGGGAGGTTTACGAACTGAAAGATTTAAAAATCGCGGAAGGGGAAGGAATGAAACAACCATTAAAAAACATTGAAACATACGACAACGATCAAAGCAAGAACGCGCAAAAAGGTGTGCCAAAAACGCAAAGCATTACCGACGTCATTCAAGCTTTTCAAAAACGACAATATAAAAGAATAGATGTATCAAAACAGACGCAAGAAAAAAGACAAGATTTTAGCGCTGTTCAAAAACGAAACGTGAAACCTTCGTCAGGTTCTTTACATACGAAGCAGCTGAAACACGGTCGTTTACTTTGCAATGTGTCAACCTGTTCTAAGTTAGCAAACGACGGGGAATTTTTGCTGAACCTTCGAGAAAAACCTTCGCTTATTCAAAGCTATTGTACATATTCTTTTTCAAGTTCGATGGGCATGCTGACGGGCTTTAAAGTTTCCCCATTGCCGCTAGTTTCCACAAGTAGTAAATTATACGACGAGAGATTGTTGCCACGGACTGCATTTGGCACCGTGGACAGAAAATATTCTTCAATCAGAACTGCAAGAAACGACGGTGGACTGCCGTCTGTGTTCGGAAAGTCATCAACGCCATACATTGTACAACTCTTTGACTAATGACTAATTATAAGACACTAAAACATGTTTCCTAGAATCTTTGCTGATTTTATTTTTGTTATTATACAGTCAACTCTCTCTAAAACGGACACCTTCAGGACCGGCCGCAGCTGTCCGTCTTAGAGAGGTGTCCGTCTTGTAGAGAGTCGAGGAAACATGACACCAGTAAAGCTAAACCTATGCGCAATGAATACACCGTCTGTTTTGAGTCTGTTTAAAGTCGCTTTCTTTAACAAAACCTACAAACTGGGAAATCAATAATGTCAGAAAATTGACTCGTTTTTTTTTCTTTACAATCGATAATTCACTGCTTCACGTAAGAAGAGAAGCTTCATTGTTTTGGTTAGTAAGCTTGGTATGCGCGTATCCTTAGGGCACTGACCATCTTTCTTTTTAGCGATATGAATAATGGAAGTATTTTCACTAATAAAATATGATAAAAAACACTTCTTAGGTGTCCGTTGAAGATTTCAAAGTGTCCGTTGTCCGTCTTAGAGAGGTGTCCGTCTTATAGGGAGTTTGGTTACAGTAAAATGACTGAACAACGGCAGGGACCATCACCAGGTGTCCGTCTATTGGAGGTGTCCATCTTATAGAGGTGTCCGTTAAGAGAGAGTTGACTGTATTTCTACAAATATATATTAATTTCTTATGGGAGACGCAGTGGCGTATTGGGTAGCACGTTGCTCTCTGCGCTCCGAGCGGCGAGCACAGGCCTCCTAGGGTCATATCTTTGTGTTAAGGCGGAGGTAAATGTGAATTTGAATGAAATTTTAAGAGGTTTGAAGAAGGGGTAGAAGAAAAAAAAAATTTCTACTACTTTTTTATTGCAAATTCTAATTTTAAAACTTCATTAAATTTTCAATATTTTTATTTCTCTAAATTTTAAAACTCCTTTGAGAAAAACTATTTCCTCCAAAAATCCCAAAAAATTTAGCAAACACCCCAAAAATAGATTTATGAGATAAGCAGAGAGTTTTTACACTGCTGATATTGGCAGTAAAACCATAATTTTAAATGCACGGCTAGTACGACGACACTTGTATTGGACAATTTATTTGGCCGATATTTCGACTAGTCAACTAGTCTTCTACAGGACCAGAGCTGGTGTGACCCTCTGCATTTAATCGTCCCACAGTAAAACCATGTTAAGAGACGCAACATGGCATTCATGTTTACTCCCGCCTAAATTCTCACATTGCCTTAGGGTGGATTTTCGCTGTCGCGTAATTTTTTTCCTGGTTTTACGTGCGAGAAAAAATTTAGAGACAATGTATGAACGACTTGCGTAAACGTGTTTTCACGCACGTGAACGCACGTAAAAAATTACGCGACAGGAGTGGAAATCCACCTTTGCTCTGGAGTATAAATACGTTGCGGCAACGATGTGCCACCTGACGGAGACTGACTGGAGGGCGGACGGATTGGACTACTGACTCCCCAGCTTTTCCCACCCTTTCCACGACTTGTCATCTCCCGCCTGCTTTGGTTCTTGTCCAATGATTCAAAGGATCTGGAATCTATATGACAAATTCAAATTACTTCGCTCCAGGCGTTCGCGGAGTATGCAACTACACGTGGCGGGATTGATAAGTTGTACTCGGGATTTCACCCGTGACAGTTCATCCCGTCCCGTGAAAAGCAAACTTGTTCTGACGCTATTGCATTCCATGGCATCCAAGAACGACGAATTTACATTTATGATTCACAAAAAACTTTATTTGACAGACTGATATGAATGCAAATCAATTCAAAGAAAATCTTGTCCGTGATTGAAAGAAAGAATGGCCTTAATAATTAATTCGGCGTATTTCTAGTCTGACTATCTCGACTAAACGCTTCAAACGGAGTCTCTGAGTCATGGAATTTTTATGTGAAATGCTATAAACGCTAATTTCCATATGAAAGAGTAAAGTATTTACTTCTTCTTCCAGATCTTTTGTTACGTGGATGATTTCGTTAAAGCAAATTGAATACTAGTGTCGCTTCTCTTGACCTCGCCGGCTAAGCCTATTGTGCTTTTTACCAATGAGAACCTTTGCTTTACAATTACACATCAGTCACTCGCGATTTAGCCGGCACGTTCTTTTTTACGCTGGATAAATAGATGTACTTTGTGTGTTTGCGTTGCTATCGAGTTCCGAAACTAAACCAAACTGGAGTGTTTCCACCACAAAGTGAACTATTTGGAGTAAACTTTGCTTCGACTGATAAACATCTGAGAAGCATCAGAGCTAAGTGGATGACATCGTTAATACGGGAACTGATTTATTTTTAATCTTCAAGCAACTATAGAAAGTCGTAATGTTCAGCCGGACTATGCTGATGTACAGATCCATTAGAGCAAAACGAATCAAGACAAAAGAAGCAAATTGGAAGAAGTGAAGCAATTAGTTATATTACATCAAAAGCTGGATAAGTCCTATACCAAACCAGTCAACTCGATTTGAAGAGTGGCCATTTATTGCATTGGTAATTTGATTAGTATCGCATACAATCTAAACATTTGAAGTACTTTCAAACTTCCAATGAAGAAACATCGAAGCAAGCGAAGAAAGAAAACCAAGACCTTGCACGCTAAAGAAACCTCAACCAACGAAGCTTGCGAAATTAATTCGCTGAGAGAGAAGGTCAAGGACATGAAACCAGGCGATCTGAAATTCAATCTTGTGTGTGAGGAGCATTATAGTTTGTACGAGAGAACTTCGGTAAGAGAAGAAACAAGGAAAGAAGATGCAAGTTCTGAGCCTGCATTAGAGAACGAACTGAAAGACGAAACAACGCGTGTGTTAAAAGGTCAAGGCAAATCCGCTTTACCGCCATTGAGAGAGAAAACACAAAGACGGAAACGATTGACCTTTGAGCGAACAGGACGTGCTTGCAAGCACTCGACACCTGATACGAAACCCGAAGACGCAGAAAGAAATGATATGACAGGAAATATAGCTCCAACCTCCTCTGAGGGTCAAAAGAAACTTGCAAGTTTATCGTTTGTAGGGATTTACGATTTGGATGACATGGACAAAACCGAAATGAAAAAGAGCAATAAACTAGACGGCATTTTGAAATCTAAAAAGCAAGCAGCTGAAGACGAAATATGTTGCGAGGAAAATGCAGAAGAAAAAGTAGAGGAACCTGACGATTTAAAAACAAAACGTTATTTCATTCAAACTTTAACACTCGAGGGACACAGCTCCTTAAGCAATAGGACACTATTCCAAGATAAATTTGTACTTCCTGGTATTAACAAAAATTCCGTATCGACACGTTCAAATAAAATTGTCGATGATGCACATAAAACATCTCAAAGACGAGAAAGACAGTACAATAACACGGGAAAGCAAGAACAGGCTTCCTAACATAGTTCAAAGCGAGAACAGGACTCCCAGGAACAGCCACAGAGGAAAATTAAGAGTTCACGATAACTCTTTTGAACAAGTTTATCTAGAAAGGAATATTCCTCGATTGCCACTTATAGTAAATGGGAGGATGACACAGTCTTAACACTCAAATTCGGCCAGTGTTCTTTGTTAAAATATATTTTATTTATTTGTTCCCTTTCCGCGTCGATTCAACAAAAGCGATTTTACCGGATGTTATAAATTTAATTATTTATTAAAGTTAACGCAAGTGTAAAAATATAAATAAAGTTTACGCTCTTTAAACATGACATGTCCTTGTGGTCGCAATGTTTTCTGTTTAACACTGAACGGTTTTTACGAGACAAAAAGTAAGTACAGTCTGTGTTATTGAACTTTATGACGGCCGGCTGAGCAGTGTTTTCACTCCACTAGCGATAACACCATATCTCTAAAATTTCTGCAATCGTAGTTTCCAAAGTTAGTTTATTTATTCACCGGTGCAAGGAAATTTTTGATATTTTTTATATTGATGTGAAAACATCAAATCTATTCAAGTCAAACTTTATGATGCCAAAAGATGAAAATCCGGCTTAGTGTGAGTGCTGTTTTTGTTTGCATACATACTAGTTATGCAAGGTAACTATGGAAACCTCATTCTCGGTATACACACCAGCCTTTAGGCGAGTGTGAACCAAGAAAAAAAGTGACAAGTGGGAATCAAGAACACGAGAATGAGTTGTGTAACCAGCAAGAAAAACACTACAACCGAGAAACACGCAGCGCACGAGGGAAGGTGGGTAAAACGTCGAAATACAACGGCTTCCTGTATTCTGATTGGCTGTATTTTTATGGCATGGTATAAAACGCAAATCACTCCACCGACTATTCAAAGTTTTAAGTAGTCAAAGCTTTAAAGCTTTTCAGACAGACGTGAAGCATTACCTGTTAAATTATTTAACGATATTGTAAGCAAGGAAGATCACAAGCTGGCTAACCTGTTACCGCCTATGGCCAGTTCTCACGCTCAGCGTTTGAGAAATTGAGAAATAAGAGACGTTTTGACATTCCAGTTTGTCACACCGATCGTTTTATGAAATTTTTTATTGTTAGCCACGCGATGTAATAGTTTAAACCATTCTATTGTAATTTTTACAAATTGTACGTAAATCAGTCTTACGACTGCAATGCATAATATTTTTAATAAACGAGTTTATCTATTCAGTTTAACACTAGAGACAGTAGACAGTTGATCGGTTGCTTCGAGACAAAGGCACAGCGGCAAACGAAATGGCCACGTGACTTGGTAACCAAGCTACTTTCAAAGCCTGCTTTACAAACAGAATCTTAGTGTAATCACTAGACGGGATTAGTTTCTAAACAAACTTTGTGTAGCCTGGTTGGTAACCAGTGTATGAGTTATTAGTAGAAACTCGGCTGTGTTCTATAGGAAATACGCAAATCTAATTGGCTTACCCATTGTTTTCTATTTAGGAACTGGAAGATGGTTCTCCATGTTCAGTTCAAAAAATTAGAGTTCATCACTAAATTTTCTCCGATTCTGATTGGTTTTAATTGGTCACGTGACGTGATAGGGTTGACCCGCGAAGTGCCCGTTCCAGGAAAATACCCGAATAGATGGTACTCGTCCGTGATTATTTTTTTGTAAACACTCGGGCCTACAGACAACAATAATTTGTGGCAGGCTATACGTATGAATAAATATTTGATTGATCTGCATTTAGTGGGTTTCTTTTCTGGTTTTGTTTCGTTTGTTACATTTCGGCTTTTACGTCTTTTATACAAAGTAAAAAATTATTCAAAGATGCTCGTTTTTGAATGGGTGCGCGGCAGAAAATTTAGCTGTACAGTCAACTCTCTCTAAAACGGACACCTTCGGGGCCGGCTCCAGCTGTCCGTCTTAGAGAGGTTTCTGTCTTATAGGGAGTTTGGTTACAGTAAAATGACTGAAAAAACGGCAAGGACGGGACCATCACCAGTTGTCCGTCCTATAGAGGCGTCCGTCTTATGGAGGTGTCCGTTAAGAGAGAGTTGACTGTAAACCCGGCAATGAAAACGATAGAGTACAAAAGAGTGTTTTTGTCTCGTAACTATAAACAATGAAAACGATAGAGTACAAAAGAGTGTTTTTGTCTCGTAACTATAATGTTCTTAAACGGTAGCAATTAGCTCTCGAAGCTTCGTATCCCGGACTAATATCATCAATTTTCCGCGGAGTAACTATAAGACGGACTATCAATAGAGAAACAAAAAGCACAGGCCGGTTTACATGCTACGATTTGTGCGCAGTTAAAACTCGGCCCGAGTTTCAAAAATCAGTTGCATGTGCCACAGATTTTAGAAATCGGGTCGATTTTCGTATTCACGTACAATTCAAATGAGACAAACAAAATGGAGGTGACGATTCGCAAAAAAAAATACTGCGTTTTACGCCTTTTTCCGATTTTTTTCTAGGACGATCGAAGAAGACTCTGGTCGCAAGGCAGTGAATGAACTACTGCTTACCTTAAAAACACCGAGAAAAACTGAGATTGGTACATCACGAGATCCTGAAATAGTAGTTTATATCTTGTTTACTTAAAATTATAGTTTGTTAACAAT
Organism: Oculina patagonica; assembly: GCF_052425735.1. Classification (NCBI taxonomy): domain Eukaryota; kingdom Metazoa; phylum Cnidaria; class Anthozoa; order Scleractinia; family Oculinidae; genus Oculina; species Oculina patagonica. The sequence goes on from NC_135762.1 coordinate 4,125,872, forward strand.
TCCGGCTCCAACATGAGCAATAGCACTAGTCAAGTGACAATCAAGAAAAAGACGAAGACTGCCACGCTATACTGATTCTTTTTATTCAGATCGTTCGGAAAGAAGAAGGTGTCTAAGTTTCTACTATTTGTTTACATAACATATGCCTTGCTGTCTTGACAACTGCTGATCGAAGTTCACGTAGACGCCAGCAATACAAACATGGATTAATGGACGAGTTCATATATACTGCAGTGATGGCAAAATTCCATTCGGTTTGCCACTCCTTGTAAGAGATTCCATCGACAGTCAATAAAACATACAGTGGAAAATAGCATATAATTAAGGCTATATAGAACAAGAAAGTGCTCATTGCACTTCTTTTCAATCGCATCATGTTCAAGTTATTCTCAGCATTGAAACTTTGCACTGCCTGTTGTTGAGCGTGAATTTGTAACTGATGCCGACGAACAATTCGATAAATAAAAATGTAAGAAAATGTAGAAACTATAAGACAAATGATAATAACAAGACCAGAAAGAAAGTTACGTACAGGCGGACTCCAAAAGTCAAAACCTGATAAAAGGAAGCTACTCAACCATATTATTACTAAAGTATATTTAACACGGGATTTAGTCACTAAAGTAGCATATCTCATGTGATAGTGAAGAGCCAGAAATCGATCCACAGTGATGGCTGTTATTGTCAAGAAAGAAAGTCCACATAAAGAAGACCCCATCTTCGTTGTGATTTGGCGTACATAACGGTCTTTCGTAAGTTCAGCAGCAATATAAAACGGTTGAACAAGGAAGCCAACAAGAAGGTCGGAAACAGCGAGACTGCAGAGCATTAACATTGAAGTCGAGCGAATGCAAGGAGTTCTTATTATGGCGGCCAATACCAAAGCGTTGCCCATAATGGATATGAGCATCAGTGGAGCATTTAGAGCGTAATTTATGATAGCAGTAGTTTCATGAGAAGAGTTTTCTTCATTGTCTGAATGGTGGTCTGCCGATCCGTAGTTCTTTTTGCTGGTAGTATTCATCATCGACGTTAATACGTATTTTTAGAGTAGTTAAACCGTTTGATTTATCACCTAAAATGATCAAACAGTTCAGTCCCCTATTCGTTTCAGCGAAAGCATATACCAAAGGTGGTCCAACAGTGGAGAAGCCAACAGAAAACAAAACAGATTTAATGCATTTTACTAAAACATCTGGTGATTCTTATTAACTCGTTCTTCTGACGTTTTTCGTGACACATGTTCATTACCTATTCACTTTTTCAAAAAAAAACAACAGCTGAAACAAGAACGGTTTTTGGCGAGATTAGCATGTAATTAGAACTATTCCTAAATGTTTCAGGAAGCGCGTTTGATTAAATTCTAGTAACGGTAACACGTTTTTAGATGAAACTTGCCTTACATTATTCAGTGATGACGAATGTTATAAAAATCGAGAAAATTCATCGTTGGATATAATAAATTGAAGAAACGTTGACTATGTGAAAAGCAAGAACAATGAACAATATGACCCAATTATATTTTTGGTGGACAGCATTTGTCATTTTCCTTTTAATTGTTTTATTGACAATCAATATACATTTTCTGTGTTTGAGAGCCTTAAGATCATGATTTATGCAACCTGTCCTATTATCATGTTTATTCTGTCACAGACGATGATTATTTTTTCCGATTTCCCAGTAAATATTTGTGTCTCGTCATTCATGATTATTCCGGCTTCAATCAGGTGTATGTAATAAGAGACGTGTTAGGTGAATAAGTTTTTTGGTTGTTCTTAACTGGAATAAAAGGGTAACAAAATTTAAACTGGCCTGAGCATTTAAGGATACAAAGGTTGAGACCATTAATTTCTCCTAACCAATTCTTTAAGAAATGTCTGAAAACCAGTAAGAAAAACTTGAATGTCGACATGAGTTCCTGCAAATGAGTAACTAAACTTTTAAATACATCATCTGAAGGACATACCGTAGAATTCCGGTTATAAGCCCCCCCCCCCTCCCCCCGCTTATGTGTTATGGAGGAGAGTTGGGGGGGGGGGGGGAAGCCCTCCCGGTTATAGGCCCACCTACCTGGAAACAAAAAAATCCATCCGATTATAAGCCCCCCCCCGGATATAAGCCCCCCTCTGCCGGATGACAGTACTGAACAAGGCTAAATGTTGCTTTATTATGCGTTTTCAACTTAAAAGCGTATTTCGATCAACACTCCCGTGGCTCTTTTCGAAACGTTTTTTTCATTCCGCTTATAAGCCCTCCCGGATATAAGCCCCTCCGCTTATAAGCCCACCCAAAACCCCTTACGAAGTTGTATAAGCCCAAGTCTTATAACCGGGGGAATTCTACGGTATTTCGTTTTCGTTTTCATGGTTTATCAGTACGGAGATGTCTCATCACTTTGTCGTATAAGCGCTATTATAATTCCTGTCTGCGAAAGCACAGGTGAAAATGACAAATTTCACAAATTAACGATATATCATTGTTTATATCATTTTTCTTTTTAATCGAAAAATTATTTTAAGCGGCCATCGATCTGTAAGAATACATTTTGAGTTCAGTTCGAATCAGCCAACCTGCACTTCTCGACAACACATGTGACAACTTATTTAACGGTACACATCGACAGTTGAAAAACACTATAGAGGCAGGTTTTCATATTTGGTTTTCATTTAAATGAAATGCAAAATAGACGCATGGTCTTAAGGTGCATGTCATTGTGCATTTCAGTCACCTCCTGGCTACTCTTGAGGTGAGTTTGTACTTGCTAGATGAGCCTTGATCTCATCGCGAAGGGGTTGTTGCGAAATATATAATGCTAAGGCAAGTTTAAAAAGATTTATTTTTCAACTTGAAAGCGTTTTAGCCTGAGTTTTTTCTCTGATCATACTCTTTTTCAAAATATGAGTGGGTTGAAAAATTTGTAGGCCCGGGCCTACGGGCCTACAGGCTGCCTACGCCCCTGCTAGGAAAACTTTAACGACTACAAAGCCAAGAGTTTGAGCTGAAGCTTTTTCATTGTTTTGGCATTCGTCCCCTTCTCAAAGAAAAGCGTCTCCCATTATTTTTTTTTTGGCATTAAGTCAGTGAACGGTCCCTTACGAACAATGTATATAAACAATGCCGGATCTGGATTGGTTCTGAAGTAGTACAAATTGGCCAAAAAAAGACTTCCATTAGAATTCCGATTTCTCAAATCTCTAAGGGAGACGAAAAATGGTTCGAGAAATTCTGAGGTCGACAAATTGAGGGTAAAATGCAGTATTTGTCTGAGGCCCCGTTCACACTGATCCGGATAAATTGTCCACCGAAAACAGAACTTTTCGAAAACACTCTTCAAAGTGGGGATTTGAAAACGCATTTTATCCGCTTTTGGCCAAAATAGATGTAGATTCAAATTTGTCCGGACTAGTGTGGACGGGGCCTGAGTGAACTGCAGACCAAGAAATCGTGGGTTCGGGAAATCATTATTCCACGGCATGTAAGAACGCCCTTGTAGACAAACCGGCTGTTATAACTCGCCTCTCATGGAAAAAGCTGTTGGTTTAGTTACATTGCCGATGACTTTAATCATTCGATTATTGAACTCTCTTTCTTGCCTTTTTGATTTTCATCCCACAGTATGTGGTTGTCTAAAGTGAGTTGTATGGCGGGCCATCGCAGTCAAAGGTAGCTTAGATTTCATGATATCACTGCTTTAGCTTGCGGAGGCTCTTTCGGGGGCAGTTATTTACTCTGGGGGCGCGCTCTCTCTCCCTCCTCGGGATTCTCTTTGCCTGCCCTATCACTGCTTGAGATATGAGAGCTGTCCACTATATTTGTATTTCATGTATTATTATCGACCACTGTTTATTTCTGAGTAGAAAGTGCAAACACATTTCAACAACGTTTAATTACTTGTCAAAGGTAATCCCGTGAATTTCGTCGCCAATGAAGTACAGTAAGAACAGACTGAAGTATTTCATAAGTACTAACAAAACAATTTTTATTTATTAGCATACTTTTACTACTCTTAACAAAAGACGGTTTTCATGAGCGAGTGACAATAGGGCATTTATGACAGGTTGATTTCCTCTAGGAGTAATTTGTAGCCTTTTGTTTGCAGATGTATTAGACAAACTGTCTTGTAAAGGTAATTATGTCTTCTTCTGATTAGTCTTTGAAGATGTAATAACCGCTATATTCCTCATCAAGAGAAGGTTTGAAACCGTTTGCCTTTCAGCCTCGAGTACAGTCTTCCACTTCTTGAGCGAAGTTATTTGCGTCAATCAACGTATTTGAAGGCGAATTGAACGCAGTACTTCTTGAATATCAAACCAAACGAAGAAACTGATTTGTCATGGGCAATATCGTGCCCCCGTGCAATGTCAGTACTAAATAGCTACCAAGACAAAACTGTTTACTTCCTAGCGCAGCAGATGAACTTGTTTTAACGTTTTCGTGATATCTGCAAAGAGTTTTGGCATGTGACTACGTTAAATCTTAGTACTGTACAGTCATGGCAAGAATAAGCGAGTACAATGTGTCATTCCAAGAGGTTCAACTCTTACGAAGGAATGTTCCGAACATCACGGAAAGCAAGGCTAAACGACCGCCATTTTTTCTGCCAAAGATGGAACTAAGCGAGACCTCAACAACGAGCGACAAAGGTCAGCAACCCGACATAGAGCTAGATGTTCGCGGTCTTGGGAAAACTGGCGACAAAGGTTTTAATAAGAGGGGAAAACGAAAGCAAAAAAGAACGAGAAAACGCAAGAATAAGGTGAACAGTTTTTCATCTCCTAGCAACAAGATAGCAGATCACAGAAGTTTGGGGCTTTCTCTTCCACCGATAGATTCCAAATCTCTAACACATGAACGGATCAAGGATGATGCTCCAGGTTGCTCAAGTACAAAGACAATGACGCCACAACAGGAATTTGACATCGCTTTCAACACGTTAATGAGCGTCATTGAGAGAAGTAAACAAGAACTGAAAAAAACTACAGAAAGATTTCAAAGGAATGTTGTACAAGGCGAACAGAAACCAATTAACGAAAAATTGCAGTCGCCAGAGGAAGCAAAAACTGACAGTTTACACGAGTGATAGTTGAAAACAGGTTAAAATGAGCTCTAGATGTAAGTTATACTTCAATCCAGTTTACGGAACAGACATTTGTGGCTCTTTTACGGTACAGCGCGGAGGTTAATAGAGCCGTCCCCTCCCCTCCCTTCAACTCTCCCGGGGCCATAGAATATCATTTCGGTGAGAAAGAACTATGCCTAAATAATTGGATTTTTCACAGAGTAGTCCCTCTGAATAGGTTGGGGTTTGTGGTCCTGTAATAGGGTTGAGGACAATTAAATGTATTACAAATCATAATGGAGAGCATTCCGTTAACTTGGATATTTTTCAAAAAAAAAAATACATTTTCCAAGTCCTTTAGTGATAACATCCTGCCTCAAGCTGGATTTGCTCTCGGTAGTCCCGAGTTCAACTCTTCTACCATGTCATGTAATAAATAGCCAACCGGCCACCCTCTCCTACCACATAGGGTACACTGTTCGTGATAAGACCACGATTTTAAATTGCATTCTTTCAGGCAAGAGATACGGGGGACTCTCTTTTTTACCGTCAAAGCTGTCTTTTATTTGGCCAATGCGCACTTTACTGAAATATCTCCTAACTGACTTACGGCGTGCTATCCTATCGTTTGCCAAATGAGCAATGGCTTTACAAATTACACCTCAGTTACATACTTTTCAATTAAGGTGAACGTTTACGCGGTTCCAGTTAATTGTCAAAATAAAAATGATATTAGATGCTAGAAATATTTTTAATATAATAGAAGAACAAATTGCTTCATAATAACTTTTATGGAGCTTAATTTGTTCTTCGTATATATTTTACATTGTCAGTTAATTGCATAATTGCGGGAAACATTTCACATCGTCCAAGCGGTAAATAATAGCAGATTGAATGACATTTTAGTGGTCACAGACCTCTAAAACGGCGAATAAATACTGTATCTACGCGATTGGCGACGTCTTATAAATTACACAGTAAAATACAGCGCCTTAATCTTTACAAGCTTAATGTTATCAGTACAGTGTTTCTAATAAAGACATTTGAAGAGAACTGGAGTTCTGCTGCGAAAACGCTCTCTTGTAGTGTTTGTTGATTTTGTTGGGGGAGTTTATATTGAAGTCAAAAGTTAATTCCTGCATATTATCGATTTTCAGTGGCTAATATAAACCATAAACGGTTTATATGTGGAGAAAATCGCTGTCACCATGGAAATCGAGTGGCAAATTAAAAAAATTGGGAAGATCACGTCCAGTAGGTTCCAGATCACCAGCTTGGTGCAACCCAGTCGAAGAATTTCATGGCCAGTTCAAACCCAAGGAAACAGGCCTGTTGAAGAAACAGAGTTTAAAAGAAAATTAAACATCATTGACAACAATAAGGACCGTTTGATGGAGGGAGACAACCTCCTGATACCACCCAAATGAATGCTTATGAGCAGTATTTTCATGTGCTTCTGTTTGTTATGCTGTACAAGTTGGTTCTAACTTGTAAATCTGTTGATGAAACCCGAGTGTGTGACCATTCAAATGAATGCTATTGAGCAGTACTTTCATGTGGTACTGTTTGTTATGCTGTACAAGTTGGTTCTAACTTGTAAGTCTGTGTGGATGAAGCCCTAGTGTGCGACCATTCAAATGAAAGCTATTGAGCAGTATTCAGTACTGTTCACTTTTTCCAGTTTGCACCTAAGCAGTCGAATGGTATAATTATACTCACCGCATTTGCTGGGAAGGCTCTGAGCATGACAGGTGTCAATCCTTTGAACAGTGCCCTTGGGCCCTCCTCGCGCATCTAAAAAGTTACAATAAGCTCACAGTCAGACCAATAAAACCGAATCAAAATTACACCGGAATTAATAAAGTAAACTATTCCTAAAGGCGGCGAAATACGAGATACAAAAACCCTCAACTTGTCGCGCAACATTGTTGCATTGCCAGTTGAACGAGTTGTTGCCTGTATTTCTAACGTGCGCTCAACTTGTCTCGCAACAAATTTCGGTGTTGCAAGTTGAAAAAATTGTTGCAAAAAGTAGAATTCCGTTCTACTTTGTGCAACATGTTGCTGCAATTTGCAGCAGTGACATTTGTTGCGAGACAAGTTGAGCGCTCGGTGGAAAAATGGGCAACAACTCGTTCAACTGGCAGTGCAACAATGTTGCGCGACAAGTTGAGGGTTTTTGTATCTCGTATTTCGCCGCCTTAAGCCTACAGGGTACAGCCCTACATATAGCTGTCTGTTTTATGGTGGTGTTCACTTTGAGCAAGATAGATGAATGTATAACTTACCATGTGTCTGAATACGTCTCTGACTCCATTAGGATAACTTCCTTCAGGTGCTGTAAATAAACAAATTAATTTATTCACTTTATTTTATTTTTGTTTTATTTTCATTGTGGCTTACCTGTAAACTAGCTGGTGCGTTCCCGCAGATTTTGCTAACCATATCTGCGGGATGCATCGAAACCATAGCTAAGTGTAATGACCACATTAAACTTTTATTGTATTGTATTGTATTGTATTTATTGTATTGTATTGTATTGTATTGTATTGTATTGTATTGTATTGTATTGTATTGTATTGTATTGTATTGTATTGTATTGTATTGTATTGTATTGTATTGTATTGTATTGTATTGTATTGTATTGTATTGTATTGTATTGTATTGTATTGTATTGTATTGTATTGTATTGTATTGTATTGTATTGTATTGTATTGTATTGTATTGTATTGTATTGTATTGTATTGTATTGTATTGTATTGTATTGTATTGTATTGTATTGTATTGTATTGTATTGTATTGTATTGTATTGTATTGTATTGTATTGTATTGTAATCACTCCAAATGCTGGTCAGCTTTGGTGCCTTAAAACTATTCTAAACATTTGTCAGGCAGTAAAAATCGTGTATTCTTTTCATATTTATATGTTGGAGTCTACATGTTTGAACTTTCAGCAGAGACAAAAATCTGCCCATGCTTTGTGTATGGCTGGGGCCACGACTCAGTGTGCACTTTGGAAAAGTTTGGAAAAGTTAGTTAGGTTAATAATAATAATAATAATAAAATTTTTTTTATTTTTTTTAAAAAAAAAAAAAATTGTTAGGTTCACTCTAAACATCTTTGTAGTGGCTAGTCTTGGCAGTGAAGTGATAAAAAGTTATCCCAATACTGCATTGTCTAAATCCTTTAATTTTATTATATAGCGGAGTGTACCTGTCTGTAAACGAGACTTCAACACATCAGGAGCTATGGCAACAGTCCAGTTCATCATGCCTGCCACACCTGCAAATAAAAATGGAGTCCAAAAAATGATCTTAGAACTTCACTTCAAAAAAATGTCTCTTCAGTTATGAAATGGCAACAACCTAAAGGGACAACTTTTGGCATTTTTGAGTTCTTCTTGCAAGTATATTAACGGGTTCTTCATATTTTGTCACATTTAATATACTTTGTACGTCTGTTGAGTTCGAATTTTGTACTGTTACCTTATTCGCTATTTTGGGGGTTGAATTGCACTTAAAAAACTCATTAATAATTCATAAAGAAAATACAAAAGAAATTAATGTTTAATGAGTGTCTTTATATCTGATAAAGACACGGCTAAACTTTACGTCCAATTTTCTAGCCCAAAATAACCCCAAATCTAAATATTAGTGCAAGAATGAGTTGATCAACATCAGAAGATTTTTAAGCCGTTCAATAAATTCACAGCTCGTGTTTTATCAAGTTTAAAACACGAGGCTGTGCCTCCTGTTTTAAACTTGATAAAACACTCCTGCTCATTTATTAAACATTACAAAAACCTGACAAAATACAATAGGTGGTTACATGTGTTCATGCAACTAACCAATAGAAACATTTCAATTTTATAACCATGCATAGTGTATGAGTGCAAAACAAAAGATGTGCAGGGCCATGGACCTTAGAACATAAATCTTGGCTTCTTTGTTTGCTCCTCTGATGTATTGAGCCTGGTGAAGAAACAGTGACTTACCACCAGCAAAAAGAATTTTTAGAGGACCAACATCACTTCGGCTGCAAATGAGCAAAACAAGTTCTCTTATTAATCATGATGAATGAATGAATGATAATTATAGGTTCTTATATAGCGCATTTATAAAGCTCAATGCGCTTCACAATTAGAATTATGGGATTAGACTGGACATCAGCATATCAAGAACTGGCCAGCAAGTGATGGGTCTCCAATTTTCGTATTTTATTGGAAGAGATGAATGATGCAACTAGTGTAATAGATGTTTTTTGTGTGCAAACAGCTGCTGTGTCAAGCAGCACAGCCCTCTTTGTACATTTTCATGTGTACTTCGATGCTACAAAAGATGTTACTAAAACTGCATTAATTTCATAAAAATATACAATATATGAATCAATCAATCAACAAATTTTTTCTTCTAATAATATATTTTGTGAAGATGAAGTATTTAACATGACACGAGCATGGGACAATGAAAAATTCTGAGCCCCCAGCGGGAATCGAATCGAACCCATGCCCTCCCAGATACCGGTTGGGCGCTCTAACCAACTGAGCTACAAGAGACATTGCTGATCCTAGCAGTATGCAGAACGCGTGTCACTTATCAACCTAGTAAAATGGCCCAGCTCACAACGAGTCTCTCGTAGCTCAGTTGGTTAGAGCGCCCAACCGGTATCTGGAAGGCCATGGGTTCAATTCCCGTCGGGGACTCAGAATTTTTCTTTGTCCCATGCTCGTGTCATGTTGAATACTTCATCTTCATTATTTATTACCGAGCTTAAAGTTTACCATCTTTATTATTTAAATAAATATCTTTTGTGCGAGTGTAATAACATGATATTCAGATGAAGAACAGTAAGAGCGAGGACAAACTGGGGCTTAACAATTTGTTGCAGTGGCCAATTAAACACCCAACCTCGAATAAGCACCCACCCCCATCTCACAAAAAAAACTTAAGTGCACAAGAGGAGTATTGATTATTGAAATTGACTAAGTACTTTTAGGAAGACTTCCCCCGAGTTTTCGTAGTATTTTACAGGAACTTAAATTCTGCTTTGGTACACCTTAATGTTTGTTATAAATTATTGTTTTGTTGCAAAAATGAACTTACTTTTTGCAGTACCGTAATCATGAAAATTTAATATTAAGCTCCCAGCTTCGAATTAGCACCCACTTTGAATAAGCGCTCATTCTCAAGGGCCAAACAAATTGATCCTTAATGGAATAAATGTTATCCTTTTTTATCCTTAATGGAATGAATATGGTTAGTCAAATGGACTCTGCAACAAAAGGTCTGGGCAACATGAGCAGCAAAAATGATTAACTACAGATACCAGAGTAAAAGTGCACAGGCCAGTACAAATGAGCCAAAAATTTGTTTATCCATTTGTCAAGATTACACATAGGGGATAATACATGGTTGCATGGAGATATGAAATTTATCTTTGAGTGTTCAAATCGATAGCTCACGAGTGAGATATCGGATTTGAACATTACATGTATATAAACCCACTAATTACGATGTTTTTGATGATTTTCCAAAGATTTCTGAAAATTTTCAAAATGTTGTCCAAAGGTTGTACTAATGATTCCGAACATTTTCTGAAAATTTCCGAAGATTGCCAAGGAAGATCCGAAGATGTTTCAACTTAATATTGATTTACTTTGGCTCATTGAGCATTGAAACATGGCAAACTCTGCAAGCTGATTGATCAAAAATGATATCACACATGTGTGGATATCATTTTTATCCACACATGTGTGATACCATTTTTCTCGATTTGCTACCACTCGCTATACCACTGCAGTTTATATAGAGGATATTACACGGCGGCGCGAAGATATGAATTTTATTTTCGAGTGGTAAAGCAATATTTTACGAATGAGTGCAGCGAATGAGTAAAATATTGCTTTTACCACGAGAAAATAAAATTCATATCTTCAAGCCACCGTGTAATTTTCTTTTTATTATATAGACAAAAATCATGCATGAAGTAAAAGTTAAAACATTTTTATTCATTCATCAAAAGGTTATTAAAACAGGAGCGACGGGCTAAATATAAGCTTAACAATTGAGCAAATTGCCAATCTTAAAGCAAAATTTCGCGAACTGAAGCTTTCAGAAGATGTATAACGTAAATGTAAACACTGTTTATTAGCTTTCATCATCGCCACTGATAATATGATTCACCGTTTTGAAATCTGTTTCTGCTCAAACTCACTGCTTTTCTGATTTCTGATCGCGAAGTCTTGCAGTTCGGCAGCTGAAATTTCATGATTTTCCCTCCCTTCGTCTGAAGTTTTCTTCTTCGTGTTAGCATTTTGCTGCTCCTCAGTAACAGCTTTTATTTTGACTCCAGTGAACTTCATGAATCGATAGCTCGCCATTTCCAACCGGCGTTTAGCAGCTTTGCACAAACAACCGTGCAAAGGCGGGAAATGACGTCATCGATATCCTCACTAGTGAGGATATGGAAAATACGCCATTACAGTCCCGGATGCAGTTTTGTATGAATTTTACGAGTGGTCTATTTTTCAGTAAAACACTCGCGGCTATATAATAAATAATAACATATCATATGCATAGAAATTATCTTAAAGGTTCTGCAAAGAGTACTTACGTCTTTCCTTCAGGAGTTAATGATTTTAGAAGAAGCTCATATGACGCAAAATACATTCCAGTGGCAGGGACATCTATACAGAACACAGTTTAAAATAATAAAATTAACACGTTGCTAATTAACTGACTTAAACATTTCTACTATCCTGTTATTAAAGAGTCTTACAAATGTGCGAGGGAGTGAGGCGTGCAAGGCAAGGCAGCCAGGTATGCGAGACAGAAATCCCTTCTCCAAATAAAAAGGCTAAATTTGTATGTGTTATAATTATTGTAAATACTAAATACAGAGTGATTAGAATACCATAGAATATAACTTTGTAAATAGAATATAATATCGTAAATTTGTATTGTAATTAGTGTAGGCAGAGCCCGTTAGTTGTGTAAGTGTTGTAATTATTGTATTGTTGTATGTAATTATTGTGTGTTTGCAATAAAAAAAAATAAAATAAAAAGGCTAACAGCAAGCTACCTTGTAGAAGCTAACTGTAGGCTAACCAGAGTGCAATTTTGGCTATCCAAAGTGCTATTTAGGCTAACCAGAATGAATCACGGCCCTCGCTGCCTCACACTTCGTGACGACCCATTATTAATTTTTAATAGGAGGTACTGTGTCCTGATGGCTGCAGTTATAGTCAGTCACTGTTACTTGCAGTCATAGTCAGTATAAGTCAGAGTGGGCAAAGCACTTCACACTCACAGCACCTTCAGCTCTCCCATCAGGGCCGGGTTGTTCAAAGCATTATTAAGCTAATCCAGGATTAGCGTGATTTTTGATTTTAGTGTTTTAGCTTTTCAGTGCAGTATTCTGTTTATAATAATATATCTTCTGTCCTTCAGTTTCGACGTCAACCTATCTCAAACTCCACAAAACATCAGCAATAGAAACAATTTTGTACTAGAGAAATGCAACCCTCGGTTGAGGTTTAATCCTGGGTTAGAACAAGCCACCCCAGGTGTGTAAATCCATTGGGGAGCTGCCATGGACACCACAGACAAAAGTAGTCTGTTTTGAACCATGTGTACTGTGGCAATGTGTTGTGGTTAAAATTTATCTTAAGTTGGTTGAAATTTTTTCAAACCAGTTTGATTTTTACTTTTCATTGTCTCATATTCATTAACGTAAAAAGAACCAAAAGAAAATAAAAATCAAACTGGTTTGAAAAAGTTTAAACCAAAAATGAATTTAAGACAAACATGTTAGTTTTGCTACTGAGTTGTTACTAAAATGGACTGTTCCATTAAACTGCACAACACACTGGATAACTGTTGTTTGTTTGTTGCTTATTTGTTGGGGGGGGGGGGTGCATCCAGAGGTGCTGCTGAACATACCAGTATCTTGGTATCAAGAGTATATCTGCCAACTTTTTCTTGGTCAAAGGCGTGAGATTTTTATCCTGAGAGAACCAGATTTTCTGAGCACGATATGACAATGTCCGAAGTTTTCCTAAGATGTCCGAAGTATTCCAAAGACATACCAAACATATCCCAATCCCAGTGCATGGATGCATTTTGCTAAACACAACCTCGTTCCCAATGTGTTTTTTTTTTTGTCAAAACTCTGTGATTTTGGGGAAAGCATCACCATTTACTCATTTTATACAGAGTTTACCTTTCTCTCGTTAGTTTGAGTTTACATTTTTTTGAAAAGTGTGTAAATTATGCTTAGAATAGCTCACATTTTTTTGAAGTAGGCGTGAGAAATTGGTGTATAAGCTTGAGTTGCCGTTAGATCAAAGTTTTTAACTCGCAGGCATGAGACTCATGCCTAAGACGTGAGAGTTGGCAAGTATACATATCTTAGTATCAAGAGAGCACATTTTTCTGGTAACTTGCCTCTCAGCAATGTGGCACATGTTCCTTTGTACACTCCACGGATTCCACTTTGCTTGTAGAGTTTTTTCACCACATCAGCTGGTCCGGCATATTTCTTTTCTGCTCCAGAGGCTTGTTGGATCTTGAGAGATGTAAGGAATTGGATATTATTTTATATGCAAGTTCATTCTGACTAGCAAATATACACAACGTAATTACAGTACTGCAGTTCAACCAAGTGAAAAAAGACGACAGCGTAGTGCTGAAGCAGGAGGTTTTCGTGAAGCATTTTCTAGGTTTTCGGATCTGAAAGTTACATTATTTACTAATGTGTAGTTCCAGAAAACATCCATACCCCCCACAGAAGGGATTTGCCCTATGACCCCCACCCCCACCCCCTCTGGAAATTCCAATTTAGCTCCATACATTGCTTTAAAAATTTGGGTCTTTGTGACCCCCCTTCCTCCCCGGAACTTCCAATCCCTTCTGTGGGGAGAGTATGGATATTTTCTGGAACCACACAATGTTCCCTGGAACAGATAGCATGGTATGTGCTTCTATCTGGGCAGTATTTTGGCAATTTAAGCTTAACACATCCATAACACAGGTGGGTTGTAACTCTGTGCTGACTCAACATATCATTTACCTACCTGTAAAAGACACTTAATTCTTTCCCCTGGAGCCATAATAACTGTTGTGCATACTCCAGCAAAAAAACCTGACGTCACGATTTGAAAATACCTGGAATGATAGAAAATGCTGAAAATTAATGCCAGCCTGTAGGTACCTAAAAATTTTGCACATCAATTTATCACCAAAAAAACCCAGTTTAAAACAAGCAAGGTAACAAAGAACAAGAAGAAGTGTACATTACAGAAAGAAACAAAAATCATACACAAAAGGTAAGTTTTTCTCTGCTACATTTTTATATATAATCCTCTAGCAGAAACCCATAAGGGTTGAATTGGTAACTCCCTATGATTTGCATTGTACAAAGCGTTTGCACATTCATTTAAACTAAGTACCATATTTTGAAAATTACGAGAACAATTTAACCAATCAAAATTACTTTATTTGGATTAAATTCACAGCGCGCACTAGCTCGCACTCGATGGCGTAATCTTGTTTTTGATCAAGCTTGGTTGAATAATAAAGTTAAATTTGGTTAAATTCTCTTTTTTTATCTTCTAGAAGTAGTCTGGAGAACTTCGCTTCGATACACTTAATGTATTTCTTTAGTTTCTGTAAGAAATTTACGGCGTTTAGGTCGAAATTCAAACAACTTGCCGCAAAACCAAAAATTATGTTGCGTGTGTCATTTCGTGAATAAAGCATTCGCGTACAAATTCTTCGTGTTTCCAAAAATGAATATTCAAACGCTGTGCGCGCGCGTTACACATTTCAACCCTTATGGGTTTCTGCCTCTAGTAAATCTTACGTTGGTTCATCATGAGGGTTCTTGAGCTGTAGTTTTTTACCCATGTTAAATCCCCAGAAACAGATGGCAAAGATCGGTGCAACACCCACAACTGGAGCAGCCATTCCTTTATACAAACCAAGAATTCCCTGCAATCAATGTGACAATAATTATTAATACTCAATTTGGCACTCCCTAAATCAAATACAGTTGAATCCTGTAACTCGAACCTTAAGGGAAATCGAAAAAGGCTCGAGAGGGGGGGGGGGGGTTTAAGTTATCAAGGGCAAAATTAGTAAGAAAATGACCTGAAGGGGAATCAAGATTCAACTGCACAATGTATACACCCATTGATGAACCCTCCCCAGTGGAATTATGGGACTGATAAACACCACGCGACATAGCACATGAAGCGAATAGTCGAGCGAGGAACCAAAGTCATCTTTTATTGAGTCTTGTCAGCATTTCCTTGTTTACAGTTTAATATAAAGTTGTGTTAGTTCATTCTGCCGTGGTCACTCTTTATTCTAATTCCCCCGTAAATACCGTAGGTCTCCACATCAGCTTTCCACGGATACCCCTCTTCAATCCCATGGAAGGTTTTTTTGGGTCGAGCTCTGTCCCCTGGAAATTTCAGTTCAGTTTCATAGTCTTTTGAAATCCCTTCCCCTCCAAAATTTTAAATATAACCTTCCTTAAGGGTAGGTAAAGTCTGCATACAAGCCTAGTGACCATCAGGCTGGAGCTTATTCTGGGTTTCAGTAGCATGAAGCAACTAGGAGTATTTCTACTCCCCTTGGATGAATTGCTAGTCCATCGCAAGGTAACCCCCCAGCAGTAAATTCGCTGGTACCCATATATACACGTGGGTGGAGAGAGGCACTGTGGGAGTATAGCACCTTGCCCAAGAACACAACACAGTGACCCCTGCCAGGGCTCGAACCCAGACCACTTGATCCGGAGTCCAGCGCATTAACCATTAGGCCACCGTGCTTCCCTTCTTAATGGTAGGTAAGTAAATCTCCTGGAACCATGTGCATCATCCCATTGTGGCATAGAAGACAAGTGCTGCTCTAATCTGAACTTGGTTAAAAATTTAATTTAATTCAAGGATTTACAGTGGTTGAAATAATTAACATTCTTTTTGGTAAGCAACTTCTTGGGGAGTATGTTGAGGCTTTAAAAACCCCTCTGCAGAGATTGAGATTTTAATTCTCATCAGTGATAACTACACATGTATTTTCATGTTAGCTTTGAGAATTTAGTTGCCCATCAAGACATTTTCCCTGACTGACGATTTTCTTTATACTCATCACTTATATCTGCTTGAAAAAGCCTCATCACTGTACTCTGCATGCTTCAGGCATTGCACAATACCCCAGAGGTCACTCAGGTATTGAGAAATCATTCATAATGTTATTTTACTGAGGTTCTCTTGATCTCACCTCTTTTCTAACTGTTTTCATGGCACAATCAAGAGTTCCAGTGAACATTGGTTTCTGTCCTGGTTCAGGTTGAGGCATTGTTTGAAGGCGAACCTGACAACAATTAACAAACAAATGAAAAAATATATAAAAATAACCGCCATGAGAGCCAAAGTGTTGCATACAATATAACAGTATAATATAAACACTCCATCCAGGGCTATAATATCAACAGTGTCATGTTGTATCACTTTCTTCGTAGCTTGAATGCGTGATAAAGTGACTTTTGTACTGGCGTGACAGCATAAAATGTCAGTCTCATTCAAGAAATTGCAATCAAATATTCCATTCCCGCATATTTCTGCAATGTTTCAAATCGCTCATAAGCCAGGATATTATTCCTACTATTTAGTAAAATAAGTTAAGATACCATCAAAATCTTAGACGGGTCCCATTTTAAAATCCTTAAAATTATTTAAATTCATGAATACATTAGCCTCTAATCAAAATCTATAAGCTCGATTTTTATAACAATATGATGGTAAAAAAGTCTTTCCTGACTGTCTTAACTGAAATCTTTGGTATATTTAATTGTTTAAAGTCCTTGCAATACTGTTTTTGGCTGCAAACCTGGGAGATTTGGCAATCATGTCAAACGCAGGTAGCAAATCGAAGGGAGAAGAAATTTGTTGGACTTTGTCCCTTGCGAAAAATAGAACTAAAAACATAATTTCCACGTAAATGCTGATTGAAAAGTTAACAACAAAATAAACAAAGGCTTTCCAATAATTCCTTAAAATAGATTTCCTGAGAGCTACAAGCAGAAATCATCGGGCAGATTTTCTTCGATCGTATCCACGTCAAGAAAGAATGCATTTGACAAGAATATTTCTTCACAAGGTATCTACCTTAATTGTGTCCAGTGGATGACCAGATACCACGCAACATATTCCGCCGAATCCTCCAGCAAGGAAGTTCTTCACCCCAGAAGTACTTCTGGTTTGCTTCTTTGGGGATTCTATTACTGCGATCTCCTGTTCGGCCATGTTGGTGTGCACCGGGGATTGCAAGTTACAACTGTGAGTAATTTTTCGTCATGAGCGCCGTAATGAAGTGGGAAGGCAGGGACTGGGCTTGACTCTCGTACCCAGATCTCACGGACTTACTCATTGAGGAGGGAGGGGAGGGAGAGAAATAAGGGGATGAAGAGAAACGGAGCTGAGATACTTCAAACGACTCACGCAATCTTTTTGCGCTCCTTTTCGCCTGCACAAAATAACTTTGTGTGACTGGCGTGACTGTTTTCCAAGGAAAAATTGGCTTCAAAATTACTAAGGGAGGGACAATTTCTTCCGTTCTGATTAAGATTTTTTTCAGTAGTGGTATTTGCAAGAATATCGTAAAATTCCGGTTTTCAGCCCTGGGCTTATACCACTTCGTAAGGGGTTTTGGGTGGGCTTATAAACGGATGGGCTTTTTTACGGTAGGGCTTATAAGCGGATTAAAAGAGACGTTTCGAAACGAGCCACGGGAGTGTTGATCGAAATACGTTTTTAAGTTAAAAACGCATAATAAAGCAACATTTAGCCCTGTTCAGTGCTGTCGTCCGGTAGAGGGGGGCTTATATCCGGGAGGGCTTATAATCGGATGTATTTTTTTGTTGCCAGATAGATGGGCCTATAACCGTGGGGGCTTATAAGCGGGAGGGCTTATAACCGGAATTTTACGGTATTCTTTACCAAAATCTGCAAATTTTTTTTTTTTATCTGCAAAATTTTTTTGCACCATCCATGCGTACCAGGTGGGGCTTGCTTGAATTTTTTCCGTGCTTACTTCCAGTTTTACAAGATATTTTTTCCTACTTTTTTTTCTTAATTGCCCACCCCCCACCCCTTCAAAAATTAAATGGTCTGTCCCTAAATAGTAAAAGCTCTCCCCCCCCCCCCGCCAAGTCTCGCGCTATGATAATTTCCCATGATCCTTTACTTTCTTTGGTGGCAAATGCTCGGGGACCTTATGGAGAGAAGGGAGGGAGAGAAATACGAGACTTTTCGAAGGGAAATATGAGATCAGACATTATTTATCGCCTGGGGTAAGTCAGCCGAGGATTTTAATATAAAACTAACCTTAACCTGCGATCAGGCGTTCTTTTTCTCCCGCCGCGAACAAGAAAAAAAACGTCTGATCGTAGGTTGAACTAACCTATGTCTGATCCCCCTGAGCAGCAGCTGCTTTGGTTTCATGCACCCCTGTACCCAAAGGACACCCCCTCCCACAGCTCCTCAACACGCCATCTTAAGCCCTGGCTAAACAGTAACGCAAGTGAACGCAAGTTGAACTTGCGTGGAGACTTGCGTTGGGTGGCCAAACGGACACGCAAGTTTAGTCGCAAGTTGTGCACGCAAGTTTGCCAAAAGCCATTTAAAATGCTACGAGGTGCAATTCAGTATTGAAGTAAACTGCAAAAAATGAAGCAACTTTACGCAAGTGCACTCAAGTCCTGGTCAAACGGAGACGCAAGTTTACAGCTTGCGTCGATTGCGTCTACTTCCGTTGCCGATTGGTCAGGGCTTTAGTAAGAGATATTTTTTAACTACATAAGTAAACAGTATAAACAGTATTTCTTGGCGAGGAAATTTAAAATAATTTACCATTTTTGCACCTGGGCGCAGTTGTTCAAAGGCTGATAACGCTATGCACTAGACAACTCACTATCTAGTGGAGGTTGTGATTCTCTTTCACTGGGGTCAGTACGAGTCAGTACTGATCAGGCTCTAGCCCCCAGGGGAGGGTCTTTTCCCCCAGATCCCTTTCACCTCACTCGAAAGTAGACCCTACAGAAAGGTGAGAGGAAGCTGGAAACTTGTTCTGAGCCACGCGATAAACAGACTAAACTGGGGTCCGGGGCAAGCCTAGTCTCCCTCGCAGCCGTTTTTAGTGTCGTCACGCAACCCTCGTAACGACACTGAAAACGGCTGCGAGGGAGACTAGGGCAAGCCTATCTTGCTCCGAATTACAGGTCGTTTATAGCCTGCGTAGCAGGCGCCTTGTGTAGGTTTTGGGTTAGCCAGGCTCTCTATTCGGGGGCAACGTGAATATTGAACTCCTCGAGCGGCATTCGATTCACGTTGCCCCCGAATTGAGAGCCTGCTCGCAGGTTAGTTTTGGGTTTGCGCAAGACGGCCACGTCTCGCGCCTTTCGCGTTTCCCAAATGCGCCTAAAACCTACACAGGTGCTTGCTACGCGAGCTAGGTCGTTTATGGAAATGCAACACTGATGAGACCAACACTAAAACACACAGGTAAATTCCTCTTCTTTATTCTTCAGGGTAAAAACTTAAGTCCCGACCAGTATTTTTATTATAAACGTGCATTTGGAGCATCAGCCATGGTCTCTACGATATCCAGGAAGCTATGAACATTAAAACTGTACAACTTTCTTTACTGCACGGCAGTCGGTTTTTCATTTTTAACTCGGGTTCATTCCAGTAAGATAGAGAGGTTTACAAGCGGATCTCCCTCGCCGCGATTGTCAATTAAAAGTTGATAGCTTTTCCTGCATATGCTGCGATGTTTGCTTCCCGGAAGGCTTCTGACACCGTCTGCAACGTAAGGAAATGAGATAATAAATTACTAGTCAGTTTTGGCATAGACGAGGCAAGATCTTCGATCGCCGAAGGCGCGAGGCGCGCAAGAGGCGGGGAGGTAGGGGGGTCGGGGGAAGGTGGTGAAAACATGCTTCCTAGAAAAACTTGAAATCTAGAAGCATCGAAACGCTATTTTCAGCACTTTTCACAAAATACTTCTTCAGGAAAATCCATTTCGTTCAACTAGGGAAAAAAGACCTCTTGCTAGCTACAACCCTGCTAGTACTTGTTTGAAGTTTCTAACTTTACTGTGAAGTCAAGACAGAATAAGCGTCATATGAAGACAAGTTAGAAACACTGCCTCTTTTTAAAGCCCTTGGGCTTGGCTGATTTTCATTGTTCTAAACACCTTAATTCTAGCAATGAACGACAATGTCAGAAACAAAACTCGTACCGGGTGAGCGTGACACACACGCGCGATGTCCTCGCTAGACGCCCCATACTCCATTGCAAGCGCAGCTTCGTTGATCATTTCGCCGGCAGCTGGAGCGACCATGTGACATCCAAGCAGTCGGTCAGTTTCCTTGTCACTCAATACCTTCACCAGTCCGTCGATCTCGGCGTTCGTTCGCGCTCGGCTGTTAGCAGAGAGGGGGAACTTTCCAACCTTGTACGCCACGCCCTTAAAAGTTACGAAAATCATAACTGACTTCAGTCTGGAAACGTTCTGGGTGGATTTCCACTATGACGCGTAATTTTCACGCGTGTATGGATTTACGCGTGTAAAAATAAATGGAAAAAAAAAAGAAAAAAACATTTGAAAGAATGTGGAAGTCTGGAGTCTGCAGAAAGAGTTGAACAACTTTGAACATAACTGCGAAGATCTCTTTAACAGTTATCATACGTAACATGGCATTTTTCGAACAAATTGTTCGTCGTCAGAGAGATAAACTCTGCTAAGCCTTTCTATATATTAACACAACAAATGCCGGAAATAATCAATTCCCCGAGCGGGATTCGAACCCACGACACCCCGATTTCATGGAAGATGCATGAGGTCGGTTTCCTTTGTAGCAAATATTCGACCTACTTGACTGTGGTTGCCTCGGTAGCTCAGTGGTTAGAGCACCTTCCATGAGATCTGGGTGTCGTGGGTCCGAACCCCGCTCGGGATATTTAAATTTTTCCCCACATTTGTTCTGTTTATATATAGATAGGAATATCAGAGCGTACCTCTCTGATGATGAACAGTTATACTTTAGCAGCAAACGTACGAGTTTCGATGTATGTAGTATAGTGTTACAAATTAGGGCACTTCGAAACCACAAATACATTTAATTGTAAGCTTGTGAGAGGCTGACAAGTTCAAATCAGTAAAACCACCAAGCCTCTACACAAAAAAAATTGACATTATTTTTTTTGCAAGTGTGTGGACCTTCCACTGTGATTGTGCTATTTTCCTCACTCTATTTACCTCTTCTTTTAGCATTTCTTCCGTCTTTCCAACCCACGCTACTTCTGGATGAGTGTAAATCACATTAGGCACGCAGTTGTAATCAATGTGAACTGCGCCTCCAGTAATTCCTTCCACACAGATTATCCCTGCAGAGAGATTTGACGCGTAGTTATGTTAAACCCACATGAGAAAGATTTGAACGAGATCTTTGTTTTATTTCTTTACACACATAAATATCACTCAACAAACCTTCGTCCTCAGCTTTGTGAGCCAACATTGGCCCGTGAATACAATCACCAATGGCATATATACTGAAAAGAATGCAACAAGATGGATTTAACATTAAGACACAACCTTAGAACAAACTTAAAAAATCTTAGATCGGATGAATCATTCTAGTGAAATTAAACAAACTTGTTTAAATTTGTTTAAAACCTTCATGTACGTCTTCTTTACTTCTACCATGATCGTCCTAATGAACTACAACACTTTCAACCACAAAGTTGTCAATCGTTTAATCCAGTGGCGGCGATTTTTAAAACACGTTTTTGCTTTTCGCTCGACAAGGAAGGCCTGCTCTCCAGGGGGGTGGAGAGAAAGGTACTCGCATATATGAGCTATATAGGTGTGTGCCGCGTGTCGCACAAATATTTTTTGGGGGAGATAAGCGGTAGTTTTGGTCTGATCTAGACTTTTGGGCTTATTTTGTACACTCTGGTCAATAACATCAGGAAATTTCCAAACATCATCAGGGATTTCCCAAATGTTTAGGCAAACAGAAGTCATTTCTGAGTAGCAACATCAAAACACTCTTGTAGAACAGTTTTCAATTAAGTGTCGTAAAACCAAAACCAAAGTAATTACTCTGGCCAATCACAAAGGACACGGACAATCCAGTGAACCAATCAAAACTCGAAGCAAATACATGTAACCGGTGTGAAGCGCGGGAATGTGCGCGAGCGAGTCACGATTGGATTTGGTTTTAGTTCTGATTGGCTGAGAAAGTGGCGCGAGATTTTTAAGCCAATCACTAAGCGTAGTAATGCAAAACCAAAGCAAACGCAATTAACTTTCGACACTCAAGTGAAAACCGCTCTAAAAGGGTTGGGTAACCAAACAGGGGAAGCGAAAGAGACAAGCCTTACCTGGGGACATTGGTTTGGAATCTTTCATTGACCACAACTCGGCCGCGGTTATCAAGCGGAATGCCAACTTTCTAAAACAAAAACGATATGAACGTAATAATTAATACAGTTTAGCAAGTACCTTATTATAGGAAATTAACGATACATGTTATTAACGCGAATTTCTTAAATTCGCGTTAATTTTATTACGCGTAAATTTTGTTCGCGTTGTTAAAATGCTTCCTTATATTCCTATTATAAGGTAGAACGTTTGGGAGGCGTGGTGCCCTAATGGTTAGCGCGCTGGACTCCAAAACGAGCGGTCCGGGTTTGAGCCCTGGCTGGGTCATTGTGTAACTGTTGTGTTTTTGGGCAAGACACTTTACTCTCATAGTGCCTCTTTCCACCCAGGTATAAATCATTGGGTACCAGTGAATTAAATGCTGGGGGAAGGGTAGCCCCTAGATGGACTAGCATCCCACCCAGGGGGAGTAGAAATACTCCTAGTCGCATAAGCTATGGTTGTATGGGCCACTTGGCTGGAAGACGACTTTACTTACCCACCAAGTGGAACGAAAGTGGGCAGCACAGTTACGAGAAACAAGTGGGCAAGCTACAGGAAGAGCAAAGAAACAGACTATGACCTTACACATAACCTACACCATGACTGACCTCCAATCCTAATCGTTTAGTATACGGTCTTCTTCCAACACTAACTAAGAGAACATCGCCTTCAAGCTGTGGAATGAAATGTGAACATCACAAATTAGCTACACCTCAAGCGCTGGACAACAACACAACAATAACAACAACATATACTGCTAGCAAGAAAGCCAAAACTAAGTTGACAATGCCACAAAACTGTTAAAATTATACCTCTTCCTTTTTCGAGCCATCCTTGGCAGATTCCACGCTGCAATGAAAGATCAACACCATAAGTTAGAGTCACTTTTTTTCTGTTTGTGTCACTGGTCACCAAGAGCACTTCCTGCTCACATGCTATGCTCACGTGCTGTTCACGTGCTATTTTAACACTTCTCACCTGACTTTGATTCCACCTTCTGTCCTGGTAGCACCTGAAAAAAAAGAAACACTGTTTGTGAGCCATTTGGTTTGAAATAGAGTACAGTTAACTCCCTCTTAACAGACACCTCCATAAGACGGACACCTGGCATTGGTCCCTGCTGTTTTTCAGTCATTCTACTGTAACTTTACTCCATATAAGACGGACACCTCTCTAAGAGGACCGGTTAACCGCCGACCGGTTAGCTCAGTTGGTAGAGCGCCGGACTACCGTGCGGGAGGTCTCGGGTTTGAGTCCCAGACCGGACCAACACTCAGGGTCTTAAAATAACTGAGGAGAATATGCTGCCTTTGCGATGACATCTGCAAATTGTTAGATATTCTAGTCTTCTCGGATAAGGACGATAAACCGTAGGCCCCGTCTCCTGCATCTTCAGTGTTATGGTTAGCAGGGGACGTAAAAGAACCCACACACTTATCGTAAAGTGTAGGGCATGGTGTTCCCGGTGTTGTGGTCTGGTCTTTGCCCGTTGTGCTGTGTACTGTTGAAATGCTCGGAGATATTAGCTGTACAAGCTACTCTGAAATCCGAGGGTAAAAAACATGATGATGATGATGATGATGATGATGATGATGAGCTGAAGCCAGTAACAAAGGTGTCCGTTTTAGAGAGAGTTGTCTGTACACTGTAAATTTTAACCACTTTGGTCTGTAAATGGGTGTCCTGAATGGTTTTTAAGGGAACCGAGAGAGCTAATCTACAATAACCATATTTATTTCTTCTTCTTGAGCTGTTTCATCTTTGAACGAAAAAGACAGAAAAGAAAGTAACCAAAAATATACCATTATTTTGTCAAATCATTTTTTATTGCCCAGTTCAGGTATGTGAATGGCCCTGAAAAAGCCAAACTCAGAGACCTGCTGCTATAAGTAATTCTTCATCCGACTACACGTACAGTGTATTGTACAAACTTTCTGCCTTTTAACACTACCAAAATAAATACAACTTCTCTCAATCAACAAAGAAACTTACTTGTGACCATGGTGTTCAGTTTAAATTTCATTCCTTGTTTCTGTAAAATTCTCTGGAAATTTTTCCTGTTAAAGCAAAGAAAAGACATTGAAGCATTGTTAAAGGAACAACGTCAAGGGTGGCATATTTTGAAGAAAATGCTAATTTTTTCGTTTTTTATTCCTAATTCCATTCCTCACTGGCGGCCATCCTTGTTTATTTTAGTTTACATATTATTACTTCTTTGGACAAAATCTGAGAAATGCGATGATAAATTAAACATCATATTGTATGAGGTCATAAAATAGAAACACAATTCAAAGGAAATAAATTTCCATATCTACAGGTAGATAACATAATGTAAGGACTGAACTGATACATACCTGTACACATACTGGTAGATGTTGAGGTTATTCAGTTGAAAGCTGTGTTTTTACATTACAACATATATTATCAAATTCATCAGTTATTTATTCTTATCACAATAGATAAAAAGCTAAATTGACTCACGAGACTTCCATGTCAATGCCGATGCCACCAATATGACCCAAGAATTCAATAGCAGTGACTTGTGCGCCAAGTCTGGACCAAACTGATCCCTGAGGAAATATCAGAAAAGACAAACAGCTCAAGCAACCCATGCAGATTTGTACAATGGGTAGTTTACAATCATGCAAAATTTTATTCATTATTCAACACTGTTGTTTATTTCCCAGAATTACTTAAAATGGAATACTGCCTGCCTGCCAAGACCTACATGTATACTATATTTTATACCATGCCATAGAAAATACAGCCAATCAGAATACAGGAAAGCCGTTGTATATTCGACGGTATTCAACCCAACCTTCCCATAGTGCGCTGCAACTGTATTCTCAACGAATTTAGTAGCTTATTTTCTATGGCATGGTATAAAATAGTTACACAACACTTTGTGACTATGGAATATCCCACTGTCACTTGTATTTCTTGGCATACACACCGCCTAAAGGCTCGTGTGTATACCGAGAAAATACAAGTGACTCGTGGGATATTCCATAGTATACCACTCGAAAGCGTTGCATAACTAGTATGTATACTACATGTCCTGCTAGATGCAGTGGGGGATCCAGACCTTCAGATAGTGGGGGCCCCGGTCATCAAGACGCTGGAGTAAGGTGGGGGCCCGCCCTTGAAAATAATTTTTCTCGGTCCTATCCCCTAGATCCGCCACTGAGATGCTACAGACCAACTTGATTCAGCTGGTGCACAAAGCTCCAGACTATCTCTGGAAATACATTTTTTTTTCATTCCAGACTTGTCCTCTGTATCAGACTAGGCTTGTACTCTTTGCCAGACTTTCAATTTGTATAAGAATTCTGTCTAGCTCCAAGTAAAGCACTGTTATTTTTTATTATTATTATTTATAATTAAACAATTCTTTACTAAAAAACTTCTGTGATAATTATCTATGGCGCAAAACTATTTACAATAAAGGGTTCTATGATACATTCGTTAAAATGAAAAGCAAAATATGTTATATAGAAAATGAAAAAAGCTGACAAGCGTTTAAAATTGGAATGAGTGATTTAAAATGCAAAGGAAACATAATGGTTATGTTGCAGTTAATTTTTATTATCAGTTAATTTTTTATTTTAACTAGTTAGTTTTTTCTAACTAGTTAAATAATGGGGTAAGGGTAAGGGTATCATATATTTAAAAAAAAATAGTGGTTCACCCAACGTTTCCTACGTGGCAAAGTGGATAAGGGGTTGGACAGCAAATCCAGAGGTTGAGAGTTCAAATCCAGTGCAGGTTAGTAAAAATAATAATAATAAATAAATGATAGTACTTAGGGGAGGGGGATAAGAGAGATAGTAGGGGAGGGTTTGTAAGGATGGGGGGGGGTAGAGATATCAAGGGAGGGGGTGTTCTACTTTTTCTACTTATTAACCTAGAATAAAAAAAACTAGTTAGAAAAAAAAACTAGCTAGTTAAAATAAAAAATTAACTGAGATCAAAAATTAACTGCAACAGTTACATTGTGTGTTTGGCGTGATCCGGCATACGTGAGTAGCAATCAAAAACAAAAGAAAAACTATTCAATAAACTATTTACAATACACACTTGCTGCAATTACAACGCCAAGGGCAGTTTTCTTAATATCTCGTTGAAGCACTGTTAATTCTAATAATTCTGTTGTGATTTATTATCAACACCAGTTTCTTCTTAAAATAACTGCATGCACACTTGACTAAGATTTCTGAGAATCAGAAATTCAGCAGGTTATTGGTTTTGATACAAAATGTTATTGTGGCAAAATATAAATTCATACATAACTCACCAATTCAACACCAATGACACCTGCACCGATCAGAATCATTTTCTCTGGGACTCTGTTCAGCGACAGTGCACCAGTTGAAGAAATTATCACTTTTTCATCAATCTGCAGGAAGATTCAAATAAAATGCACTTAAAGGAACTACTGGTACCTACAAGTACAAGGATGTCAAAAATTAATTTAAAAAAACAGGTTTAAGGACAAGGGTTTAATGTGTTTTACCTTCAAAAAAATTTATATCAAACAAAGCATAGAGCCGACAGTTGCGATACAATAATTATGTTAACTTCACACCTCAGCTCCTTGGAAAGGTGTCACTTCAGATCCAGTGGCAATCAAGATATTTTTGGTCTGAATTACTTCTGAACTTCCATCTTCCTTATGTACTGTCACCTTGAATTTAAACACAAAAACATTCAAAAAAGAGATTACCACCAAGCTACATGTAAACTCAGCACAAGGTTATAAGCCTGTCACAATCCTAAGGATTGAAAAAGTTATATGGCTTATTGCTGATGAAGGGTTTAACTTAAGAAACTTGCAAATAATTAATATCTAACTTTCCTAGTTTTGATATTTTAAGGTAGAATGCAAGGAAAGGGATATGAAATGAACAATAACAAAAAATCTATCTCACCTCATTTGGTCCAGAAATGGATCCATGTCCATTAACTTGAGTTACCTACATTGTACAGATCATGATGTAATTATTATACAGTGTAAGCAGAAGAATTAATGAAGAAATCAAGGACAGAAAGAATGAGTGGAGTTATTGTAACTAACAGCAAACACTTTTAGTGATAAATCTACAGTCCCAGTGGACACCCCCCCCCCTACCCACCCCTTCTTCCTTGTTTCAGTAAGCAAGAGCCAGCCTTCACTCCAGGCCACACTTTTTAAGCAAGAAAGAGCCTATCCTCACTTTGCCTTCCCCCACTCTCACTTTGAGCACCTCTGGGTCTGCCACTTGCTTTTCCTGGATACATGCAATTAAGCAGTTTTTGTTGGGGATGGTGCAACAATTACCTTGTTTTGTTTGAACAAGTGAGCTATTCCATTTGTAAGTGTCTTCACTGCTGTAGATTTCTGTTCCATCATTTTCTCTAGATTTAGTTTTACTTCGCCCACTGCAAATTATTAAAGAAATACAACAAAGTTAGTGCTACAAATCCTGAGCCTGTGAGGTATACCTTTACCGTAAAGACTCGTGTATAAGCCGCACTCGTAGATAAGCCGTACCCCCAACTTTGAAGCTTGATTTTGAGAAAAAAATATAAAAACTTAAAAACTTGAAATCCCAATACCTTTTAAAAAGGATGCTCTTTTGACGATATATTGTCTTTATGCAAAAGTCCAATGTCGAAAACGAAGAGATTTGACTGGAAATGACGAGCACAACAGATAGATACAAAACGTTTGCTTAGTAACTACACAGTCACTTTTAAGTGACTGCGAGAGAAGTCTGGGGTCGAATCACGTTCGTCACGCTCGATCGGTGATCGGTCCTGTAAACAACATGGAAAAGTAAGTTCGATTTCTAACTATTTCAGCTGTGTGTTGATAAAAACTTGTTGCTCAATGGGAGTTTAGCGAATAGGCAGCTTTGTGGAGGGATGGAGATTCCATGTCAACTCAAGTTTTGCTGCTCAAAAGAGGTGCAAATAAATCCTTTGAATGAACAACTGACGAACAATTCGTGACTGAGGAATTAACGGCTGCTTTAGGGGCCAGACTTTTTTACCAAAAGCAATGATTGTCAGCAGCAGGTTTCATTATGTTAAATGTTTATTTACTCAATATATTTAGTTCTTTTTCTGACCCCAGCCTAGGCAATTTACACCCCTCAAAACCAATTGTCCCGTAGATAAGCCGCACCCACGATTTTGAGCCCAAAATTTCAGCAAAAAATGCGGCTTATACACGAGTTTTTACGGTATTCTATAATTATCTGATGGTGTACTAAGAGAGAACTACCAGCAGAAATCTGGTCAAAAGATGCCCAGGTCAAGTTGTTCAAAGGCCATTAAAACAAACCCAAAGTTGATTGAGGGTTCATTTTCTCTTGTATAAAAGAGTTTTTTTCTTGCTTAATATGTTTTGTGGAGTCTTAGATTAGTCGACATCAAAATTGGAGGACGCAAAACCTCACTGAAAAAACTAAAATCAAAATTATGCTAATACTGGATTAGCCTACTTGTGCTTTGAACATACCAATCCAAAAGAGAAATGTTTATGATGAAATAAGTTTTAATTATTAACTCACCATCAATTCCTCTGTTTTTGAAATCAGAAGAAACAGCTTGATGATACAAATGTGAGTTGTTCAGTAATGCCTGCAAAAATTAATTATGTTATAGTAATAGTTTATTGGAGTGCAATGTATCTGTTGGGACTCAACTTTAACTTTGATACAATTTGGTATTTTCCCTTGTCCTAGGGTAATACATGACAATGATTGTAAACAAAGGAAACTACAGTTGACTCCCGATAATTCGAACCTTCAAGGGAAATTGAAAATGGTTCGAGTTATCGGGAGTTGAAAACAAATTACCGGAAATAAGGAAAAAAAGGGTGTTTACTGATTTTCTATTCATAGAACAGTGTAGACCAGTGTACATTTTAAATAAATAAATTTAATTAGAGTATAGAGAAATCGAAAGAGAAAGGAACAACATATTTTCAAATCACTGTCAGTTATACATCAAAACGTAACGTAAAACAAAGCAAGTTTAATAGCTGCGAACTTTGCAGGTTTCAAAGAGAACAACGCTAATGCTCTAGGCTACTGCTACAGAGTTTATGCGATTTACTTTTCGAGAAATAGTCAGTTATTTCGCCCTGGCGATAATCCTTTAAAGTTCTCTACGGTCAGATTTGGGAGAATCGGTATCAACCTCCACACCTGGGCCTCCACAAATGAACTGAACGTCCGTAGCACGTTAATGGCGTGGCACAGTTCGTGTTTTGAGGGGCGTTCTAACTCGTGTACGTTTTTATTTCAAAATAATTTCAACGTCTTGGACTACAGCACGCTATTTCTTTTGACTTGTCATGTATTGAAAGACATGGTTCGAGTTATTGAGGGTAAAATTATATAGAAAATGACCTGAAGGGAAACGAAAGTTGGTTCGAGTTAGCGGGAGATTCGAGTTATCGAGGGTTCGAGTTACCGAGGGTAAAATTACAGTAAATGTATAACGGAAATCCAGGGGAAATCGATTTTGGTTCAAGTTAGCGAGGGTTTGAGTTATCGGGAGTCAACTGTACCAGATTGTACCAAGGGTTAAATTAAACCACAACACATTTACTATTGATCAACTCACCTTTGATGGAATGCATCCAACATTTAAGCATGTTCCTCCCAACGATTTTTCTTTTTCCACACATACTGTCTGTGAAAAAAAGAAATCCAAGATTCAGACCTGTCTACAATGTGTTAACACATAACGCCATGTCCGCGTGTTCTGTGAGACACTCTCGCATGCACATAATGTAACTGTTGTAAGCCGTTGGCTTTTTCAAAACTGAGGAAGGCTGAAGATTCTTGGCCGAAACGTCTTTTTTAAGAGTTTCAAAAAACGTGGTTTAAAACGTTTGATATTAGTCAGTGACAGACAAATATTTGTGTTATAATTTTGATCCTAACTCCTTTTTTTACAGTATAATGTTGTTGCTTTCCGATTACCTTCATTCCAAGCTGAGCTGCTTTGATCGATGCTACATATCCTCCAGGACCAGAACCAATCACCACAAGATCAACCTCACCTGGGAAACACAATAAATGCTAAATTATTGATAGTTATTAATTATCCCGGCCTGACCAATCGATGAAAATCGATGATCGGAAATCAATCAATCAATCGATATCACTTGATGATGGTTGGTTAATTGACATGCCAATCGATGACCAATCGATAGTCACAAATAAAATTTCCTTAATTACATCGATTGTCATCGATTGCTATCGATTTTCATCAATTTTCATCGATAGTTATCGATATCTTGCGGGATAATTCTACAGGATATTCGGGAAAAGATTTTTGCAATCCTAAAATGATTGATTGTGAGCTGAGCGCACAATGTCTAAAGAAGAGGATAAAGCCGGGGATAAAGCAACGTACGTTACACTTGTTATTAAGTGTGTAATCAAAGGCTACCATCTTCTCAAGTAACCTATACGCTAGTGTAAACCTACACTTGCTTACAAGTCAAGCTTACAGAGCGCGAAGAGAGCAAACGTGAAGAGAGCACGGTCTACTACCACTAAACAGGAGACGAGAAGCGAATGACTTTTAGAAAGTCTAGTGTAAACCTTGCCCCTTTTCGTAATAACGTTGTTTATCACGAAAATGAATAAATGAGGTATTGATCGCTTTTAAGAGCCACTGAGTTGATATAATAACACCCATATTGAATCAAACCAAATAAAAAAAGGATCGATGAAAATCGATGGTTATTGATGATAATCGATGAAAATCGATGAAATTAAAAGTCACAAAATTTTCCATCATCGATTGGTCATCGATTTCCAATAGCAATCGATTAATTGGCATCGATTATAATCGATTGGTATCGATTATCATCAATTATCAGTTTCATTGATTAGTCAGGCCGGGTAATTATTGATGCTGTCAGTATTATTTGTATCATCTCCAAACTTAAGGATCTTATGTTACAGCCACTGTAGGGCTTAAAATTGTGGATGATCAAATAAGTCACTAAACTTCAATAAAATTCTGTTAGAAAGTCCACTAAAACGGTCAAAAGTCCCCACCAAGGACAATATCGCTGTCAAATCCCCTTCCTATGCCCGGCCTCCCCCCAGCAGCTTAACATTGATAGGTGCATTAATATAGCCAAATATCTACAACTGCATAAATCCACTGAAATGGAACTTTTTTAATCAAAATTTCTTTGTTATAAAAATAAGCAGAACAGCTTTAAGCTAGCCAAAAGTCTAACACATAAGGGGTTGTGGGTGTCCTATGTTCTGGGGTTCTACTCTCTGGAGAAAATTATGGTGCTCTAGTTACAGCTGATAACTAAAGGTGTTAAAGAAAGTGAGGGATTTTTGTACATAAACAGTAACACAAATTTTACCATCAGTTGCATAACATCTAGAAATATTCGTTCCAAGAACGGGAAGTGGTCTTCCAGCACCTATTGTACATCTCAAAACCTGGAAAAGAGGCCAACACCACTCTAGTGTGAAAATCAGGTCATATGCAAGCGCCTCAAGTCACCTCAAAATACGATTAGCTCACCTCTGGTGCTCGTGAAGATATTCTATAACTACGTCGGACGAATGATAGCATGTTTTTCGAGGAAAAGCGGAAAAGATGTTGCCAAATTTTGTTCCAAAATTCACGTTATTTTCATCAGGTCTTAGGTAATGCAATATTTTTGCGAGTATCCGCTATCTTATCGTGGGCTCAGAAAGAGTACGCATGTATTTTGCTAAGTTGCCGCTGACAAAAACTCGCCCCCAGGGCCTTCGCGGTGTTCAGATTCAAGATGGCGGCTGTTTATTAGGAAGTTAACCAATAGTTTGGTCGAAGTTTTGCTGGTCCAAACGACGAACAAAAGTCGATCTTGTCATATGAACAAGCTTATTGATGATGCTACTTTCGAGTTTTCTTTATGTCCTATTTCCACTCTTGACGACTTTTGCCGTAGTATGGTTCTTTTCAATCTTCGAGCGAGTAAAAGTTGAACTCGGTCTAGAACACTATGCGGAGAAAGGCGATCCCTCGACGTTCCTCAAAATGCCGGCTAATGCCTCAGTTAACTTAGGTTATGTTCTGGTTGGATTGTACTGGCTGTGGAAAATAAATAAACTGCAAAAGAAACTGAAAGACCAAGCATTCTTTTACTACATGTTTTCTTGGATGTCGGTGTTTTATGGCTTTGTTCAATTTGGACGGATTGTCACCCAGACGCGATTGTTTGCTGTAATGGATCAATGGTTTACGCTACCTTTCTTTGCGTGGATTGTCTGCTGGAATGAGTTCGTTTACCGGGGCTACTGGAAGACTGGTCGCTATCTCTCTATCATGCGTATTTCTGTTTTCAGTTATTTCGCCGTGTTATTTCACGATCAAGGTTTTGAGGCAGTTCTTGGCCTTCACATCTTGGCAGCCTTAGTTTATTCTTTGCGGACACAGTGGAAACCGGATCTGGGAACTGAGAGATCTCGCCATTCATTTATCCTCGCTCTAACCTCTTGTGTTGGTTTTGTCTGTTTAAAGCTTGCTGATCATCATTTGGCTCAATATTCTATGTTTCAAACCTACACTGGCCATTTTTGGTCAAAAGTTTGTGACGTGGCTCAAATACACTTTGCTGCTGACTTCTTCACGAATTTGTGCACTAGGCACAAGAAAGATAAAACTTAATCTGACGTCTTACCAATCATGTTGTTTATACTAAAGCCTGCCGCATGCTAACCTATTTTTTGTCATAGATTTTTGTTTGGAGTCAAATTAGGTCAGAATTTGTAAGGCCATCAGCTTGTGCCAGGTGCCAGAGGGTTTTTTTGCGGCGACGGCTTAACCGCTCACTGTCACCGCAAACCCCTCTGGCACCCAGGGTAATCAGCTTGCCGCACACTAGCCAAATTTTTTTGTTGCGACTGATTGCCAGGTTGAAAATGATTCTTGCTCATGTGGCTGCAACAATGCTTTCCAATTGGTTATATAATTACATGGCCGGGCCTCAACAAATTGTCTTGGTCCACTGCATACTAGCTGACAAGGTTTGACGAGACATTTTTAAATCTAGCACTGACATATACTGCCTGTCAAGGCCCAATCTTTTCGTAGACTTGTCTGAATTCACTGCACACTAGATGACGTGAAGATTTTTTGACAGCTGATGAAAAACAGACTAGTGTGTGGCAGGCTTAAGTTTTGTATCAATACCCAGACAGTACAACAGTAACAAAGTCTGCTTAGTCAATCCACTTTCATACTTATATTATTATACCAGTTTTATCCTGACATGCATGTATAATCTTGAGATTCGTGACTTTTTCTGCACCCACAAGTTTAAAAAATTTTAGGTGGAAAATCTCTGGAGCATGAATTTTTATTTAAGTACTCAACTGATACACAACCCAGCTGTGTAAAGTTCTTCATTTTTAATAACTTAAATCTCTCCATTAATGTTGATAGATACAACTTTTAACAGTTTAAAATTTCCACTGGGCCAGAGTAATTATTAAAGATTTATCTATTTTATCAATAACTTAGAAACAGATTAAGCATTTAAGAGAAAAGAAAAACTTTGAGAAGGTAAAGATCATAGAACATTAATAGTTATTGTCGGACTGTCCTGATACAAATCTTTAGTAATATTACTTATCTCTAGACGATTTCACAGCTGTGTCAGATGCTTCAACTACAAGAGTCCATCTGTACCTTCTTGTGCTAATTGCACATTTTGGAAACGTGCACAAAACTGTAGCATTTGAGTGAAGTGACACTATACATAATATGTACATGTGCAGTGTATAAAATGGCTTTTTTCTACAAATCTCTGAGTAGACTCTCTGTTGACTGTTCACAGCCCTTTATTTTTTTATTTTTCTACAATTGTTGAAAGTCAGAATAGAATGGCCAGAGAACTGGATGCCAGCACAAAACGGGAAGTGCGAGGGGGTGTTTCGCTTACTTCACTTGCCCCCACCCCCGGGCATCCCCTCATCTTTCAAACACTGTTTGTCTTGCACTCTATTTGGTTAACAAAAAGAGAGGCTGTGAACGGTCTACAGAAATTAACTGAAATTTATCATAATTTTTGTTCCATTGAGTATTGATAACCCATTAAAAATATGGGGTCTCCAAAAAATCCAAGATGACTTTAATTTTCTACCATGTGCACTAATTGATAAAATTTCAAATAATTTATTGGATATTTATTTACATCACACAGGGTGCAAAAATATGATTAATATTAAGTATAAAATTATAAAACATCATAATATCAAACATATCACTCCCTATCTAAAGTTGACACGGATGCCAGAGATGTATTGTCATGTAATGACTTGTACTTCAATTCCAACACAGTATTTGGGTTCTTGAGAAGTGTGGCGATCTTGTCAGCAAACTTGTCTCTAACTCTGTTAAACTCCATCACACTCTCAGGTTCGTCACTGATCCAAAAGGCACTGAACTCAAAAAACATATAACCTAGAAGATGGCCAAAAAGCAATAATCTTTAGTAAGCACATATTATTACCATTGTCATCTCGTGTTTAGAATTTACCTGATTTACAGATAACAAAGTTGCAACACTCATGCCCAGTACATTCATATCCAGCCTGTGTGGAAAATCTAATCTAACAGAGGGGGCATTGGATTTTCGGTTTTTCAGTTTTCTCCCCCAAAAAACTGCCGTTATTTCGGTTTTGGTGTCTTATGCAGTTTGTGGGTTTTCCTTCTTTTGGCGTTTGGTTTTCGGTTTCAGCAAAAATAAAAGCGGTTTTTCGGTTTGCGATGTGATTTTTAGTTTTGAACAAAACCCCATGTCAAAAATGTTTTTTTGAAATTTGAATTTTTTGTGTGCTGGGTTTTGCAGTTTTTGATGATTTTTTTGTTTACTTTTGCGGTTTGTAATATGGACCAATGCCCTCACCTAACAGCCTAAAAACATCATTTTGTAGATTTAACTTTAAAAAAGAAAATACTTAATAGTGATGCTTTAACAAAATTCTCCCAAACAGATTGAAAAAAATTTAAGACAAGGAGAATTTGTATATTGATATCAGCATGTAATGAAGATTTTAGAAAGGACAAAAAAACTTGCCCTTGCCCTTGCCCTTGCCTTAAAGGAACAAAGATGGAGACACTACTCACAATAAACTTGATGAAAGTCCACCACCGTTGGTCGGCCTTGCTTGCAGTTGTAAAAGTGACTTCTAAGAATTCCCTTGTTCAAAAACTGGAGAGCTAATGAGGTTATGTTGATCCCAGCAATGGCATAAGAAAACCTGCAAGATACATGAAACAGCCACTGCTAAGCGTAATGCACATTGCACAACCAAAATTAATGTTTAGCAGTGGATTTTAAAGAGATCGTCTGCATTGCATAGAGAATGATCAGGACATACTGATGTACACCCGGGGGGGGGGGGGGTACTTGGGATTTTAAGTGTTGGGGTTGATCGAATGGGAGCAAAAATCAAGACCCAAAAAAATCCCTAGGGCTTTAGGGGGAATGATCTGAAGATATAACACAAAGAAAAACATTAGAAACACGTTCAGTGTTTGTACTTTATTCGCAGAACTATGTGGCCAAGGCACTACAATGAATCTTTAGAGTGTTTTAAGGTGGCTCGTACCGGTTTTTCTTGCGTGGCAAGTCTGGTGACTAGCGCGCGCGTCACGCTTCATGCCCACGAGTCACGCGCGAGATTTGAAAAGGAAAACAAACATGGCGGCCGAGTGCGAGGTTGCTTTTCTTCATTTTAAGAAAAAATTCCGCGTTCAACTGAAGTTTTTTCAACAAGAACATTTTAAGTCAACTTAATGTTCGACAGTCAAAATGTTTTCGGATCTCGCTGCTCGAGTTACAAAAGCAAATTCGCATGTGCTACGATCGATCTTGTCGAACATCGTGACTCAATTCCACTTTTTTCGTTTCAGCTTATTTGAGTTCGCTTTCAAACACATGATTATTCAGACAAAGAAATACTAAAAAGTAAGACCTAAGAGGCACAACTGGCGCTAACTGAAACTGGCTAAATCCCATGAAATCCTGAGCCGAAAAGTTTCGCAGACAAAGCGAGGGGAAGTCCACGCGTGTTGTGCGCGTATGTGCCCGCAAAGATCAGCGGTAGTCAGAACTGAGCATGAGTAAATACCAAACTTTTAAAATCGAAATTTTAAAGTGCGCGGAAACGCGCGTGAGAATTATTGAGTTCGCAAAGGCTTTAGCAAGA
Source organism: Oculina patagonica (assembly GCF_052425735.1). Taxonomy (NCBI): domain Eukaryota; kingdom Metazoa; phylum Cnidaria; class Anthozoa; order Scleractinia; family Oculinidae; genus Oculina; species Oculina patagonica. Next base: position 4,162,660 of record NC_135762.1, read on the forward strand.
AAACTATCCCGATGACCCCTATTTTTTATTGCCCTAATATTTTCCTTTTATGTAAAGGAAACGCCAGAAAAAATCTAAAAAAATTCTACGAAAGGAATTTTCAATTACTTACAAATTGCTCTTTTTTGCATTTGCAAAAAATCCGCTTCGTAGAATTTTTTTAAAATAATTATACAGTTTCTTTTTCATATGCTTAAAGTTATCACGAGAAAAAAAATGGGGGTCATCGAGTTAGTTTTTAAGATATAAGCACTGGAAGCTGAAAAAGGGTTCAAAAAATCATTGCCTACCGTTGCCATGGTAACCACTGATGACGTAATTATTGGTATTTTGGATCAACAACACAATGGGTAATTAAATTATACAAAAATTTTGTTACGATCTTTAATTATTTTTTTGGCCATTTTCTTCCAAACGTCGCACAGTCAAAAACCTGAAAACTGGTACGAGCCACCTTAAATACTAAAAAAAATCCCTACTTAAATCAAGCCACCCAAAAAAATACTTGCCAAATTTTCCTACCCAAAAAAATTCCAGAATGGGAAATTTCAAACCCAAAAAAATTCTTCGATCATACCCGTCACTTGAAATCCTGAGCACCCCCCTGGGGATGTACATGTACTTCTCAATAGTATTTATTAACTAATATTATTAATGCTGGTCAGCTTACCAAAAATGTGGATGATGAGATTGTGATAGGACTTTTCTAGCCGCAGCTGTGTGTTTTGATGCAAAAAATCTATAAGAACAGAATAAAAAATAACAATTATATTACCTGGGAATGAAAATAATACTGGACAATCTTGCAGTCAGAAAAGTAATATCAAAAACACGTAGGCCTGTGGTGCTTCCACATTGTAGCTAGTGTATTTATTTTTAATTAAATATGCAGGGCATGTGATAAACAATTATTAATAATAAACACTGCTGTATTAAAGCTAAAAAACCTTACGAATACTAATACTTACAATAAATTATCAAGTGCAAGGACACCTAAAATATAATAACAAAGACCAAAGTTAAAATGATATCTAAACAACAGATGGTCGGCTTTTAAGTAAATGTCATCTTCTATAATTCATTCACAACAAGAGACAAAGCTTGAGTTAATTTAAAGGTGGCTTTAAATTTCAAGTCTGTGGGTGAAACATAAGGATGCATGTGCAGCCTGCGAGCAGGCTCACCTTGGGGCACACGTGAGTGGCGAGCGTAGCGATAAGGCGGCCGCTCACTTGTCGTGGCTTTCGCTCCCGTGTAGCTCTCGTGCGTGCCCCAAGGTGAGCCTGCCCGCAGGCTAGGATGCGTGTGACAGTTCCTCAAAATAATGAAAGCAGTACTGTCATGAGATGTAGTTTGTTGTTCAAGGTGGTTTTATCTTTAAAGTGTGTGGATACCACTCTCACTGATGTTTTAGATGTGGAACACCACTATTATGTAATGCTGACAAATCACAACATACCCATTCCCCTGAAGTCAGTCATAGGATCCTTTCCTTGGAAGCCAAGATCTCCCCACTGTTTAGTTATTCTCTCCTCTAATAGTGTGCCAGGCATCATTAAGTTCCAAAGCTGTGACAGAAAACATGAAAATGTTCAGTTATGCCATATCAGGTGACATAAAATAAAGTTTGCATCAGGCCAAGGTAAGTGTCTCAATATACTGCCAGAGCTTATCCTGGTTTCTGTAACATGAAGTGACTAAAACTATTAGATACTACTTCCCCTCCCCCATCCCCAGATGGAGTGCTCGTCTGCTGCATGTTTTCTCACAGCAAAAAAAATCACCAGTACACATTTATACACCTGAGTGGAACTTAGAGAGGCACCATGAGAGTTAAGTGTCTCAAGTGCCCAAGAACACATTATGCAGTTCCAGAAAATATCCATACCCACCCCATTGAATGTCATTGCAAATTCTGCGGGGGGGGGGGGGGGGGGGGGGGGGGTATCAAAAGCTAAAGTTTTTAAAACTTGTATGGAGCTTAACTGGAATTTCCAGAGTGGTGGGGGAATTCAAACCAAAAAGCTTTCCTGGACCGTGGGAGGGGTGTGGATATTTTCTGGAACATTAGATTATGCAGTGATCCTGGCCAGGGTTCAAACCAGACCTCTCAGTCTGCAGTCCTGAGTGCATGAACTATTAGGCCAAAGTTAACTGCCAAAGAACACTTAACAATTTCATGGGAAGTATATCTTACAAGTACAGGCATGTGGAGTTTTACCAAAGACACACTCAAAAAAATATTTCAGTATAATATTATAATTGTGAGCACCTGCATCAATTTCTTTTCATGAATAGTGTCATCAGATGAGTATGGTTCTTTTCTCAACTTTTCAACGTCATGACAAAGGTCTGTGTAGCCACAAATCTGATTCAGACAGATGAACATGGAATCTACAAAACTGAAAGAAATTCAGAAAAATCAAGATCACACAAATGACAAAACTATACAGTTGAATGTTTTTGAGGTACCTGTAATTAAGGCCTGGACAAACAAAATTAACCCAACTCTAGTAAAGAGGCATCCTTGTACCCAAACAAAACATGTGCAGGACCACACAATCACATACAAACACTTCTGTCTCAACATTTTTGGAGTCTCAAAGTAAGTTAACCCTAGATGCTGTTACATTAAACGAAATAGCCTCCTCAGTAAAATTAGTCTACAAAAACCTCACATACACATCATTGCTTTTAGTTAAAAAACCACTTACACACTTTCCTGTGCTTTTCTAATTTTCTTCACTGTTAATATCAATGTCAGTGCTTCCTGGATGTTCACATTAGCTGCATTCACAAGTTCAGAAAGTTCCTAAGAATTAAAGCAAGATTCATAAAATTACAAAATATTCAATTTCATAACAACTAGAAGTAATTTTAATAGTTTGTTTCAAGTGAAGTAAAGTAGAGGATCTGTTCATCTATATGATTGAAAGCACCCAGGATTGCATAAAAAATTTCAGAGAATTATACATTAAATAAATATTGATCTTCAAAATTGAGCTAAATAATTATTGATTCGACCCAACTGTGAAAAAAAATTCACCAACCCCATTTTAGTATAAAAAAATCTTAATGAAAATTTATGTGATCAACTAACCTTGGTTTTTGATTGCCTCAAGGATTTTTCTGTTTGAAAGGAAAATTTAATAAAGTTGGTAATTAATTTAATGAAAGATTACTTTATGGCCTCTTTGTCTAATTATTTCCTATATGACACTTTTTAGCATGCAAGCTGGCTCTCTGCTCAGGGGCATCATGGATCTTTTCAATAGACGAAGGCACAATCAGTTTCCCAACTTGTGGGATCGCGCCTTCGGTGCTTGAAAAGAGATTCACAATGCCTTTGAATAGAGAGCCTATCTTCAGGCAAGACATTTTTAAACTTAGCAATTATTATAATAATTTAAAAAACCTCAAGCTCACTGCCCTCAATGCTCAAGTTACATGCACAAAATGCTGCTAACTTTATCAAAACGCATTTAACTATTAAAATAATTGTCATGCTAGTTATCATCTTACCAACTTGGCCAGTTCTTAATGCTCCATGCCTTGTCTTGTAACAGATTCGCTGCAATTCGCAATGCCCAGTCGAAAAATGAAGAAGAAATTTTACAAGCCGTCGATACCAGAAGCAAAAAGAAAGATATCTCCAAAGATCAGCCATTATCATGTCATCTGTTTTCTTCTGTGGAATAGTCACAGAAAAAAATTCTATCAGCTTGTAAATTAGAACACTCATTCTACTATACGTAAATACAAACTGTATTGCATGTATTTATACAAAGTCAGTAAATTAAGTTTGCAGTTTAAAATTTGACAAAATTTCTGCTATGAATTAAGGTAATGCAATGTGATCAAACTATTTTAAAAATTCTAACACTCACCAACGACGACATCCTAACTGATATTATTATTCACACAAAATTAAATGGCATCACGTATAGTAACAAATTTTTATAGATGATTGAGCTTCCATAAACAGTTGCTGCAATTTTTCTTATTTTCATAGCCTGCAGTGAGAGTACCGTAGTCTTTAAAATCATTGATTTACAGCATTAGCTAAAGAAATATCAGCAACAGAGAAATGCTGAAGCAATGTAAAACTGAAGGAGACATGGCCAAAACAAAACTATTTTTTGCACCTAAAGAAACTGCCAAACTATTTCTGAGAATTCTGCTTAAATTATTTACTGATATATGTATGAGTAAACAAGTCTTACATGTAGCTGATTAAAAGATTTAAAACTGCCCACTCAAAGCTGTTGTTATTGTGAAAAAGGACTGAAATATTTATGACTGCAAAGTAAAAATAATTACGTAGGCTTCTTTCGAAATATAATTCAGCTTGGTAGCGAGGCCTAGAGAACACAAACAAAAGAAATGAATAAACATGCTTGTAAAATTTCTTTTGTTTTTGTCCTCTAGACTAGGCCTCGCTACAAAGCTGAATTTCAATATATCGAAAGAAGCCTATTGTAAGAGAAATATTCACTAATTTTCCTGCTTAAATTATTTTGTAGTTCACTGGACATAAACCTTTCAAGTCAGTCATCAATGTAGGTTTGACTTAATGTTGAAGAAATTAAACTTTTCCCTATAATTTTAAAATAGTAATATTGTATGCTGTTTACATGAACTGAAATGTATAATTTTCATAGCTCAGCATGATACATGCATCCAACCATGAGTATCCTAGACATCAGATCAATAAAACAGAAATAATAAGTTAAAAAGAAGTAAATATTTTCATAAATCATACCATACTGGGAAGGTAACCAAAAAAGCCTTGTTTATATCCAGGTAAAAATAGCAAAAATAAAAGCAACACGGCCAATTTCTTCGTCAACCTTGGACTGTAAAAATTAGAGGGATGTTTCCACGACCAATACTTGCTGATTATGAATTATTTTGAATCTGGGCGTGATACATATGGAAACATTTCATGACTTGTCGTAATAACATGTATTGCATTTCCACACACGCCTTGAGCGGAAAACCTCTAAGCTTGCAGATGTCTGGGAGGAGACTGCCGATAGGGGAACCGATGATCACATAAGCTCAAAGCCAGACCACAACAAGAGAGCTTTTGTGCAAGATTAAACATCGAATTTGTTCCAGAAGAGCTACTTAGTGAGCATTTACCGAATAACTTCTATGAATCCAAAACCTAATGCTACAGACGCAGTTTGTGAGTGTATATTTAGTCATATTTGCTCATCTTTCATCGCTTATTGAACCACATGCCGACATGGCGAACAAAATTATCTAGGTCGCACCGGAAAAGGTAGGTCTAATCGCAGTTTTGTAACGGATTTACACCTTCTCGAAGAACCATTTTTAGAACAAAATTACTATACTTACTCTCCGTGACGCAAATTACTTCCTGTCAACTTAACCGAACCATGAAAAGAAGAAATATTAAGCAAGGAAAAGCTCTCTGATCCCTGAAGAACCGATCGAGAAAAACATTTCCTCGACAGAAATAAACTGCTGACCAGCAATTCTGACGTCATTGAGAGAGGAACACCCCTCCCCCTTCCCCCTCAGGTGTACGGTCCTTCCCGCCAAACAAAAATCGTTAAATACCTCTTCGTACACAAAAATCAGCTTCTTTCGCTGATAAAATGAGATATTCCTTGTTTCACTTGCTTTGAAAAAGAAACTACCAATGGAAAAGAACGTGTATATGTTGGAAATTTCCATTTCAGCCAGGAATGACGAACAATCACCCCCTCCCCACCGAGGTCACCCAGGCCCGTTTCCCGATTATTAAATAAAATTGTGGGAAAGTTGTTCAAATAAAATACCTCCCAACCCACAAAGAATCCTCTGTGATCCGGGCGGGCTATCGGACAATAAGAATACTTAACATTTTTACTGGGGGAGAGGCTTACAAATGAGAGAAGGCGGCTTAGCCGATAATTCTTTAAAGTAAAGATTTTTGCCGACCTTTCAAAACGAGTACCGCATGATAATCCATAAGAATCAGTTTTCGGGGATAAATTTCGAGTCTAAAAAGCCGCAGACCTCAAATAAACACTGGTACTTCACATAAACGCCACGTGGAAACATAAGACTAAAAAGAAAATCTCCACAAATTTCATAACACCCTTTTACAACTCTTTTACACCACCTAAAAACCATGTATATACAAGTATCCAGCACTCTAAGGCCCCGTCCACATTAATCCGGTAAATTGGAAAACGGAGAAAATTGTAAACGCCATATAAAACATTTTCCGTCCACACTAGTCCTGATAAATTTGGAAACGCGCCTATTTTGGTCAAAACGGATAAGATGCGTTTTCCAATACCCACTTTGAAGAGCGTTTTCGAAAAGTTCCCTTTTCAAAATGTTTTCCGTCCACATAAAAACGCAAAGCCGGCGTTTTCAAATTACAGTTGAACCCCGGTAAATCGAACTCTGAAGGGAAACGAAAAACAGTTCGAGTTAGCGGGGTTTTCGAGTTAACCGAGTAGAAATGACTGAAAATTGGGTCAAATTGAAATGGAAGTTAGTTCGAGTTAGCGGGGGTTGTTCGAGTTATCCGAGCTCGATCGAGAGTTACCGGGGTTCTATCAGTTCTACTGTACATGTAATCCATTTTGAAGAGCGTTTTCGAAAAGTTTCGATTTCGGCGGAAAATTTATCCGGATTTGTGTGGACTGTTGGCCAAACCGGAGAAAAAAAGATGCGTTTTAAAAATTATCCGGATTAGTGTGGACGGGGCCTAAATCTACAAAAAAAACAATAATAAAAGTATGTAAACAAGAGAATCTTGAAAACTACTAAAATTGCAGTCCGGAGAAGACATTAAAGTTCTTTAAAAGTTCTGACGCTGACTTGCGTTTAACGTAACACTACGGCTCATAATAAACTTTTTACAAGACTTTTTGACCGAAAACCTTCGGTCTTCTTTGGTTTAAATATGGCAGAAATAAATATAAATATGGCTTTTTCTGACATATTTTATTATAAACCGAAGAAGGCCGAAGGTTTTCGGTCGAAACGTCTTGTAAAAATTTATTATGAGCCGCAGTGTTACGTTCAACACATGTCAGCGTCAGAACTTTAAGAGAATCTTGATGTAAATCAATTAATCGGAACAATAAGATAGATCTCCATTTTTTTTCCTGTCACAAGCATACACTAGCTTAGTTTTATAGTACATGTATTTTTTTCAACAATGTCAATGTTATTATCACCTGTGTTGAAGATTAAAAATGCTACTTTCTTGTACCCCCACTTTGATAGCTTCAAATGCAATACAGTAAAAACCTGCGTATAAGAACACCTGTTTTGGCGGTTCAGGCTGATTTGGTTCTTATATAAAGGGTTATAATCTGCAAAATCAGCCTGTAAGTGTTCTTAAGTGTTCTTAAAAAAGTTTCTTAAAATAAGGAACATACTAGGCTACCAATAGATGAAATCAATATATATATGCACACAATTGTATTTTAATTTTAATAAAATTGATAAATCAAGGCAATACTGTACTGTAATTCGGGTGGAACTATTATGTGTGCAATGAAAAGTAGTGTTGATCTTTGATATTTTTCCATATAAGGACAACTTTCATTTTTCAGGCTGAATGTGTTCTTATATAAATTGTACTTTATTTCCTAAAATCAGGCCTGGGTGTTCTTAATCCACTTGTTCTTATACGCGGGTTTTTACTGTATGAACAATGTTTCGTTCCATCACTGACATATGTTATTTAATGTAACAAGGTACCTTACAAGCAGAGTCACTTCGATCGCAGGGTATTAACAAGGTAAAATGTTAGCTTGAACGAGACTTGCACATCGAGCGTACATGTAACTAGTGATGAAAAGAAAGTGCCAACAGCATTTCGCTCCTTGTGAGGTTTTATTTTTCTCCTCTGTTTGTAAAGGGACTGTGTCACGGCTGAGTTAAGTTTCTTTTTTTAAAGTTTCGCCAAATACTTGCTTGTTCACTGAAACAGAGGAAACAAATATTTTAAATGAACATAACAAGGTTACAAAATCCCAACTGGCAGGAGGCAGACCAGTTGGCTATATACAAAGGGTGACCGAGGATTTGAACTCGGGACTACCGAGAACAAATACAGCTAGTGGCAGGGGTAGGTTTTGAACCGGGGACCTCCGGATTAGAACACCAGCGCCCTAAACCACTCGGCCACGCTTGCCTACGGCGACTACTGCCCCAGCGTTTTAACGTCATGTTATACGTCCTTTAAAATAATTAAGTGACCAAACCCAAAGAATGTAAAGCCTTTTCAAACAAGGTAGGGACCGTTGGGGTGCGCTAAAAAAGTGGGTATGGCTTTTTAAAGAGTGTTCCTTTGTCCCTGGTCTCATTAATTTTACTCTGGTTGCGTTTACTCAGTTTACGAACTTTTCTTAAATTATTTGTCCCGTAAGTTTTGAAATTAAGCAATGTCATTTCGCTCTATCACAACTGGCGCTGCCCAAGCTAAGCGCGCGCCAGGTTTTATTCTGAGTTTATTTTTAATCTACAAGTCCTACAATCCTATGGTAACATATTTGTTTCAAGATGGCAAGTGCAAAATTCCTTTGTCCGATTTGAAAGTATGTTTTTAGACGGAACGAATTTAAACCGCTGATACTTCACTGTCATGAACGGTCTGAACACAGAGTCTATGGAATGAGAGAAAGTTGAGCGCTATTCCTATCGACTGAAAAAAGAACATATTAATATTCAATACGCAGAACGTTTGTATTCCCGGCTTATCAAATTCCTCATTAATGATTGCAGGGCTGTCTCGCGGCTTTGAAATGATTAAATGCATAAAAATCTTCACAAAAATATCTGAAAAAGGTATTTAATGAATATCTGAAAAAGGTATTTAATGCACTCTTTGAATCAAACATATTTCTCGTAGTTGCAAGGAATGAATTTTAATCGCGCATATAAAAGAAGTTTAAAACAATTGCCATTAATGATTGTAGTGCGTGCTTCAGTCTCGCAGCATCGTCGAAGTTATTCAAGGCATAAAAATCTTCACAAAATTTTTGAAAAATTCTTTAATGCTTTCGGTTTGAATCGAGCATTATTATTTCTCGAAGCTGCGAGGAATAAATTTTGATCGCGAATATAAAAAAGAAGTGTGAAATGGCAGACCCATAATTTTGCTGTTGGTCCGTTGAAGTACGAACTGTGCCGGAGGCGAACGACGAACTTCTTCCTCCATGTGCTTCATTCAGATAAGTCTACGGTTTCTATCTTTCTTTGTGACAGTGTTATTCGTAAAATTACTATGTATATACCTTTAGTTGTTAAAATTTCGCTGGCCTTTCGCTTTTGGCCTTAAAACGGTCTAATACTAACAGTAGCGTCGCGAAGTTTATCCGAGTTGTTCTTCGGCCACGCTACGAAAAACGTTTCAGTTAACAAGTTGTTGAAAATACCTTATTGTTACTTATTTTCGCGGGAACTTAATTTCGCGAAAATGGAACTGGCATATTTCGCGGGACTTAAATTTCGCGATTTGCCCAAAAATATATGTTTAGAGGAACTAAATTTCGCGAAAATTGTCAAAATACTGGTCTGCATTAACAAACAGTAAGTCTCAAAATTGGCACAACTGATTTAAATTTTCCACTAGCAATGGTTTCTAATGACACTGAATAAAACCATATAACAAAACAAAACTTAAAACAGTTTGACATGTTCTTTTGTAACAAAGTAGAGCTAGTTTGACGACTGTTAGTGTACCAAGATAATTATGTAGTAAACTGACGGCGACGTTGACTAATCACAAAGAATTTTATAGTAAGGTATTAAAGTTCGCGTCGTTATTTTTCGCGAGAACCTTCCGGGCCCGCGGAAAAGGAGGGAAGTACAATTACTGAATGAATCTGTTCAGTTGGCCAAGCGCTCTGTTGACGTTTATCCTCTTTCGGTTGATTCGCAATTTGTAGCGTTCCCTTCGGAGCGCTGCCGTGAACATTCAGTGTACATTTCACAAATAGAAACTCCATTCAGTTAACAGTCGTTCTAAAAGAATATTTCACAGGCTGAGAGAGTTATTACGAAAAAGCCGGGCGAGCGAGCACGAATAGAATTTGTTAATTGCAGTTTGCTGATGTTGGTGAATTTTTTGTTGTTTGTTTTTCACAGGGTATGGGGTTTAAAGAAATCAGTGATGTACAGCCATTCTGGTTCTTGGCTTCAGGAGCGACTGATCATTTCTTTGTGGATTTTACGCTGTCAAGTCACAAGTCTCACAACGCCAAAGTCTTCGTGTCAGAAAGACGAGGTTTGTTTGAGAACTTTTTAAGCTTTTGAAGTCCAAAACTAAGTGAGGTTAACAGAACTTTCATCATCTTCTCACATTTGCATAGAACATGTTTGTACTTTAAAGTATACTTTGTACTTTAAATGGAGCAATTGCAGAATACCCCGCATCTCTAGCTACACGGTGCAGCTGGCTACTGGTCTACGCGTCTACACCGTCGAAATTTATTCCAAGTCCTGGAAGTTTACTCGTGAAGTGGCTACGCGTCTACGCGTCTACACCGTCGAAATTTATTCCAAGTCCTGGAAGTTTACTCGTGAAGTGGCTACGCGTCTACGCGTCTACACCATCATAATTTATTCCAAGTCCTGGAAGTTTTGTGGCAAAGTGGCTACGCGTCTACGCGTCTACACCGTCGAAATTTATTCATAACACTCGAAATTCACTCACGAACGTTTGTCTATGCCATCAAGCAAATAAAACTATTTGTGTTTCAAAAGTGTGACGAACAACGAGAAACTACAAAGTTAATAACACAGTGAATCGATAATTGTCAAAATCTTACATCGTCCTGTTTCGTGTAAAATGAATGTTGTTGAACGGCAATAGCTTTCGACCTTCGAACAAACGGCTTTAGTTAGTTTTAGTGTGCTTCCCTTACAAACAAATAAGAGCTAACCGCAAGCAAACCGGAGTGGAACTAACCGCAAGCAAACTGGAGTGGAACTAACCGCAAGCAAACCAGAGTGGAACTAACCGCAAGCAAACCGGAGTGTAACTTAAACCGCAAGCAAACTGGAGTGGAACTAACCGCAAGCAAACCAGAGTGGAACTAACCGCAAGCAAACCGGACTGGAACTAACCGCAAGCAAACAACAGTAGAAATAACCGCAAGCAAACCGAAGTGGAACTAACCGCAAGCAAACTAAAGTGGAACTCACCGCGAAACACACCCGACAAAAATTTAGTCAGCGATTAAAAACACGTTGACGAGTGAGAAAATTATTATTAGCGTTTGATCGGACGGTTCGCGTAGCCATTTTCGGTGGCTACGCGGAACAGCTTTAGTTGCGGGGTATTCTGCAGTTTAGCCCTTTAAATTTTGCTTTTTTTGAGTTAAAAAGTTACTTCAAAATTTCCATCAGTGTTTGCAATTACTGCACTGAAAGATATACATAGTAACTTATGGCGTTTTCTCCGTTTTCTCCAGGCTGAACAGAGACCAGTGCTAAAAAATAGTGCTTGGATTCCTGAGTAATCCGGCGCCGACACGTGTAATCCATCGAAGTCTGGCCTGAGCTCTTCGCCTTTGGCTCCGATTGACTAATGGAAGCATCAGTCTTCTTTAAGATAAGTCCATAATAACTTTCTTGTTTGTTTTTCGCTATGTTGATGCTTAACAGTTTTAGTACTAGAGCGTACAAGGTCGATAAATTGTCGAGTGTCTTTCAATACAGCAAATCATTATTGTCTTGATGTAACACCAACTCAGTTGAATTTGGTGATCAGTGATGGAGGGTAATTATTCGATTCGTTAGCACTGGGCCTAAAAGGTCAACAATTGAATGGGAAAATGATCTGATTGGCAGAGAAATCAGGAGGAAAAGAAATGAAAATAAGATAAAGCAAGTTAACCTTATGGAAACCTGATTACCTAAAAGACTACATCTCTACGAATCTAGATCTAATAGACTATTGTAATTTATAACTGTGTTGAACTAATGAAGGAAACGCAAGTTATATTGACATTTCATCCGTTTATTCCAGGTTAAACAGAGATGTGCGAAAAGAAAGTACATGTGCTCCTGAATGCAATCCGGATTAAGATTTTGGATCGAAGCGTGTAGCTTTTAGACTCTGACGCAAGTTGACAAGTGGAAGCAGCCTTATTTCAGATAAGTATATCATGGTTTTCTTATTTGTTCTTGACATTTAGACTGAAAAGTGAACATAATGTCTCTGTTGTCTATCAATATTAAAAAAGATCAACTATTTTGTCGAAAAAAAAAAAACAATAAGAAAGAAAATATTGACAAAGGAATCAAAAGGCGCGAAAACAACAAAATTTCAAATATGAATTACATTACCCAACTGGTCAGAGCACTGACGTTCGTTCAAGCTATGCAAAACGACGTTTTCAAATCACTGCATTTATAAGGAGCTGTGTCACGGTGCATTAACTCATTTTTCGGATTACTTTCAAATCTAACTGAGAGACCTCAAAATAATAGTTTTGTAATGAAGTGATAAAAACCTGAAAATTGACAAGGATGGTTGCGACTGTTTCGACAGATTACGATCAACAAACTTGAATAAAGTTGCCATTTTTTAAGATGCGTTGTTGTAATTGTGACATACAAATTTCAGTTAGTGAACAAGTTGAATGACAACAAAAGATGGGCTTGTTATTCTTACGTTTCCCTTGTTTACTCCAGGTTGAATATAGATGTATCCAATAAAGTGTATGGTCTCCTGCGTGCAAATATTTTGGATTAAAGTGACGGTCTAGCTATAGATCTTGGACACTGGCGCAAGTTGATAGTTAGAAACATCTTATTTCAGATAAGTATATCATAGTTTTCTAAAATTTACTCTGTTAAGTTACCATTTCAGACTCGAGTTATCAAAATTGAAAGTGCTTCTTTTTAAACAATATTGATAAATTGTCAAATTATTACCAAATTCTACGAACTCAGTCACATTATACCAAATGTAGGCAAGACGGATCAGCAATAGGAATAATAATTATTTTGAGCCTATGGCAGTTAAGGTTAAACTTTAGTTCTTTATTTTCGGAGGTCAAGTAAAACTGTCAAATATCGTTGTATTAAATTGTCAGTGCTAAGTCAGAGTCTTGATCGAAAACGAAAAACTTGTTTGAATAAGTTACGAAAAATAGGTTTTTCAACCAAACAAGAAGTTTAAAAAATGGCATTGATGGTTGTTCAGTGTCCATAAAATTTGGTGAAATTCAATTGAAAGCATAGTTATTACAGATAGTTGCCGTTTTTTGTAAAATGTTAATTTCGATAATTTTTTCTTCGAAGTATTCAGGTGATGCAGTATTTGATAAAGAAATAGAGGATAACATATGGTTGCTTGGAGATATGAAATTTATTTCCTCTTGTTTAAATCGATATCTCACTTCTGAGCGTAGTTTTGTTTATTTTATAAACTTACTAATAACGAGGTTTTTGACGATTTCCGACTATTTTCCGAAGATTTCCGAAGATTTTTTAGGTGGTGTCCGGTCATACGAATGTTTCCGAAGATTGCCGAAGATTGACGCGAAAGATGCGAAGATGCTTCGACTTAATATCGATAAACGTAAGCTCATTCACCTTTGAATTTATGATTTTCTTCAGCGAGAGAGATCCTAGTAATTAACTCTAGAAAATATAATAAAAAAATCTCATAAAAGATAGTCTCGTTGAACTACCAAATTCCCAGAAATAACATTAAAAGGAATGTACAGCAATTAAAAAAATTAACAATTTGAGACTAGATTCGAATACTTAAAATCCAGTTCGAAATATTGAACTAAAGTTTCGACCAAACAAGAATTTAAGAAAGTCGGAGATGGCATGCACGTGCTAGTATTCGTTTTGTTTATATAGGTAATCACATGATTTCGAGTGCAATTAAGGACAAAAAAAAAGCACGAGTAAATTTCCCAAAGGCTTACAAAAAATGGGGAAAGCAATTTTTCTGCGCTAAAATAACTTATTTCTACATCGAATTTACTAAAAACTGCATTTCTCTAAGCCCATCAGATTCAAGATGCGCAGATTCAAAGATGTACTGAAAAAAGGATGCTACCTTTTTGCATACTGTCACAATTTTCCAAAAAACAAGTTCAAGAAAAAACTTCCGACAAAAAAGAGATTATTGTAATTTTATTCAAAACCCTTTTCTGTGGATCTCTTTTGGAGGGGGTTGGGTGCTTTCATCTGGGGCACTTTTTTGTCTGAAGGATTTGCAAGCTTTAAAAGGGATAATGCTTTTACATAACGAAGTCAAACTCAAAACAAAACGTCAACTGAACATCAAAAGATTCTGAAAGTACCTTATGACGGATGCAAACATTTTCCGCGATACAGTGAAAGCACAGATTAAATTTATACTAGGGAGCAATTCAGTACTCAAGTCAGTGTTTTTCTGGAGCTAAATTTGAATAGATGTATGGCCTTTATACATTCGTTGGGAGAGACGAGCAATGGCTGATTATCCTATTCTAATTGTCTTTTATCTGAGGTTTTGGGGACTTAAATTTTCGGGGTAGGGGCAGGGTGTTTAATTTTTGATATATTCTAATTTCTCTTTGAAGGTAAAATTTCTAAGCATTTTCATGCAATTTAACTGCAACAGAAATATCTGAATACCATTTTAAGGCCAAAATGTACTGAATTACAAGGATTTCTTTCACTAAGAACAATCGTGAAACTTTCTTGGAAATCTTCGGCAAATTTTGTCAATCTTCGGATAAGTTCGAAAAAAATGCTCGGGAACTTTTGTATGACCTTCGTACAATATTCGGAAAAAATCTTCGGTCTAGAAATTGCAAAATGTTGTTCGAAAGTTGCTCGAAAGGAAAAAAAGTTGCTCAAAAGATGAAAAGTTTCTTAAAAGTAAGTTGCAGAACATCTTTGGGACAGCCCCAGTTGAAATGCATTTTATCGCAAATTGTCAAATCTGTCATTTACAGTTTGCTAGCTCCACTCAATTGCCTTGCGATTTTTCAAATTAAGACACAAAACATATTTCATCGTTTTCATCATCATATCGATTCATGTTGACACTCATGTTCAAATTACTTGTATATTTCTTTACTTCCAGTTTTCAATCTTACCTCTTTGCATTTGAAATCCAAAACTTTCCGTTTGAGTTTAGTGAAATAAATATTTGTCGAAAGTGATAAGTACATTTATTAAGTGACCAGGCCAAAAAATTTTTTCTGGACTCCCGGTGAATATCTGGTGAAAAATAAGTATTTTTTGCCTTTGTATTTAGTGTTATTTGAAGACCTTCTGAATTCAAACATAGGCCAATTTCGGCACCAACTCTCGAACACAAAATAGTGTTTTTCCTCAACTTTGAAGGTGAAGAGAGATATCTTTCGTTTTCTTGAAAAAATTTTAATTTAAGATTTATTTATCAAGCAAGATAACTGTGTAGTAAAGTTAAACGCTCTCGCTTTTGGATACTACACCTATAGAACGAGATAAGGAATGAAAGTGAATAAATACAACATAGGTCAGTTAACAATGAACCTTTATATTCTCAATATCGGTGACCAACATACAATTTCTCCTCACAATATCAATACATTTTCAAACAGAAAGGTGATGAGAATATTGAAAAATACCAAGTAGGGCACATTGTCGCAATATATCATTCAGATCATTAAATAATGGTAATAGGACTGAGTGAGCAATTTCTAATCATACGAGTGATATGGAGAGCGAGGGGAGCGATTTTTAATCGAGTATAGTAAGACAAAACGACAAAGTCATTAATCAAAACATGACAAAATTTGAGAGACAAACTACCAGTGGAACCCATAAAAACTGAAAAACATACAGTTTACAACAAAATGCACAACAAAGCGCGGATGGCGACGCCAATGGATGACGGTACACTTCCTATGGCCATGGGCGCGATAACCAATCACCGAGGAGATTTGTGATTAGTTCTTTGATTTATCAGAAACATGACAATTAGTAAAAATAATTATGATATCACAGGATTAATACTTAAAAGATACCAAATGACGCTTAGTTATTTTCACTCGTTATTGGCTGAGAAATGAATCCACAAAATAACCAGTAATTGTTTCTTTGTAGTCATGTGGTAAAAGTCGACGAAAGCTGTTTGAGGCATTATTTCACTAGAGAAAATCTGTACAACTTGCTCAACCTGTATCTCAACTCGCGGATGATAGGGGAGGACACCAGAGGTCGCCCAGCAACGGAACAAATGTTTTGTAACACCTGCAAATTTAATGTGAATGCGGTGTTCCTGATAGCGTTAAAAATAACTTGTTTTCAAATTTGTTTGTGGTAGCCTCGTTCATTTCTAAAGTGCCAAAGTGTTCAGTGACCGTGCTGCAGGACCAGATTGTTTTCAAGCAGGTTAACGCTGAAAATTCAAGTTATCTTAGTTTTATTCATCTTGTTTTAAAATGTTTATCGTTGCTAATTTACTTTCCAGTTTTACACTGTTCCAATTAAACAATGTGTTTTTAAAATAATTCAGATAAACAATTAACTGACCGAATTGAATTCAAAGTGAACTAATCCTGGATTAGCTTATCCTGTTTTGTACAACAAGGCCCAATTATGGTGGCAATTCACGAGCACAATCACTGTTGCAATTTGTTGTAGTTTTACAATCACCCAATTAGGCTGAAATCACAACAACACATGAACACTTCTGCCATACTTTATAGTTGTTGTACTATACTTATTAATACTTATACTAATTAAAGCTGATAAAAGTGGTAGGGCTGTAGTTTCTTGAACTATTACTGAATATCAGTAATAACAGTTGACATAAATACTGAGCAGCGATATTAAAGTTATGAGAAAAAGAAGGAAGTGCGAACAAATCCACGAAAAATACAACTTTCACAGCATGTTTGAAGTTTTCGACTAGACTTTGTTTGTAGGTTAAATAAATTTTAAAATGCCTTTGCAATATCAGTAGTGGTGTATCTTTCTCATCTATTTAAAAACTCACTTGGCTTTGGTTAAAAATCTAAACAGAAAAGAATCACGCAGCCACCTGCTAAATTGTCAATAAGAAAATTGAAAAATAATCTGATCAGGTCAAACCGCCAGGACTTCGAGTTTATTTACTGGACAAAATTATACTACAACTATTTACATCGTATTGCAAAATTCTTTGTTATTGTTTCAAATATCTAATAAAAAAATCCAATGAATTCCACTGAATCGTTTAAAAGGCAATAGCTACGCGTGAAATTTTACCTTTAGTTTATATCGCTCTTGTGAACTTTGAAATTCATTTTTTTCAGACTCATAAGAAATTGTTGTTGGTGTTATCACAGATAATTACTCACATCTTTAGCTTTTAAAAGGATAGAAAGTAACAAATTATTCTGGTATTTTTTTGTACTCGATTTTTGTCTAACTTAAACAAATATTACTCGATTTCCTGATGCGTTCCATCTTAATTTGTACGTATCTGTTTATCCCACAGAAATGCACGTAGAAATCACGAGAATCCGTTTGCAAAAAACTGCATAACTTCTTGCCTACAAGAAACGTCGGTCACATGGTAAGTGCTTTATTTTGAAGCAGAATAAAGTACAGCACATTACCGATTAACATGAGATTGTTGGTAACTTTTCGGAAAAATCATTACGTTATTAATTTTTCTTAGGTAGTTAGTCATACACGACCCCACAAGGATGTATTTGCTTATTCAAAAACAGATCGTGTTTAAATTAAGGTTTTGTTATTATTATTACGTTTTACATCTTTGGCCTTATGAATATGCCTTCCAATGTATCGGTTCTCTTTCTGCTTGTTGACAGGTACAAAGCTTGAGACGAGAGGGCAAATGAAAGGATATGAACAGTAAAAGATCGCAACAGTACTTTCAACTTTCAAAAACACATCCAAAAAACATCACGACGTTAGCTCAATTACACTATTAAAAATAAACATTTTCCAACAAGAAAATACTATTATGATATTCAATCTTTAGTATACTAGAATATTGAGATAACACGATTTGTCTTAAAGATAACCCAAAGATACATTTTAAAAACCTACCTTATGTAAAGAAGGTGAAAAGAGCAAAATAAAGGGTTTGTCAATAAAATGCTCTATTAAACCTTCTACTAAAAAATACTTTAGCAACTAAACATAAAAGAAAAAAGTAGCCGCTTAGCCAAAAAGGCTTCGCACGGTAAAAACTTGTGTCCGTGTCACTTACTTTAATATTTAAAACGGACGGGCATAGAAAGAAGAAATGAAAGGGTGACTCCCACTCACCCTTCTCCCCCTCCACTCGGAGAAGGAGAGAGCGAGGGGGAGGTACTCCCACTCACCCTTCTCCCCCTCCACTCGGAGAAGGAGAGAGCGAGGGGGAGGTACTCCCACTCACCCTTCTCCCCCTCCACTCGGAGAAGGAGAGAGCGAGGGGGAGGTACTCCCACTCACCCTTCTCCCCCTCCACTCGGAGAAGGAGAGAGCGAGGGGGAGGTACTCCCACTCACCCTTCTCCCCCTCCACTCGGAGAAGGAGAGAGCGAGGGGGAGGTACTCCCACTCACCCTTCTCCCCCTCCACTCGGAGAAGGAGAGAGCGAGGGGGAGGTACTCCCACTCACCCTTCTCCCCCTCCACTCGGAGAAGGAGAGAGCGAGGGGGAGGTACTCCCACTCACCCTTCTCCCCCTCCACTCGGAGAAGGAGAGAGCGAGGGGGAGGTACTCCCACTCACCCTTCTCCCCCTCCACTCGGAGAAGGAGAGAGCGAGGGGGAGGTACTCCCACTCACCCTTCTCCCCCTCCACTCGGAGAAGGAGAGAGCGAGGGGGAGGTACTCCCACTCACCCTTCTCCCCCCTCCACTCGGAGAAGGAGAGAGCGAGGGGGAGGTACTCCCACTCACCCTTCTCCCCCTCCACTCGGAGAAGGAGAGAGCGAGGGGGAGGTACTCCCACTCACCCTTCTCCCCCCTCCACTCGGAGAAGGAGAGAGCGAGGGGGAGGTACTCCCACTCACCCTTCTCCCCCTCCACTCGGAGAAGGAGAGAGCGGGGGGAGGTACTCCCACTCACCCTTCTCCCCCTCCACTCGGAGAAGGAGAGAGCGAGGGGGAGGTACTCCCACTCACCCTTCTCCCCCCTCCACTCGGAGAAGGAGAGAGCGAGGGGGAGGTACTCCCACTCACCCTTCTCCCCCCTCCACTCGGAGAAGGAGAGAGCGAGGGGGAGGTACTCCCACTCACCCTTCTCCCCCTCCACTCGGAGAAGGAGAGAGCGAGGGGGAGGTACTCCCACTCACCCTTTTCCCCCTCCACTCGGAGAAGGAGAGAGCGAGGGGGAGGTACTCCCACTCACCCTTCTCCCCCTCCACTCGGAGAAGGAGAGAGCGAGGGGGAGGTACTCCCCACTCACCCTTCTCCCCCTCCACTCGGAGAAGGAGAGAGCGAGGGGGAGGTACTCCCACTCACCCTTCTCCCCCTCCACTCGGAGAAGGAGAGAGCGAGGGGGAGGTACTCCCACTCACCCTTCTCCCCCTCCACTCGGAGAAGGAGAGAGCGAGGGGGAGGTACTCCCACTCACCCTTCCTCGGGTTAATTTATTCATATATTCCGGTCTTTTTTTACAGGAATTTTATTGCACAAGAACAGGTGTACCGTTTTATTGATCTCTCTGTAATTGTTTACTTTTCCATATAAATTTGGTTTACCGTCGTATGCAATTCTTCCTTTTCAAATAAAGTCAATTCACATTTTACCCAGTTCCGAGGGAATGGTAACTTTCATCCCAAAATATTAATTTTCTTTGGGGTTTAAGGGGGAGTTTCTGGAGTTTAACTATTCCCAACCTCTAGATAATAATGGTTGGCTTAAATTTAACGCTATTGGACAATCATCTTGCCGTTCTGTAGTGAGGATATTCATCCGTAATCCTCCACTCTCCTACATGAAAGAGTTCAGGGAGTGAGACAGCAGGCCAACCGGAGTACGTAGTATCAAATCGTCCCTTGTTAGCCGGTTCATGACGGTAACGGACAGCACCATTAGAAAAGTGATTGCGGGAGGGACAGATAAATTCATGCAAGGAAAAAGTCCAAGAATTAATTCATGAACCGTATTAGTGTATAGGTTGAAGAAACAATCAGTATAAAATAACAATACATAACATTTGATTTTAGCCATTCGTAATATTTTTTTAAAACAATACAGTGACCCTTTTTGGGAGTGAAGGACTGTGGATGAGAGTTAACATTCTCCAACAATCTCCTCCTCAGAAACTCCCACTCACCCTTGTAGATTGTCGATGGAATTTACACTTTCTCACATAGTCTTCTCTTGTGGGAGAGTGGAGGATTGTCAACGGAGAAAAGGGGGGGGGAGAAAAGTCCCCCTATAAGATACTCACGTTTATAGGGCTGGAGGTCGAGTCTTACAAATGTGCAAGGGAGCGAGGCGTGCAAGGCAAAATTCCTTACTCCAAATAAAAAGGCGAACCGCGTAAGCTACCTTAGCTAACTGTTGCCTAACCGGAGTACAATGAAGGCTAACCGAAGTGCTATTTAGGTTAACTGGAATAGATCGCACGCCTCGCTGCCTTGCACTTTGTGACTATCCGGTGGAAGATTGCGGCTGAGAGTTACTCTAAGAGGTTGGGTGATTATGGTTCAGAGTTATGTTATTTCCCTTTCATAATATTCCGACCTTTTCCCTTATGAAAGACAAGAATTTGAGATAAGAGCACACTTTTCCCCACAATGGCCGTTGATATCACTGGCAATATCCCATTCTTTGGATTAGAAAGATATGTTCATAGGAGTAAACCAAATTTAAGTGGAAAAGTAAAGGACAACCACACAAGTTTCACCGCATTCACTTTTCTAGTGGTGCGGTATATTTTTTATCCTTCTACTCTTAAATCACTAAGTAAAGTTATATTATAAACAGTTTTTAAGAGCATTTGGATCAGGCCTTTATTCTGCTCTTAGCATACTCTTAAAGTCAGTGAAGTGAACTTAACTTAACGTTGATTGCTGATAACATGAAGATTAAGAATGACTCTGTCTCAGTGTACAGCAAAACGTTCTTTTAGTAAGCCACATATATCAGTTGCCTACACGATAACGACCTCTGTTTTGACAGTTTCCTTTACACATTTGAACGAAAAATAAACATCTAAGTGAAATAGCTATTGCAAAGAACAAATTGGCTGACTTTTTTTAACGTTTATTAACGTTTTTTAACTTTTTTTTTTTTGAATTTTTTCTTATTTTTTTTTTTTTTTTATTTTTCTTTTTTTTATTTTTTTGGTTTCCTTATAATAATTTTTTTATAAGTAAGAGTAAACTGAGCAATCCATGTTTAAAACGATTTTTTTCTTTTTACATGTCAAACATTTATAACGTTTGTTTATTTTCAATAAGGCATCCAATAAAATGTTTGTTTCCCTCGCCCGCCGCCCATTTTTTTCGAAAAGTAAAAAAAATAAATAATTTTTTTTTTTTTTTTTTTTAAAATTTTTTTTTTTTTTTTTTAAAAAATTTTAATTTTTTTAAATATTTTAAAAAAAAAAATTTTTTTTTTTTTTTTTTTTTCCCCCTTTTTTTTTTTTTTTTTTTTTTTTTTTTTTTTTTCCCCCCCCCCCCCCACCAAAAGGGGGGGGGAAGGAAAAAAAAACTAAGTATTTGTCATTACTATTGTTGTAACGAAGTGCTGTAAACCGTCTTTATGAATAAAAAAAGTTTGCAAATGTTCTTGGCTTGTCTTTAATTCACCCAGACTCTGTGACTCGTTGCTCATTTTCTTGACTTTTCAATCTTCATGTATCTGTTGAGAGGATCAAAAATGGACAATTTTCAGAATACATAACCATAAAATAAAGTTAGTAGAAATAAATAAAAAGAATCACCGGCGGTACAAAGCAACAAAAATTGATAGGAAAATTAATGGACTTATCTGAAAATAAAAAGGTGTTTCCAAAAGTCAACATGCGTCAGAGTCCAAGAGCTATACACTGCGATCCAAAATAGCTGTACTCCCTTTCAACACACCTGTGTTTAACCTCGAGAAAAAAAGAGAAGACTCAATTAAATTAAGCTATTCTCATGTGTCAAGTCAAATTTCTATGAACAAGTTTAGTTCTTGTATACTAAACATTAATTTGAATGAAAATAATACAATGCAGTATTTGACAGTTTGACGTTGATCAATGAAATGATCTCGATGTAAACCTTTTCAGTCCTTCCATATTTGAAGTATATATTCTCCTAACGGTTTGCCTTAGTTTTCCTTTAAGTCGAGTTGGGAGAAATTGGTTTTATATCAAGACAATTGCCCTTTGATCGACCTTTGAGAACGACTTTCATTATGACATATACTTGACAACGTATCAATATTGTAAGTAACGAGAAATGATTTTGAACATTCTTGGGCTAAAATCAATAAAAAGCGAATGACAGTAAAAAATAAGAAAACTGCATGGAATTACCTGAAATAAGATATTTTCAGTTGTAAACTTGCACCAGAGCCCAAGAGCTCACACTGCGATTCAAAATGGCTGCACGCTCTTGCCTTGACCTACAGAAAAGAGAAACAGCAATTATTTTGATAAAAATTTTTCTTTGTTTAGTCGACTTTTGCTATCAAGTTCGTTTCTGGTTTTCTGATCACTGTCATTTGAGGTTAGGGCGCTTCGGTGAATCAAGTTTTGGCCTGGAAAATTCTGAACATCAGTTTACCAAAGTTCAGCTAAATTCGTCTATTTCTCTCTGTGACTATCAGAAGCTAACGCATTCTCTTTAAAACTAAATTACTTAGAAGTTCCTGATCATGAACAAGCAAAATGCAAAGGCATGCAGGAATTTTTGGAGCCAAAAACTTACCTTTTTGTAGACAAGGCGATCTTGTTTGCGTCAATAGTCGTCGATCGATCGAGTTCCAGATTCTCCAACAAACATTCCTGGAACATTGAAACAAAAACACGCCAGTGAGAATACTGCGTCGTTTTATACTTGTTTTTCAGGCAACATAAGAAAATGAAAATAAATTTTCATCACAAATACAGTGCTGCATCACTGGAATTAAAGAAACTTCTCTGCCTTGAAACAGTGGCCGAGAAAATATACACATAAAAGAAATTTCAAGCAAGATTACTCTCAGGCACATATTCAGCGTATGCTGGACATTTTGGCCTGGCTGTTCAAATTCGATTCAAATCAAAGATTAAAAGTTAATTAAGTTTTTTAACTTCTCGTGTTTAAAACTTCTCTCTCGTTCCCAATGTTTTGTGGTGTTTAATGTTAGTCATAGTTAACAGTGAGGGAAAAAACTGAAACAAAACTCACGCTAGTAATGGCTTTTCCTGGGGACTTTTACTTTGAACAGAACCGGATGCTGTGCAACAGACTTCTCAAACAGTAAAAAAAAGCAAATTATTTAAAAGTAAGCAATAGTGGGGAAAATTTATTTGACTTATCTGTAACTGAAGTTGTTTCCAACATGATGAGGCCGCCGGTCAGGATTGGAATAACAACGTTGCAATAGCTTTAAATGGCACCAAAGCTGAACTTGACTGCTCCAAAATGGCTACACTGAACTTCTTTGGACGAACAACTGTTCGTATCGTGGAAAGGAGAGAGAGAAAAAACAGGTTAAGCATTTTTTTTAAAGTGGCCTTATCATTAGGTTGATAAGTTTGGTAGTCACGTCATAGTTACATAAACCATAGCAATTTGCGAACGTAAAAGAAAGTAGTTTTGTTGACCTCTCTTTAAAGTTTATTCATGCATAACAAACTCCAGCTATGTTCTTGGCTACATTTTGTTTCATAAGTAAAAGTAAACTATTATCAAAAGAACGACGACTAAATAAACGTTTAACAGCAGAAAGTGGTTTGTAATGTAACAGTTGCCACAAATCACGGAAATTTCAGTTCTAATTTTTCATTTTTATATTGTGAGTAGATCAAACAAACTTCACCTGTAGGTCAACCAAACAAGATGTTGTCGGGTGTTGTTGTATTTGTCTTGCTCTTCAGCGTCAACAACAGGAATCTATCATGAAACCAAGCCTTCGTCAGCCAATTGAAACACCTCGCTCGATCTTAGATAAGTCCCTCAACCTGCGAGTTATGGAAATTATTGGTGTTTTGTTAAAATTTTTGAAAGAAGTTAAACAACTAAAATCTCTTCGGCTAACTCTGAATTTGAAAACGGTCTTCCAGGCGAGAGAAAATATACACGGCAGCACTCCGAACATTACAGTTACAAATATACAAAGAAAAAACTGTGTTCAACTGTAGGTCAACCAATTTAATTGTAGAGACTTGTTGTATTTGTCTTGTTCTCCAGCGTCAACAACAGGAATTTATCATGAATCCAGCCAATTGCAACACCTCGCTCGCGTAAGTCCCTCAGCCTGCGAAATAAAGTTTGTAAAAGTTATGGAAATTACTAGTGTTATGTTTAGACTTTTAAGAAGTTAAACAACTATAATCTCTTTAACTCTTTACTGATTGTTGCGCGGTATTTTTGGGAGTCCTGGCTGCTTTCCAAGCGCCCGAAGCTTTGGACGGGATTTCTACTTTACCAAGTATTACATTGTTGACGCTTCGTCCAGATTTCATCCCTCACTCTGCTCTATCTGCTCTCTTTTCTCTGTCTTACACCCTAAACACGCTATATAAACCACGCTCTAGATCCACACTCTCAGTGATGGAACATGAATACGTAAGGAGGACTGAATGTTGGAATGGTACAGGCAACGGGGCGATCTGCGCCCGGCACTTTTGCGTACAACACGAACTAGCAAATAGATCAGCTAATGAAACGGCAACGCGGAACAAATGAGTCCCAAATATCAATCACGGGCCGCGGGTCCCCGACACCTCACAAACACAAAAGGACAGATGAAATTTGTGTGAGCGACATGAAGTGAGGAAGAGCGGGCGGAGAGGGCCGCAGGGCAAATAGTTGTGCAGTTCAAATCGACTGGGGGGGAGTCCGGAGCTCGCTGCTGCAAGCCTGGTTTTGCGAATGTAGAAGCTGTCTAAGATGTTGATCACTCGACGCCTAGAATAAGAATGTAAAGCTAATGATTAAAATGGTGCCAACTGATTTAAAATGGCATTCCAGACGAGAGCGAAAATGTACACGGCATGCAGCACTTCGAACGGCGTTTAACACAGTTATTTTCCCTTTTTCACTATTTTTCCTTTTTCACTTTTTTTTTTAGTATTTCACTTTTTTTTTTTTACTTAGCGCCATAGCCATGGATATGGCGCTATACAAATCTTTTATTATTATTATTATTATTATTATTATTAAAAATTATGAAGTAAAAAGTGTAGTGGTAGCGGGATTAAACATTCTAACCTACATTTCCGTGCTTGCCGCCAAACGGATAAAAGAATGAAGACCAAATTTGTTCGATGAAATCCGTCAGTTCTTCAGAAACTTGACTTGAACAGCGATTTATATTAATGGCCTCACCCGATGAGCACGCTTGACTTTTCACATTCATAGCTTAGGAAACCAGCCGCTAAACGACCATCCATAATTGAAACGGAAACCTAAACGCAACGAAAAGCTTGATTAAGCTACAACAACCAGACGAACAAACAACAAAGACAAGAAAGAAAACGTGGACTTACTGACCCAAAGACGGAGCACATGCATGGAAGAAGACGACGGCTCGCACACAACTGTGACCAACATCAAAAAGATCGGCGTGTCCTTTGAGACTTCTTAATGTACGCGATTAAAATTCATTCCAGCTGCGATAAATGCGCTTTGCTCAATCTGAATATTTCGCGAAGATTTTTGTGCACTGATTAATGAGTATTCGGCGAATGTCGCGAGAAAGAAGTTGAAATACACCGAATTGTTCCTAAAACAATAAACAGCTAATTGTTGTATAAATTTGGGGTACTGAAAAAAATGCGCCTTGACTTGGAACATGACGGTGTATTTCTACTGTCGTGTAATGTTAAGGGCCGATAAAATAAAATAAAAACATCGACGTTTGCGAAAGAATTGCAACGCCAGCCGTCCATGCATTTTCCGGCTGCATCTTTACACTCTTACAAGATTTACGAACTTCAAAAGAACGGTTGGAAATCCACAGTGGGTTGTCGGCGGAATATTATCACTAGGAATGTTGTTGTTTATTATATTATAAAGTGTTTGAGTTACTTCAGCATCAAGTTTATTAATTTTTCGAGCAAAAATGGCGACATAAATAACATTTTTCTTCCTAAAATTTTAATAAAATATGATATAGTTTACGATAACTAATTTTATACTGTTTGTCATAGTACTTATTTTGATCCTTGCTTCAGAAAAACTCTTTAATACATGCACTTTTGACACGGATCAGCCGCAGCTAATATTTCTTCCCCTTGTTTCATAGCCCAGAATAGTCCATTCTCTGAACTCTCTCTTCCGCGCGCCCTTTATAGGGGTTAAACTAAGGCGCGAGATCGGTGCGAGAGAAGAGAGTCCAGGGACGATTCTCGACTCCAGAGCACTTCTCTTTTGCGCATGGGGTCGAGAATGGGACCCTCTCTTCTCGCGCGTGGATTGAACTCCTATAAAGGGTGCGCAGAAGAGAGAGAGTTCAGGGACTGGATTAAGCCTTTAATGCCGTTCGTCCTCGCTCTTTTCGGAATTTCTAGACAGGGTTCCAGCCATACAGCCGTATTTGACAATTCAAGCTACATGATTACCAGCTCAGTATCCTTCGATTCTCCACAAGCATCCCTGTGTTCGTCAAATAACTCCTTTAGTTTTCTTGTATACTCGGAATGCAGTTCAGTTATTTGTTCCTCGCTTGGGTTTTCCACTTTTTCCATCGGGATAGGAGATCCAACTAAAAATAAAAACAGATTTTTAGAAGAATGTAAGGCTGATTTCTAATATTGCAGTACAGTACATCTTTTGATTGCAGTACATCTTGGGTCCGTGTCACCCCTCCCCCTCCCAGGTGGCTGGGGGGAGGGGTACAGTACATCTTTTGATTGCAGTACATCTTGGGTCGGGGTGCTTACCATTTGTAAGAAAAATCCGGTTGGTGCGACCTTTGCATAATGGTAAGCGATTTTCCGAATACAGCGACCAACCGGATAAGATTTCGCTTATCATTATTCTACCAGGCGTTCCTTCCTGCTCACTTGATCTAGCGCCAAATTCCGTGTTGTTTTCTGTCGATATAGCTGAATATTTTGAGGTAGAAAACAAACTTTTTGACGAAGAAGATAGGGTGATACTGTTTACTGCTGTCAGCTGTTCCATGAGACGCGATTTAAATAGAATACAAGGTTAATTTGAGGTAACTGTTCCCACTTTAATACGCACCGAGTGAATTTCGCAGCCGAGTGTCACTTGGCACGTTCGAGCTAGATCCTGTCCCAAGAAAAATATGAACACATGAACAATTCAAACGTAGAATACCAGAGGCAGACAGCTTATTTCTCCTGTCAAACAAGTGCTGGCATTTCTCAATGGTCGAGGTGAACATTCACGTTCTATATTGTAAACACGACTAAAACCGCGCGGAGGTCCCAATCAAAGGCTCTTCGAGCAACCTCATGGTAATTCGATGGATGAAGTGTCGACCTCCGCATTTTTTCTAAATAAGTGTCCAATAAAGTAAAGCAATCTCACTTTGCTTTATTTTTCCACGTGAGTTGCGACATTGATGGCTCGTGCTTTCAGGGGTCGTAGCGCTATTCAGTTTTCACAACCAAAATATTTACCGGTTAGTATATTACCTTTGATCCTTTTAAGCATTAAGTAAATTTGTTTTGTGAATATGTTTACTTTTCTGTCAGCACGTATAGCGTTATTTTTGAGCAGCGAAAAAAAATTGAGAGAAAAGATACGCCCGAGCACTTCGTGTATCTGCTCGAGTCAAAAAGATGAAAAACGGATGACGTGACACGAGGTGACGTGACGCGAAACAAAAACGTGCCGTGGATGTTGTGTTGACTAAAACACGTCACAAGGCGAGCGTAATAATTTTAACAGTTTTTAAGCGTAACTATATGTAGTTCATTGGTGCTATCAGTAATGTCACAATCTCACTTAATTTGCCTTCGAATGTTTTCTTGCGTGAATGGGTCGTTGATAGTTTTTTTCTTCAAATAAGGCCTAGTTCAGACATCGTGCTCCTGCCGTGCCGAACTAAATTCAGGAATTAAGTTCGACAAAAGCACGGCAGAAGCACGGCGTCTGAATCAAACTTTTGAATTGAGTTCGGCAAAGTAATTTAGTTCGACACGGCATGTCGTGCCGCACGACTCTGGCACGGCAGCGGTTCAAACGTCGTGCTTTTGCCGCACCAAACCCATCCTCGGAGACCCAGGGGCAGTTAGTGGGGGCGACGGGCAGCTTATCGGGACAACGGGATTTTCGGGCGAAAGTTTACAACATAGAGCGTAACAGCCCCTGGGCACTTTGTCTTACCGAACCAGTTCCAGAAGCGTTTGAACTCCTTCCCCCTGATTGGCCACAAAAATATTTTTGTGGCCAATCAGCGACGAAGACCGGCCAGGAGACTCTGATGTCTTCTTACACGAAGTTGTTTTCCTCATAGACTCGTCGTGGATGCTCTGCCCATCAATCGGATGCTATTACATGGAGAGTCTCAGAAAAAAATAAGCCTTAGACGACTGCCAGTTCTACACTGTTAGTTGCGCGCTTTTTAATAGTTATTCGAGTAAACAACAATTCTTATTATTTTTCTCGGTCGTTGCCCGACTTCTGGAACTTGCAGGTCTGGGTACTTCACTGCACGGGCCACGCGTTAGCGAGGATATCGCTGTCGTCACCTATTGTTATTTTGTTGCCAGCTTGACAGTTAAAACAAAGGGTTTTTGTTTAATTTGTTGGATATTTAAATAACAAAAACAAAACTTATAAACCAGAGGTGCTCGCCTATATCTTTAAAAACTTTTGGTTTCCTTGCGCTATGCTACATTTAACATATTCCCAGGCCTCGTTGTTTTGTTTTTGTTTTGCTTTTTTAACTGAGACCCACGTAGTATCATCCGATAGACGGGCTTAACAACAACGACGAGTCTATGAGGAAAACAACTTCGTGTAAGAAGACGTCAGAGTCGCTCTTCTGGTCAACCTCGCTGATTGGCCACAAAAATATTTTTGTGGCCAATCAAGAGGAAGGAGTTCAAACGCTTCTGGAACTGGTTCGGTAAGACAAAGTGCCCAGGGGCTGTTACGCTCTATGTTGTAAACTTTCGCCCGAAAATCTCGTTGTCCCGATAAGCTGCCCGTCGCCCCCACTAACTGCCCCTGGGTCTCCGAGGATGCACCAAACCAAATTCATAAATTATATTAATGTATTTTGGCGGAATTACGTTCACGCGAGGAGTTACGAGGAGACCCGAGAATATTTCTCCTATACGGAGTATGCGCACAACCTCGTCCCCGGGATCCTCTCCGCTTTCAGCCGCCATTTTGAAAACGGAAAAGACCCTGGGGACGAGGTTAAGTATGCGCATTGAATTTTTTCTTGCCAGACGGCAAAAAACATGGCGGCCAGCCAAATGAATACAAATGAAATTTTCTCTGCTAAAAAGCACGTCGAGGATGTTTCATTCAACGAAGTAGATGATACTAATGACAGGGAGCAGGGCGAAGAAGAAGCTAGCGGGGCTGAATCTTAAAATAAGCAAGTTTTCGGAAACTAGTCGGGCAAAGAAACAAACATTCGCAGTACTTGCAAAAGGAAAAGTTTTTTCTGATGCTTTTCTTTGCGTCTTGTTCTTGAGTCTTGCAATGATTTCGCCATTTTTGTTGGATTACCGCTGAATAATTGTTACGTAGCTTCAGTACTCCTGAATTTGGTACGACTCTGGCACGACGTCTGAATCAAAGTCGTGCTTCTGCCGTGCTACAGTCGAACCTAATTGCTATTTAGTTCGGCACGGCAGAAGCACGATGTCTGAACTAGGCCTAAGCGTCCAATAATGTAACACAATCTCACTTTATTTCCCTGTGAATTTCCATGGGAATTGCGTCATTGATGGTTCGTGCTCTCAGGCTTCGTAGCGCGAATTCTATTTTATCACAAAAAATATTTAAGTGTAACCTTTGATCCTTTTTAGCATTAAGTAAATTTGTTTTGTGAATATGTTTACTTTTCTGCCAGCACGTATAGCGTTATTTTAAGCAGCCATTAAAATTTGAGAGAAAGATGCGCGTTTCTGCACGACTCAAAAAGATGAAGAACGGATGACGTGACACGAAGATGATGTGACGCGAAAAAAAAAACGTGCATGAATGTTGTGTTTACTAAAACGCGTCTTTGAATGTTTTCTTACGTGAATGGGTAATTGATAGCCTATGCTCTGAGGCTAAATTAATTGCGGTTTGATATCAGAATCGAGTGAGTGAGTGTTCGAGTGAGAAAATGCGGCCCATAACATAACCTCATTACCATTCGGTAAAAAGGGCCTGGAAACGGAAAATTCGTTCAAATGGTAAGCAAATTTCCGACGTTCTGTTTCATCTAGAATCCAAGATGGCGGAACATGCCTGACAAGGCTGAGTTTTCAGCGAAATTTTTTGCAGTAAACAAAGATATTTTTTAATTTTTTAATATTTAAACTCCAAAATCGTGCGTTCAAAGAATAGAAAAGACAAAGAATGTCAAAAAACTACCGAAGGTTATATTTTTAGTTTAGAGTTTAAACTACACTCATGCGGTAGATTGTTTGTTGGGTGAAAATTCCTACGGAGATAACGCTAGCATTGAAGTGGAACAAGCATTCCATTCATTTCAAAAGATCGGCTTTAAAAATAGCCTGCATTGCAGCCGGACTTGTCACCAAATCTACTTTCAGAAGATCGAATGTAATTATATGTAAGATTTAAATCCTCCGGCGCGTTTCCAGGTATGAATTACAAGAATTTCTTGTCTTTTGCCTTAAAAGAAAAAGCAAAAACATGTCAAAAGCGAGTTGGCAAGTAAAGTTTCTTTGATTTGTCAAACATGAAAGCGAATGTTTCCAAATTTATATTTTAAGCAACATGACCTTTTCCCTGCATCAACAATCCGTCACGCAAATTGAACATTTCCTAAGTATTTCCATCTATGAATGAAACTTTTGTTTGAGAGCGGAATATTTCCTCAGAAGAAAGCTTTCAGACCGTCAGACATTATAAGAAGAGTGCCGTGTGAAATCTTCGCAGTGCAAAAAACAATACCTCTGATACTTTCACTGCTGATACCATCTTTTGAAATAACCGGCACGCATACATGCATGCACAGGCGATGACGCTTTACAATGATCCCAGAAATTGCATTTTTCTTATTCATTTTAATTTTTATTTGCCTTGACTACAAAACGAACCTCCAATGCAATACATTACAAACTTACAGTATGATAAGATAAATACATTATCGTCATTTAGCAACAGAAAGGCCCAGGATTGATTTCCACACCTAGTCGATACTGAAGATTGTGTGACACTACCGTATTGAAATGGTCTGAAATGTAATGAAGTCAACACCGCTTACTAGAAATAGGGTAGAAGTTCTTTCTTAATTTCTTAATTCTGGCTTCTCGTACAAATAGGAATACGGATACCGTCACTGTTTTGTTTTTAATGGCTTGAGATAAATACCCGAATAAATATTATCAAAAGCAGTAAAATGAAGATGGCGAGTCGCGAAGGGAAAAGAAAAGAAAATTAACTTAAACTTAAATATTATCGACAACAATGCACGTCAAAGGTTAAGCAAACAAAGATTTCAGATAGCTCACCTTTGCAATCTAATCAAGATACTGCTGCCATCGGTCTCCCTTTTGGAAAGGTTTCAAAAGTTATGACACATAACCGGCCTTCACTCGTCAAATTCAACATCAGTCAAGTTAGTCTGCCATCACGTATGCCGACTTCGGTAGAAAAGTTCTTTAAGCGAGCTCACAATTATCCAGTACATCATTCTCCCTTGAACCCAAAACTCTGTTTAACTGTACGTTAGAAATCAAACGCGTTTTGCCGATGGATGCTCTTAAAGTTGATTCAGTACTCATGACAATCAAAGATGGCGTACCAAAACTGAGTAAACAACAAAGTGCCTAGTTCCCAGTACTACTCGGTTGGAGTAATTGTAACATTGCCCGTCCACGGGCCACAGCATATAGGCGTTGCGTCACCGCCTAAAAAGGAAACATTTACCGCGTTTTTTTTTTTTAAGTGGAAACTGTTGCTTCACTGTGAACTAATGAACGGTTATATAGGTTTGAAGGTTAATCTTAGTTGCTACATATATTTCGGAGTCAAACACTACACTCTCCGATTGGAGCACTCGTTTACAGGTATGCCATGAAACTAATGTTTGCAAAAAAATTACTGCTATGGGTCCAAATGACAACACCATTGCTTCATTAAAATCAAATGTGTATCCCGGGCGTCATAATTTATCACAAGCAAACGAGATTAACTTTGAAAACTGTTCAGTCCAACAATATTTTAATAACCAATATTGCAATCCGTTTCAATCTTCGTCACTTTTGACCATCCGTACCTTCATTTGTATTTGCTGTGTTATTGAAATGTTCCTTCACTGTTTGAAGGTTATTTTTATATTTCACCAACTTTGATGGTCATTTCCGATGCCTAAATTTGGCTAAAATCCACGACACAGTCCCTGTATTAAAGTTCGCCCTGCTAAATTGTTTTACATGTGGGGAACTGATAATCGTGACTGTCATGCAGGCAATAACGAGGAGGATGAAAAGACCAATGATTGATAAACAACATTGAGCGCAAAACCAAGCTTTATATGTTGAGGTGTACAGTATTTTATTGCATGGTTCTTATGATTTCTACATTTTCATCTAAGTATTGGGGTTTTCCGTAGCCTGCGTTGCAGCCGGACGTGTCACAGAATCCTCCATATAGTCCCGGGGTTTAGCTCGTCTGCAAGGCAGGCTAGGTGTTGCGTGGGTTTATTAACCACTGAATATCCTTGTGTTATTATATTTTTACATAAACTATATAGTGAATTAAATATACCATTAATTCGTTTCTTTAACATTGAAAAGTCTATTGAAATACCTCTATCCTTCGCGTTCACATATGTACAGTCAACTCCCGCCTTGCGAACACCTCGATATTACAGACACGTTATTAAGGACAGAAGTTGAAATCCCGGCGAACAAAGAATTACTGAAAATAACTCTCGCTACTACGGACTTTCTCTATTGCGAACACCAAATTGTGGTCCCGAAGGTGTTCGTTATCTGACACGTCCCCAGTCGTCTCTTATACAGTTGACTTTAACGAGTCAGGTCCGTTATAGTGAGAGTTGACTGTACTGAAATTGTAATTCAAGATTGCAACAAGCAAAAACTTGTTGACCTCTCCACAGTTAAAACATCGCTTAGAAAAGTTTCTTCGACGGCTTACTCGCCCGTACTTCCATAAATATACTTATTTGGTAATAACGACAGTTATTTTTACAATTCAGTGATATCATTACCCCTCCAGGGGGCGGGAAGATCAGCCCTTAGCCCATTTTATGGGTGTTGAGAGCATTTTTTACTTCTTTGTATATTTTTTGTAATTTGCAAATTTAAGACAGTTATAAACTTTTATCTAATTTTAATATTAAATTGTAATTGTAGTTTCCCTATAAATTCGTCTCCATCCTGTTGGATTGCGCGGGTTTTTTTTTTTACAAAAACCCCAGGAGACCAAATTCGGTGTATTTGGTCCCCTATCACATATTTTGACACCCCTGGAAAATCTTAACACTGACATAAATTGGAAACAAAATTAACACAGGTGGTCTTAATACGCGAGGGGTCCATACCTAGGCGATATCAGCCGCAATTCAGGAAAGTGTGCTCGTGCTCCCCACCTCGCCGTGGAAGAACGGAGACGCACCCCACCTCCCCGAGGAGAAACGGAGACCGGACTTTAGAGAGCAACAAAATTCGAGCCTAGTCCAAACCGCGTCTGGAGCAGTTTGGTATTCGGAGATAAGATAATTAGAGGATGGAAAGGGGACAGTGGGAGGGGAGGGAAGCACAAGAGACAAGCAATGTGCCGACAATCATCCCCGTTCTTGCGAGCTTGCTAGTCCCATACTGTTCCATTTTAGTCAGCAGACATTGGCTCCGATTCCTTCCTGTTAAACGCAGTAGTTTTATGCCAGTAATGGCTGTCGTTCGTTTTGTGTGCCTATTTCGTCGTACTGGGACGGCATTTGTTTTTGAGGTTCTTTTAGCCGATCAAAGGAGAAGAACATCATTATCTGTAGAAAAAATATTAACACAAAATCAATAGATTGTCATAAAATTGCGAGAGTGCTAGCTCTAATCAGAGGACAGAGGGCAAATCTGGCTGCTGGTCTCTTTGCGTTCTGGCGTTCTCGTAGGGATAAACTTTCCCGCGAGATCTACCACTCCAGAAAGCGCTCAGCTCGCTGATTCTTTTTTTCTATGCCCCACTCACTAAGGAGCCTTTTGGCAGAAACGAAAATAACAAGCTTAGAAAAATTTAAATGAATTGGAAATATTTATTTAATAAGGGAAGGGGTGTTCCACCCGCCTTTTTTTCACACTAATCCCGTTTTTCGTGCTGCTTCCCAACTTTCCGAATGCCTGGAACAGGCTAGTCAGATGATAGTCGATAGTCTATCACGCGTGACTGAAACGTTACGAGAAGCGTGATACAAAACTTCGTAACTGTTATTGCAGCCTGATTTAAAATGTCACGCAACACTCCTCTTCACTCAGTGGCAAGAACCGTTGCGTGACAACCAAAATAATGGCAGCGAAGGAGGGAACTCGAAAAGAGGAACACTGAATAAAACTTTGTCACGCTGTACTCACTGCTAAGATGACTTCAAGCGCTGCCATGACTCCCATCATAAGATAGAGCCTCCGTGTGAGAGCCCCACCCCACAAGGGCCCTAGAATCATAGCCACGCCTGTTACAGACCTCTGAATACCTTGAGCAATACCTGAAAAGAGGGCCAAAATTTAAAATTCTTTAATTTTTTTTTACCAAAATGCATAATAAGTCAATAAATGCATACTGATTTATAAATGCATACATTTTAAATAGACCACAAAATAAACAAAGGAACCAAAACGTGCTTATTATCCAGGGTTCCCCATATACTGTTCCCTATAAACAATTTTTGATCCATGCAACTCTTTGCAAAAATCCTCTTACCTTGAGTTTTCTCGTCAGTAATTTTGGAGTAAAGGGAGATATTTGCTACTGAGAAAAACGGCAAACCAAACACGATAACTAATGTGCCAATAATGATGGTAGGAAGAACGACTTTATCATCTGAAAAAGCAAAACAAAACAAACAATCACAAATTAAAAACGCAATATTTATAGTGACAATCTTTTGAAGCAAAAAAAAAAAAGAGCTAGAGAATTCTCAAGAAACTTTTCCCCACAGTACAATATTAATCAATTCTAAAAAATAATATTAAAAGTTTAAAAAAAAAATTGGTAACTTACATGGCTTTGCATTTGCTAAGAGACAGAGATACCAAATAAGGGCAAATCCCTCAAATGCGATACCAATCACCATTAGCCATCTGCAAGAAAATGCCATGACACAAGTTAAATTTACTGTATGATTTTATAAATTGTATAACCCCAAGACATACAAATTAATTTTACAAAAGAACTTTTTAAATAAATCCCCCTCGTTCAAAAACGACAATTCATTAGTTTCAATCCACTTCTTAAGTTCATCAAACTCTATTTTGCCAACCATTAGGGGGGTGGCCCTTAACTACAAAATGGTTGTTATGGATGGCTTCTAACCGTCATATCTTGGGCTTCCATAGTATCCTGGATTTAGTTTTTGGTCATGTTTGTTCTAATGGA
This sequence comes from Oculina patagonica, assembly GCF_052425735.1. Taxonomy (NCBI): domain Eukaryota; kingdom Metazoa; phylum Cnidaria; class Anthozoa; order Scleractinia; family Oculinidae; genus Oculina; species Oculina patagonica. The sequence continues at coordinate 4,198,519 of NC_135762.1, forward strand.
AGTTGTCTTCATTTTCGTTAGTCAAGAATATATTTGGTAAGTCACATGACCAGAACACAAAAATCTTAAAAACTCATACAGCTTACATTTTTTTCGATTGAAATCAACACCACGGATAGAGTTCACTTAGAAGCAAAATCTGTAGCATGGATTTCAAAGGAGAAAAATGTAAGCTGTGTGAGTTTTCAAGGTTTTTGTGTTCTAGCCACGTGACTTACCAAATATGGTCATGGCTACCAAAAGTAAATGAAATCTCCAATAGAACAAACATGACCAAAAACTAAACCCAGATACTAAGGGAGCCCAAGATATGGTGGTTAGAAGCCATCCATTACAACCATTTTGTAGTTAAGTGCCACCCCCTTAAAACACCAACAACACCATGTGGCAGTAAGAACTGCCTAGTAGCTTTTGTTTTTCTTTATGACAGGTCACACACACTAGGGTTTCATTGACAGTTAGGCCAGGACCAAACAACAATAAGAGTTGTCAAGAGTTATGAAAGGTCAATCTCCTATTCTCAATTGAAGACCAACTCTAGATCTCATGCATTCTCATCAACTTTTATGCTCTCTCATTGAATTTAACCCTGCTGAAAATGTCAAGAGAGTTGACAAGAGATGCTGCTTGTTTAAAAGGCAGATAACATCAACTCTCACATAAAACAAACACTGGTATGTGCTGCACACAAGCGTAACAAGAGCATTTTACCTGTCAGCCATCTTATGACTTAGCTTTCTTACAAGAGCAAATACAAGAATGGCCTGAAATGGAAAACACATAATTTTAGACAATTATTTATACATCACAACCTGGAGAAATAATTAAAAGTCTGACAAATTTTCCACTTTTTCTGACAGAAATAAGAAAATAAATGATTTGTCAAGCTTAGCCAAGGGAAAGAGATCACAACAATGTTTTACCTCTAAAGCTATTAGACAGTAGGCAATACTGTTTTCAATTTCATGCCAACCTAGAAGATGCTCTGCCAAAGGGGTGACTATAGCCTATAATAAGAATATGATTGTAAATTGAGTGATTTTAATAGCTAGCACATAAGATTATTATTATGTATTGGGTATAAATGTAGCAGTGACCTATAAAGGACTGAGGGCATAACCCTTAATGTTGACATAAATTTACCATTAGTTGCTGGGTTTTTCCAAAAGTGAGGGCCAAACATGGGAAAAATATGGGGCAATATTTCATTGAATTTAATTAAGGGTACATGTGAAAAGAACAATCAATAAAAAACAAAAAACAAAAAACAAACAGACAAACGCCAACCAAAGTAAAAAGCTTCCAGTAACTGTAAGGCAGGTGTTAGCCAGGTGGCCGTCCAGGAGTCCTATGGACGGCCACTTTTCAGAGAAAATAAATAATATGAATAGCTGTATACAGAGGCTTTTTGAGCAAATTTGAAAATCTTTAGATACCTTTGCACTCATAAGTGCAGGAAAAAACACCTTTCATGCTTCTCAGGCCCTCCTATGGGGACAAATTCAGGCCTAATAAAAGTTTGGACTCCCACTTTTTAAATCCTGGCTAAAAGCCTGCTGTAAGGTGGTTACACCCCTTCTTAAGAGATGTCAGAATCATTGACAAACCTCAAATGCTGTTTCATTGAAGAACATCATAAACTGTGATGCCAAGATAACAACCACTTCCTCTCTGACAAGATCTTAATAAAAGCAATGCAATAAAACCACATTATTATACAAGTGAACAGAACATAAATTAAATAATAAAGTATTATTTCGTTTGTCTCACGACGTAGTCACGTGTGACAAACGAAATAATACTTTATTATTGTACTCTACCACAATGAATAACCACAACATTTTTTATGACAAGAACATAAATTTTCGAATATCAAAGGAACACCAACAAGAGACCACATTACACAGACTTCCTTATATCGGCGATCTCTAAAAGAAGAAATGGCAAGCCATCGAAAGAACAATAAACTATAAAGAAAAGAAAAAACAATAAGCTTGCTCATACATACTGATGAGCATACGCGTATACAGAGTATACGCACATACGCAGACGCACATACGCAGATGCGCAGATGCATATACGCAGATACACATACGGGCGTATGTGCAAAAGCATACGCGTTTTTCGCGTATGTTTTGGGACGCTTATTTCTGAGCGGTACTGTAGGAAATTAACACTTTCTTTAAAAACTTAATGCAACTTACATTAATGTGAATTGGGGGACAAATTCAATAATGGAAATAAATGCAATGGATGTTTACCTACATTAATATTGTGTAAAACTTCATGCATAAGCAAAATCACCTGCCGAATGAATTATCATTTAAAACGTGCAGCTGTATAAATGGGTTTATCTGTTCATTCAACAATTTCAAGTTTTCAAAGTTGATTTATTTCTCTCAGAAATTAAATATTACTGTAATATTTCTACATCTTCTTGCAAAACTTTTAAGAAACAAGTAAAAGGCACCATTTTGTAGACAACAACAAGCCACTGCACACTAATAGTTGATAGTGTACAATAGCTTAGCCAATCAGATTACAGCATTTGCATAAGTAAACTAATAGAATTCTACTGATGAACAATATAATATAAGATTTCTCAAGGTACCTTTAGCCACGTGCCATTTGTCCATTACAGAACCAGTTCTTGAGCGTCTGCGAAAACCTGGTGCATTAACATTTATAAGTTTCTGTTTCTCACTGTCAATAACTTCACTAGTACTTGTTAGATCACCATTTGCATCACTGGAAATGATATAGTCTGAACTTCTTTCCAGCTTGGCGTCATTGATGCTTGTATTACCATGAAGTGCTTTCTTGTCAAATGAGTTTTCTTTGACACTACCATTTACAGTATAATCATAACCGTTTTGTTCCTCACTTTTTTCATCATCGGAAACAGCTTTTACTGCTGGCAGGTCGTAATAAAAAAACAGGATGACTACCTCCAACATCAGCCATACTGCAGCCATAAAGATCTAAAATCAAGAGAAAAACAAAAACTCAAAACTATAAAAAGGCTGAACAACACTGATACTGTGGATTGCATCTGCCCAAGAATACACAAGCTAAAAACATGTTTTCACATGACATCAAATGTCTGCATTTCAGGTGTCAAACTTTGAAGTTTAGCAACCCCTGATTTAAACTATTGCACTCAAAATGCTCACCATAAACACTGAGTATGGGCAAAACTTTACACTAGAAATGATCATTCAAGTGAACCTGTGTATGCATATCAACACAGATCAGCATCAATTTCTTGGAAGAAGTCTCTATATCCAATCTTTTTGCCATTCCAAAACTGGCATGTGTTGAACTTTTGGCATAAAGTTGCCATTACTGTCTGCCAAAGTTCAAATGTTTGATGACCAATCCTGCCACTTTTAATACCCAACTAGATCATGTTTCGGCGAAACATGTTCATGGGTAAATGCAATCAACAGTAAAAGAATACACAAACTTTCATGGTTTTAACGTTACTCTACAATTACAAAAAGGTAAGTATGCCATTCATTAAGGACTTTTCAAGAAAAAACAGGTGCTAACGTAAGGCCCTTGAAGAAAAAGAATATAAAACAACAAAGCCTGGTCTTACAAACAATCAATGTACACAGCTAATTATCAACTTGAAGATGACAAATTTCAAAATCTCTCATTTGGCGGAGCAAAGTGAAGGATTGTGGGTCATTTGGGCTTATATAATAGAGTACAGAGGTCTGCTACTGGAGGAGCATTGGCAAAAAAAAAAACATGAAAACCTGAACCAATGTATATAGTTGTCCTGACTCTCACAAGCAAATACAAGTATTTATATAATGTACTTTTATTTTTACTACTGGCTGATTAGAGTATATAAATGCACAAACTTGCTATCCATAGGTTAAGAGTCTAAAATTGGCTGTTAATGTTCTGCTGTGTGTTTGGGTAAGGTACTTATCAAACTCCACATCAAAAACACAGCAAACTTCATGTACACATTTTAACCTTTTTAATTAACAATGCTATAAAACTTACCCCAGGTGAGGTATAAGCATCAACCTTAAATGGTCCTAATTTCACATTAAATTCCTTCAGAAAAAGGTTTAACCCAGGCCCTGAAATTAAACAAACAAACAATATAATTATGGAAACCCAGGCCTTGATTTTTTTAAAATAATGGATAACTTAAGATATCATTTCTTATATAAAAATAATGACTAGTCAACTTATTTCCTCAATTTTAATTTAAGTTCATGAAAAGTGGTTTTACATTCACAACACTAGCAACAGTTTATCATGAAAAAAAATTTTAAGTTCTCCCAACAGGAATTGAACCTATGACATTCTGCACACCGGTGTGCAGAATGTCATAGGTTCCACTCCTGTTGGGAGAACTCAGAATTTTTTTTCAGAGTAGCTTGTGCAGTTGACTGAACAATATCTTTCTCGTTATCTTTCTCCAAGATTAAAATGTACCATCCTATATTTTCAACAAAATAATTATCAGACAATAATTTCACACCATTTATATTCCATCTTCATGTAGTACACATACCTACTAACAAACCAAACTGCCGCAAGCCCATTGCAATAGAATACATTCCAGTCCTTTCTTTGTCTGTTGTTGTTCTTGCAATTTGTGCAAATATCCCTGCTCCTATACCAGCACCAACACCTAACAGATGCAGGAAAATCATATTAAACGCTTTGCCTCATGCTAAGACCCCTCGCATGGGTCCCAGGGGTGGGGGACTCCCACATGAAAGGGACAGCAATGCTTGTCAGAAAATTTGAATTAAGGTGATTCCACGGAATTGCATTGCGCATCCTGCTGCGCATACGTCGCGTCTTAGCGCGCGCACGAGCGCGCGCGCACACAGAACACTACGAGATTCCCTTCAGCCTACGCTCGGTAGGGAAAGAAATGGTCGTTTTCTCTTAAACGAGCACGGTGACCCCCATTTTTTAATGCATTAGGTATTTAAATGTCATAGGGTTGTCTACAATAACGCGATTTAAGAGAGAAAGTTTAGGAAATTCTACATTGAGATATTTTAATTTTAATGCCGTAAAAAACATTTTTTTAGGTAGTTAGGTAGTGACCCCCATTTTTTATTTTATTTTTTTAATGCTCATAACATAATTGTAACTGACCAAGTTTCAGAAAATTTTTAATACTCCTTCTATTTCAGCTGAATCACCTTAAACCCCTAAAGGAGAGCAATCAGGGTGTGGCTGGAGCATTCTTTGACCCATAAAAGATACTAATGATGCCTGATTGGTCTAAATCCACCAAGGCAGAGTATGATGATGCCTTTATTTCTGCATGATATGTGCAGCCCTAAAAAAGACCTTGACTGAAAAAAAAAATTAGCATTCTGTCTTGAACGCTCTAAGTGAGGCCAAAATCTGCAATTTAAACCCCATTAACAAGATGACAAGCTTGCCTATCCCTTTCATGTGGGAGTCCTCCCCTGGAAGCATAAAGTGTGTCACAGGTTGCATTTCTTTTTATTACAAATCTAAGCTGTGACACACTTTTGAATCACTAGTTAAAATATTTTGTCCCCCAACCACCAAATGAATTTAGTTTACAATAAACCAGAAAATAACTGAGAAAATTATATAACAAATTGCTCAATTATTCAGCAACTTTGACCATTATCACGAGTTTAAGTGAGGCAATTGAATAAGTAATTAATTGACTATAGGAGACCAATCAGGATACTGGAAATCTTCACCCTGGGCATGTTGCTTTGTTGCAATGAAGCTTGCCTGTCTTGTCGCAAGAGCTTAGTCAGCTTGGTTCTCAGCCTGCCAGCAGATTCAACTATGTTGGATTGGTAAAGGGCAAGGGGCTTGACAAAACAGAGTCCCCAGCCCTCCACGTTGGGGTAGAACATGGGGCCTATTAAATCACCCACCACATAAAAACTAACTTGATTACAGAGACCTCTGGGCCTTATGTACTGTGAGCAGGCAACATTGCAAAACCTACAAAATCTACTTATACTTTTCAATATTCTAAATCTATATCCAATGTTGTCCACCTTGGAAAACATTTAATTTCTCAGGAAAAAACTGTTTTCCTTGGAACAAGTCATTAAGTGTTAAATATTAACCCTTTAAAACAGCTCACCTGCAATCAATCGTGCAATAAGCACCCAGTACTTGGACCAAGCAATGAAATATAAGAAATTACCTGAAAGGAAAATCCATAATTATTTTCAAGGCTACCCGGTGTCATGAGATTCACAAAACATAATCGCAAGTGCTGCACTGAAAATAATGATTTTATCACTAATACGAATTTTAAAAAAGTCTTAAACACTTGGTCCATTTTGTGGGGATTTTTTCAGCAATGTCAATTTTAAGAGTTTTTGGGAGAAACATTTTAGGAGACAACACTGCTTAAATGACAGTGCAAAAAAATATGCCTGAAAATATTTTAAATTAGCTGGTTTAGTTTGTTGATCAAGTAATTTAACAGCATCAGGACCTGTCTTCAGTGGTCATGCAAATACCGTATTTATTCGATTAAGCGCCCTGGGCGCTATTAAATTTTTGACTTGAGGGTGGGCGCTATCGGGTGGCGCACGAGGCGGGCGCTATTACATTTTTACCATTTTAAGCAGAGTACGTTTATTTGAGAAAATATTATTACTTAACGTAAGCGACAAAGCTGAATTTAAATATTCATTGAAAGTTCAGAAAAAACTCGGTTTCGGGGTGTCCCGAAGAACTAGTCAATTCAATCCAACTTCAACAATAATCAAATTCTGTGCCCCTTAGAAGGGTGGGGGGGGCGCTCGAGGCTGGGCGCTTTATTCCTGCCTACAGGGTGGGCGCTTATTCGAGGTGGGCGCTATCGAGGTTGGGCGTTTAATCGAATAAATACGGTACCATAGAAGCTCTACTAAAGCAGAGCAATGCTCTAGCAGTCCCGGCCCAGGGTGCCAGGCGACTTACTTTTGTCTCTGGGCAGCTCGTTTAACTTTGCTGCCATGAAAGCTTTTAAGAGCTGGGCACCCAAGATTTCTTACTTTGTGCCCAAGAGTCTTTGGGCACCCTGCAATTTTTCTAAGAGCACAGCTTAGTGAAGCCCCCCTCTCGAAAAGAAATAAGCCCCAAGGAGCGCTTAAACTCATAACTAAGAAAAATAAAGAGTAACAAAGCACCAGCTTACCTCCTATCTCAAAGAGATTTGCAAACAGTATGGCAGATTTGGTTTTGCGTGTGAAGTCAACCCAGAAACCAAAGAATGGACTTGACAACAAATTCGAGAAACAGAATGATGCAAAGACCACTCCAAAAAACCACTGTTCAGCATCAAATCTGTGTTCCAGATATAGCCACAGAGTTGGAAGAATAACGGCTGCAGAGACAAAAAGGAAGACATCATTCAGTAACATTAGTGTAATTTAAAACTCTGGTTATAAGCCCTGGGCTTATAAATGGAGGGGCTTAATAATAACAAGACGCCTAAAGCTTAAAGCTTAAAACCGGGCGGTTAATGTTTAACTACTTGATTAGGCAAGTGCAGCAAAAACTTTTAAAATACCATTTAATTGAGAAACACACAAGTCTGTGGTTAGACTACTCATAAAATTTTGAACAGCTGTTCTCATAAGAAAACCATGAAAAAAAGGTTGCGCGATATAATCAAGCATGGATTTTTATTCAACCCCCCCCCCACCTCCCCCCATTCCCCCTTTTCTTAGTCATTCACCTTCGAATATCTCCCCTCCTACTCCGTCCTCCCCCATCCCCTGCAGCTTTCGACTCTACTCCCTCCCATAACACATTCTACTCTTAACCCTTCTCCCCGCCCTCCTCAGCACTTTTGTGATGGCGCCAGCCGAGCAGTAGTTTAGGGGCGAGTAGCTGTGACACACAAGTTGAATACGTTTTGTGTATTTCTTATCTTGAATAAATGAACTCAAACAGTTGAATAGCATTACAAATGATCTACGGCCAAAACAAACAAACAATTAGAAATAATTCGTTAAAAACTAAGAAGCGTTTAAGGTTTTTTAAAAGAATGTATCACACACAAAAAAGGAATAATAAAAAAATAGAAAGCTTTTTAGCTTTTAAACACGCCAGCTCTTTAAGGCCTAGTTCAGACATCATGCTCCTGCCGTGCCGAACTAAATTGTAATTAGGTTCGACTGTAGCACGGCAAAAGCACGACTCTGATTCAGACGTCGTGCCAGAGTCGTGCCAAATTCAGGAGTACTGAATCTACGTAACATTTAGTCAGCGGTGATCTAACAAAAATGGCGCCGTTTTCCAAATTGCCACAAAAACTCAAAGAAAAGCAACAGAAAAAAAATTTCCTTTAGCGAGTACGGCGAATGCTTGTTTGTTTGCCCGACTAGTTTTCGAAAACTTGCTTATTTCGGATTCAGACCCGCTAGCTTCTTCTTCGCCCTGCTCCCTGTCATTAGTGTGATCTACTTTGTTGAATGAAACATCCTCGACGTGCTTTTTAGCAGAAAAATATTCATTGTATTCCTTTGGCTGGCCGCCATGGTTTTTGCCGTCTGGCAAGAATAAAATTCAATTTGCATACTTTTAAGTATGCAACTGGTGACGATGTTAAAACATCGTCACCAGGGTCTTCTCCGTTTTCAAAATGGCGGCTAAAACGGAGAAGACCCTGGGAACGAGGTTGTGCGCATACTCCGTAATAGAGAATTATTCTCGAGTCTCCTCGTAACTCCTCGCGGGAACGTAATCCCGCCAAAATACATTAATATAATTTATGAATTTGGTTTGGTGCGGCAAAAGCACGACGTTTGAACCGCTGCCGTGCCAGAGTCGTGCGGCACGACATGCCGTGTCGAACTAAATTGCTTTGCCGAACTCAATTCAAAAGTTTGATTCAGACGCCGTGCTTCTGCCGTACTTTTGTCGAACTTAATTCCTGAATTTAGTTCGGCACGGCAGGAGCTCGATGTCTGAACTAGGCCTAAGTCAATCTGATTCTTCGATCGAAAAACCTGCCTATATGCTGCATTTTGGGAAGCAGTCACGCAAACGCCAGTTCTTTGCGTGATACATAACAGGTAATTTCTCCATCGCCGTTCGGTTCCGAGTGAAATTAAAAACCGTCGAATGAAAAACCAAAAAATATATTTATTTCTCGCAAAAATGAGTGGAGTAACCAGAAAATTACAGTATTGGCTCTTGCTCTAATAAAACGAGTCACATAAATACAATTAGATAAAAATAAAACGAGTTACATAAATATCAAGAATAACAGAAAAACTTCAAAACAAAATTACAAACGAAAATAAAAAGACTAAAAAAGGGCATGCATTAGATCACGCGTACAAGATAACATATGCTGTTAAAAATCCCAACTAAATGTGAAAAAAGAAAAAAAAAAGATTCAAGATGAGGCCAAGAAACATTTGAATGGCATTCAAAATTTGAATACTTTAAATTAAAGCCGTAAAATTAGCCAAAGCGCAAGTTTTTATTTTTGCCGTCTATTATTTTACTCGATGGCTTTACCGGTCCGAATTCCATTCTAGTTTGTAGAAATTATTATATTACTAACTTACATTTCCATTTTGTTATCTGAGCTGAGCAAGAACCAAAACAAGGTTTATATTTTGTTGTGTAAACATTCAATCCGTCTGTGACACACGACTTTGTCGGCCCACTGTACACGGATGAAAATGGACAAAATGGACACAATTCTTGCTAAACAGAAAACATCTTCAAAGTAGAGTCTGGCCCAAAAATGCTTTAGCTGCCAGCCGTTTTTAAAAGCAGAAGCTTGCTGCAAAAACATTGCGTGACTGACGTAAAAAAAGCTTAGTCAAAACAATCACCGGTTTCGCGCTCTTGTTCTCGCTTCAGTCGAACACTTGAAAATAAACACAAAAATATCCATTTCACGCTTTAATAACAGAAATCAGGGTATTAGACAAAATTTTAAATAGGAGAGTAATCTTAGCTCCTGCTGAGTAAATATCAAGAGTGCGGGATTTGAATCCTGGCCAAGAAAGCGGCCGAGCGAACTACTACGACAAACAAGGTAATCAAAAACATCACACGGTGCCTCAATCTATAAATAGATCTTGTTCATTTCAAAAGCCTAAAAACCCAACTAAAACTTGAACAAATGAAAGAAACATGAAAAAAAGTTTCAAATGAATTTTTATTCAAGATGGGGTCAAGAAACATTTTGAAAGGCTTAAAGATTTAGAAAATTTCAAAACCGTGAAATTTTGCATGCCGTGGTAGAATTTAATTACAATTAATGAAATTACCCGCACCAAGATTTCATTTTGTAGACCATTTGTTTTACTTGCTCGCTTCCCATCATACTTCGTAGAAAAACTATACATTACCATTTTGTTTTCTGAAGTCTTGGGAAGTGTGTAAGTAAACACTGAAGTAAAGCTTTTTCATCAAGAATCAAAATAGAATTAAAGATTATTTTGCTGTGCAAACATTCAATCGTCTCTGATACGCGACTTTGCCGGCTCAGCTGTGCACGGTGAAAATGGACATGATTAATTCGGAAAGTATCTTCAAAGAATTATTCTGGCTCAAAAATGCTCTAGCTACCAGCCTTTTTTTTAAGCAGTTTAATATGCGTAAAGCTTGCTTCAAAAACATTGCGTGACTGACATAGCGGTTTGGACCTGTCAAAACAATCACCGGTTTCGCAACCCAGTACTCTCTTGAGTAAAACGCTTGAATAACATTAACACATATATTTCACGCTTAACAGAAATCAGGGTTTTAGATAAAATTTTAAATAGAAGATTGATTTAATAGCTCCTGCCGAGTAAATATCAAAAGTGCGTGTTTTGAATCCTGGCCAAGGAAGCGGCCGAGCGGGTCTGGAACGATTTACCGACACGACTACTACGAAAAAATTCCGGGCGATTTATGAACCGGGCCGGCCCAGTCTCCGCCCGGTTAATAATAATTTAAAGCTTATTCGGTGCAAATTAACACATGGATATGATCAAATGCGCCTTACATGAAATTAACTAAAAACCTGGCTTATATCCAGGAGGGCTTATAAGTGAAATAAAAAAAGTGTTCTGAAACAAGCCACAGCAGTGTTGATCAAAATACATTTTCAAGTTAAAAAGTCATAATAAAGCAGTACAGCAGAGGGGGGCTTATATCCGGGTGTGGGGGGGAGGGGTGCTTATAACCGGATGTATTTTTGGGTCTATAACCAGTGGGGATTATGAGTGGGGGCTTATAACCAGAATTTTACAGCATATCAAATCAGAAAATAGTGTTTTTGTGAACTATGATTGCTCTGCCCTCCCATAATTCAGTGCTGAAAGTATTGCTAGCACAGCACAAAATTGGTTTGTCGATACACAAATTGTTTTATCACGTTCAAACCATATTTACAATCCGTAAAATGAAGGTAAAGATTTGCAAAAAAATGCTAAGAAAACGAAGACCGTGGGTACCCATAGAGTAACCTGCGATCAGGCCGGCAAGATTTCCACACAGTGATAGTATGAAATAGTTGCATACATAATTAATGTATGGGGCTGTGCGGAAATCTTTCCATCAGGCCTTTAGGGAGGGAGGGAGGGCATGACTTCAGGTTACCCACAGAGAGGCTCCATTTTCCCAGCTGTTATTGTGTTAATGTTAAAGCAGAGGGTACTGTCGATTGCATCTACCTGTGAACGCACGCGCTGAAAACATGTTTTCAAATGACGTCAAACGTCAGCGTTTCAGGTGTCAAACTGTGAAGTTTAGCCGACCGAAACGCGAACTTTTGCACTCAAAATACTCACCATAATCACTGAGTACGGGCGAAACTTTACACTAGAAATGATTCAAGTGAACCTGTGTATGCATATCGACACAGATCAGCATCAGTTTCTCAGAAGAAGTTTCTATATCTAATCTTTCCGCCATTTCGAAACCGGAATGTGTTGAATTTTCGGCGCGAAAGTTGCCGTTACGAACTCCTAAACTTCAAAGTTTGACACCTGAAACGCTGACGTTTGACATCATTTGAAAACTTGTTTTCAGCGCGTGCGTTCACAGGTAGATGCAATCGACAGTAAGTTTCATATTTTCTTTGCATGTTTCAGCTAATATATTTTTCGTTTAGCTTATGACATATTTGTTATATTTTACTCTAGGTTTGGAAGGCAATCTTTGATAACGGTGAAATAAACTGACGGCTAGTCACACTATGTTGAAGTGACTAGCCATGCAGAAAGCTTTACGTCAAATTGTTTACGAAATTTCGTATGGGAATTTATTCCATCTAGCAACCGTTCTCGGAATAAAAATAATTACTTACAATGAAACAACATTCTGTTCAATTCTTACACAATATTTGCTCAATAAAAATAGGTTGGGGACGCATGTCAAATCTGCTTATGAAAATACACCTGAAAATTCACGTGACATTTACACAACAGCATGCAGTGCTAAACTTTGCGTGGAACTTCACTCAACTCTCAATGCACTCTCATGCAGGCGAAACGAACAATACAAGGAGACAATGCTAACTGCTACTATCGTTTACCAAACTCAAACAAACGAATATCATGATAAATATAACTGTCTCGATCGAACAAACAAGCATTTCCTAATGAAGGTAGGCCTTCAAACTGCGTGAAAAGTTTTGTTAGCATGTCAAATCAACTTTTCAAGTCATTTCTTACCATATTCGATTCCACCAAGCAAGAAGAACAAACCAACACACACTCTTGTGGAACGTTTCTTGGTCTTTAGGTTCATTTCCGTGGATATAGAGCAAAATTCACAGCCAAACTAGAAGTGCGCCGCGATTTGTAAGATTTGCACAACTTTTCCTCAAATGGTCGATCACGAGCGCGGCGCGCCGACAGCAAATTTTCTTACGAGTAATTTGATTGGTCAATAACACAATAGCTGCTGTATTTGGAATTCAAAATGGCGACGATTAGGGTGGAGGATTCTGGGGGAAAACACGTGGCTGTAGTCATGAAACTCGAGCAAAACATCTGCGAATTGCTTGACTTTTGCAGCATATTTTCCACAAAATGTGCCATAATTCGGTTCAAGAGCAAGTTCAATACCTAATTTAGCTGCTGAGAGGTCGATCAGTTGGGTATCAAGTGCCAATCGAACAGGGCGCGGGCTTAGCAGCCGGAAGCATCGCGTGCAAAATTATGGGGAGCAAATCAAAGTCGAAGGCTACGACATCTAGCCCTGTAACTAAAGCCTTGAACGCCAATTTGACGAATTCCACGTTTGGATTTCCCTCAGCGGCTGGATGGAAAGGTAAATCGCCTGCTAGCGCTTCTAAAAGCGTTGATTTACAGCCCGATTTGGATCTACTCAGTGGCTTTGCTTTCTTGTCATTCGCGTCGCTCGATGAGCTCGAAACTCACATCGAACACAACGAAGCAACGTCTGCGGCTATCAGCGTAAATGTTGGTCAAAAAAGGAAAGCAGAAGGTTCCGGCAAACGTCATGGAGATAATTCTGGTCTGTCTGCGCCGCCAAGCAAGAAGAAAGCGGCAACAACTTCGAAGAAAAAGCCGCCGAAGCAACTGACTTCTACCTTGGCAACCGCCGCGGCGGCAAAACCAAAGCAAGGTTCGCTCACAGATGGTTCGCCCAAGTCCAAGACCGATCAAGTTTCATCGGTAGGTACGATTTTAGATGTCGATGAGCTTTCCCAGTCAGCTCCAATCGACATTTCTGATAACGGGAGTGAAATAAATGAGCAATCTTTGCCGAACGTCTTCTCAGAAATTTCGCTCCTATGTTCAGAAACTGTAGATTTAGGAGATGACGAAGACTTACCTCAAGAAGTTTACAAAAGGCCTGAGAAAGCCGTTGCCGACAGTACTAGCAGGGATGTAGGGGGCGGTGGGCCAGACATGTCGACTGCTCAAGTTAACCAGAGTGAGGGTGCGGTAGAGGGGACTGCCACATCCACTAATCCAATACCAAAGAAAAAGAAGAAGAAAAAACGGAAAAATGAACATTGCGATCAAACAAGCCAAACAAAATTTAGGATAAAGAAAAAGAAGAAGTCAGAATCAAAAGTTCAAGTTTCAGCGGGAACATCCAATGTGTTATTAGATGATTCGAAAAATGATGCATTTCCAGATCTTTTGTTACAAGATGTTGAAAATTCGCATGGTAGTTGTGGTTATGGGAAAGATGGCAATAAAAGTCAGGTAAAATACTTGTTTGTAAGGCCTAAGACGGAAAATATCACATGTGCCCGCACTACAATTTACCAAGGATATTCCAAGGGCAATAGTTTCAAAAGTAAACTTAATGCATTAGAGTTGTCAAGTGGAGATCGTTTAATAAGCTCGACATGTGAGACTTCTTCAGAGTTGAGTCAAGCTAAAACAGTAGAAAATATTTCCTTGGATGATGGCGCTCCCAACAGGCGAGACCGAGAAACTGATGCGGGCGATGAATCAACAACTGCCAGTGTTCTTTCTGATTTAAGTGATCATTCCTCGGATTTAGAAATGTTTATCGATCGCTGTGGTTGTTTTCTTTTGAACAATAAGATTGAAAAAGTCGAGAAGGAGAAACTGGAGATAGGAGAAGAAGTTGTGGATGTTGATATCGAATCAGTCGGGAAAGAAACGACAAAAAACTTTCTTGTGGTTAGCGGCATTGAGGCAGGGCACTTTAGCTATCACCCTGGCGTGACGAAGGATGGGACCATTGATACATCAATTCAAGCCTTGCCAAATGAGATTGATATTTTCTTGCAATGCGCCAGGATGCAAGAAGGAGAAATGATAAAGATCATAAATCCAGATGATTCTGATGAATTGCATTCTCATTTCACACACAACAATGGTCGCAATCCAGATACTGTCAAAGCGGTGAGAAGCGCCACAGAAAGGAAACGTCGTCACCACTTGGGCGATTTGTTTAATGATATGAAGTTGGAGGTTTTCACTGACCTTGTGGATGCCGACTTATACTTCAGCAAACAGGCTATACTAAGCAAAGGAATCAGTACCATTGAGGAATTACAAAAGGAGGCCAAGGAATTGAACAATACTAAGAAAAAATTGATGAAGACAAACAAAATGCTAAACGAAAAGAGGAATATGTTGATGTTTGGCAAAGAATCAGTTGATGCTGATTCTGCAAAAGTTGAAGCCGTATTTCAGCATCTTAACATTGAAGTGGACAATGAAGAAAGCTTAAAAACGGAAGAAAATTTGAACAGTCAAGATGTAGCTGTAGATGCAGCAAGTGAATCCAAAGTAGCAGTTGAACCTTGTGTCAAGGGTCGCCCGAGAGCAAAGAAAACATTACTGTCCCCATGGGTTGCTGTTAACAAACCAATATTGACAAGCAAGGATGGTCTGAGTACAACTGCTACAAATTTGCCTCAGAAAGTAGCTGCACAGATCCCACTGGAAGCACCCAAAGAGATCGTAGCTAAGGCTGCTTCATCATCTCAAACTTTACCATCCTTAAATGTTTCCAATGTGTCGTGTGGTGTTCAAACCCAGGAAGATAGCAAAGATTCCCCAAAACCATCCATATCAGGAAATCCTCCCCTTACACAGAGTTTGCCATCAGAGAGTGGCACAGCAAAAAGCAAACCAATCAACGAATCAACAAGCCAAGAAGGTCCCAAACCAAGCTTGGTGAAGATCTTACCCAAGCCAACCATTCTTCAGTTGAATCCCACACAGCAGAAAGTTATCATGGATACTCTTGGCCAAGTGAAGCAGCCGTCAAGTGATAAGATTATATGTAATCTATCAAGATTAAGTACCATGCAGAATCCAAGCAGTTCTTCTAGCATTTGCTTCATCAGGAGTGGACAGCTCATGACAAGCCTTGACAGCAAGAATGTTACGCATATCAAGATTACAAATGACGAGCCGAAAAATGTGGACAGGGCGAGTTGTAGTACTAGTACGGCATCTGCGTCAATGTCAAGACAGCAAGTATCAAGTACAACAACAACAAATGTGCCAGGTTTTCTTACATTGGGTGTTGCTAAAATGCCTGAACCACCTGGTACCACAAGTGTACAGCCTTCGCAAAAACAACCTGAAAAAACTCTGTTGGTTTCGCAGCTTCCACTGAAATCTACAACCACACAAGTATCAAGTACACCAGCCGCAACAAACATGCCAGGTTTTCTTACATTTGGTGTTGCTAAGATGCCCCAAGCAACTGCGACCTCAAGTGTACAGACTTCACAAAAATGTCCTGAAAACACCATGTTGGTTTCACCAATTCCTCTAAAGTCTGCAACCACACAACTTTCAACCACGACAACAACAACAACTAGTGTGCCAGGTTTTCTTACGTTGGGTGTCCCAAAAATGCCTGAAGCACCTGGAATCTCAAGTGTACAGTCTTCACAAAAATGCCCTGAAAAAACCCTGTTGGTTTCACAGAATCCCCTAAAATCTACAACCACGCAAGTATCAAGTATGGCGGCAACAGCAAACAAGCCAGGGTTTCTTTCATTGGGTCTTGCTAAGATGCCCGAAGCCCCTGGGACCTCAAGTGTACAGACTTCACAAAAGCATTCCGAAAACACCTTGTTGGTTTCGCCAATTTCTCTTAAAACTGCAACCACGCAAGTATCAAGAATGACCACAGCAACAAATCTGCCAGGTTTTCTTACATTCAGTGTTGCTAAAATGCCCACAGCACCTGGGACCTCAAGTGTACAGACTTCACAAAGGCGTCCCATAAACACCCTGTTGGTTTCACAGATTCCCCCAAAATCTACAACCACACCCACTGTAATCTTTGCTGGAAAACCACTTGGAATGTTAACCACCAGCACGGGACCATTGCAAAGTCCAGGACAGACAAGTTCAGAGATGACAATGAGAGCACTTGCTTCACTTAGCCAGTTACAAGCTAATAGGCCTCCATTAGTAGGGACAGGAGCAAAGCCATTAGCCCTTAATGAAAGTCCTGTGGCAGGGATTCTAAGTGGGTTAAAAAATGTTGTCATGAAAGTGGTTCCTAGACAACCAGAGGTTCAATCTACAGGATCTGCTCCACCAACACTTCCCACGGCTACTAGAACAACAGCAGCGAGCAGCCAAGTGTGTGTGACTTCTTCACAAGGAAAGCAACCCACCACATCAAGAACAATCTCTGTGATTCCCATCATATCTGTCCCTACTTCTTCTTCCCTTAACAGCAGCTTCACTACATCAGCTCTTAATCAGCCCTTACCTTCTTCTGACGTCAGGGCTAAAGTCAGCTTCACTACATCACCTCTTAATCAGCCCTTACCTTCTTCTGACGTCAGTGCTAAAGTCAATGTCGATACAAGTCCACCACTCATTAAACCATGTGTGGACCCCTTCAATCTGGTGCCCAAACAACCAGCGGCTTCTGATCCACCCATCATATTAGAACCAGATCTTCCTTCCACAAGTTTAGATTTGGAAACTGAAAGCGAGAAAGAGTTGGATAATTCACCAAGCTCTGAGAGTCCTTCCCCGATTCCTGATGATATATTTAACGATGAACCATCGACTTCAACAGTTTTGACTCAGGAGATGTTAAAAATACCAGGCATGGCTGATGTTCCTTTGCCAAAACTGCCAGATGTTTTTGAAAATCTGGATGACTTAGACAAGACCATTGATGCAAAAACACCAGAGACTTTGTGTGATACTGAAGAAAGAAAGACTGAGGGATCTGATACTTGTAATGTTTCCAGCTCATCACACAGCTCAGAAGTACAAACTGACGTGCCTTCACTTTCATTGCCGAGCTCTATTGCTGCCAAGATATCCACCAGCCCACTTAAAGTGGAAATCAAAGACTTCAGAAAAGGTAAGACTTTCGATCCTGATGTGGAGTGATCAGTATGTTATTTCTCCTCACAATTTCAATATAATAATCAAGCTTAGAAGTTATAAGAATTGAACAAATGATCAATGTTCACTGTCTTGATGCTTAAACTTTTTTTTAACTAGTGTTATAAGAAATGTGTGAAAACTTGTAAGGAGAGTCTGTATGTTGATCCTGGGACTGAATCAACTATTTTAAAAATTCTGAGTCTATTAACTCTTTTGTGAAATTCATCTTGTGACTATGGTTTGAGTACAGTATGTGATCTTAATTATTAGCATAGATTGTAACGGTGTTATTACTGTTTTAACATCAGTTTTAATTTTGATTGAGAAGACATATCAAACATGAGAGAGTGTGTTTCATCACATTTCCAAACACCTTGAAGTTCATCAAATACTCAGCTGCACAATAGTATTTTCAACTCTCTTCTCAGTGTCATTTAAGATGTGGTTATTGTTCATGGTGGTGTAGGATAGAAAGATAAACATTTGTCTGTCTCGCAATAGAATTGCCTTGAGGTGTGGATAGCAGCATTTCAATCACAATACAGCTAGTCTTCATCAGCTGAAATGATTGCAGTCGAAGTGATGCGGTCCACACCTCAAACCAATTCCATGGCAAGACAAGAGAAGAAGAAGAAGAAGAAGAAGAAGAAGAAATATCGTTTATTAAAAAACTTTTACACTTGGCAGTCCTTAGACTGCTTGTATTTGTTTTTTTTTTTTTTTTTTTAGTCCTTAGACTGAATTATGTGTAAACGTATAAAAACTATATATATTACAAGATTTAAAAAATATTAAAAGCTATTTACATTAAAATATATTAAAAACTATTAAAAACGATCTATACAAAACGAATAATTGTTCATCTTTCCTCTCTTCTCAATGTTTGGAAATGTGATGACACACTCTCTCATGTTTGATATACTAATTCAAATGTATTCACTATGGAATACCAATTTCTCGAACATCAAAAGGAAACAAAAATTTGTTCGAGAAATTGGGGGTGGAGGGGGTATATTAACTATTGGACTGAGCAAAGCAATTGCAAGGGAAATGGCTTTCAGTATGAGTACTCAGAAGTGTCAAGAAATTGAGAGTTCATTAGACCAGATTCCAATGTATTGAAACGTATAATTATTCCAGTGTTGTTCCCCAGAGGGAAATTAAGAACCCCTTGTTTTTGCTTGACAAGGTCTTGTAAGTTATTCCTTTTCTGTTTTGACCCCTTTGTCTTTTGATTTTTTTTTAAATGGTCATATAATTTTTTGCAGGTAAAGCTCCAGTTAAGAATGATTAATGGAAAAAGCGCCCTTACAGAATAAGATTGAAACTGACAAGACAAATTGCCGAGTGATTCCAATCCTAGTGTGGATTAAGTACTCTTGCTATATGTTTGACCATATTAAGACATTTCCTTGTGCTATCTCAACAGCGTTTATGGACATGAGCAACAGTGAAATGTTCTAAATAAGTTTACTTGACACTTACTGTGGTCTTATTCAAATGTGTGAATCTTATTGGTTCTCTGGGCTTTGACTTTTTAAAAATAAGACTGCTTGTTCTCGGTTACTATCTGTTGATAGTTGGTGAGGGGCGAAGCTACTGAATCAAAGTCAAAAGCAACTGAGGGTAAGCAGTCTGTTATTGTCTTAGCATAACCCAGTGGCTGTTCTATTAAACATAGAATATCAAAATTCGCTCCGTTTTCCCGTTACGCGTGCCCGTTAATCAGATTATTTTATTGATCACTTTTAAAATACTTTTGGCCTCAATTCCAGCCACAAGCTGCACATGCTTAAAGAACCTTTTATCCATAGTAGGTGCTTGTGTAGCAAATCTGATTGCGATGTCACCTATAGTTGATCAAGTCGCTCTCTTGGTTATGCTTATTGCTATTAGTAGACCGTAATCATGCCCATTGCTCTTCCAAGGGCAATGGGCAAGATCAGCTAATATTTTTGATCAACAATATTTTTGGCTTAAAATATAACCTGATTTGTAGGATTTTAATCCTTTAATAGTTCTTTCAAAACAATATGACTACTTGCCCTCTGTTAGCAAGATTCAACTCAATTTTTTTTTATGCTAATTTTTTGTGTGTATTTTTTCCTTAAGTTTCTATGATTCTCTTATTTAAATTGTTGTCATAAAAAATTGTATTGGGTCTATTTCACCCTTAATGTTTTCTCTCATTCCGCCACCAAATTAGTGTTCTGTAAGACGGTTTGTTAAGTGGGAGAGTAAATAATTACATCGTTTGATGTTTGAATAATCTGCAATAATTCAAGAGCTCTGAAGTACTTTTAGGTTTAATATTTGAAGTTGGTTGGGTAAGAACTTATTTTTAGTGAGCTTACTATTCTTGCTGCTCAAAAAACAAAGGCCTGCAAAATTATATAGCCATATTGTATCACTGTTATTACTGCAGGCATCAGCATATAATACAATACCGCTGACATACAAGTTCACAGATTACAGTGTGACCACTTTAACCAGACCACCTGGAAAGTCAAAATGTTAACTGAAAACAATGCATAGCGATCTTTTATGTGAACAGACCAATGACATGAAAGCATACAGATAACAGTTCTTTAACAAAGTTTAAGAGCATTATTACTTTTTTTTATTTTTTTCCACTTGAAAAATTTTGCTTGAAACCTCACATTTTTGTGACTGCCAAACAAAAACCATTCAAAACTAACCAATCAAAAAATTACAAATTTTCCCAAGAGGTTTACATCTTTCACATCTTTGTTAGGTTTCAAGTTTTTGTAGAACAATTGATTGAACGTAATTGGTTCATTAATAAAAGTCCCCATCCTTTGTTCTTTATCAACATTTTGATTGATTAATTTTGTTCCAAGTGGCCCTGTTTGAGTCTTTGCACTGTAAATGTGAATGAGGTAGTCAAGCCACATGCAATAACAGTGAGATTTTTTGAGGTTAAAAAAATTCGGTTCTTGGAAATTATATTATTCACTAGTTAGTAAATGTAAATAAAGTATTGTCCCATATTTTGTATCTTTGTACATTACAATGCAGTTGGAGAATAAAAAGCTGTCAACATCGCGCATCGTGTACAAATTTTCTTGTGCAAGCTGTAATGCTTGTTATGTTGGCGAAACAAGCAGACATTTCTCCACGCGCGTGCACGAGCACTTGTCATCAGACAGAACCTCTCACGTTTATAAGCATTTGCAGGCTTCAGAGTCATGCCGTACCTCTTGTAACTTTGACTGCTTCAAGATCTTAGACTCTGCGCCTACTAAGTACCAGGTTAAGCTTAAGGAGTCTATGTACATCAAGTGGGAAAAGCCAGACCTTAATGAATAGGTCAAACACATCAATTTGACGCTTTCCCTATAGCTGCACGCGCGCGCTTCTTTTTAATTCCGTTAACTTCGAAATTTATCTAGCGTATTGCTTTTCAACGCAATGTAACGTATGATTTGTAACAGGCACGTTTTAAATCACTGTAAACTTTCATAACCGTCACACTGACGATGACGGATGTACCGTCGAAACATGTTTGTGAAAATTAAAAAAGTCGTATTATTTTTGAAAATTTCTACTTGTGTTATGTAAATAAGACAGGGAAGCCTCAAGCCATAAGGCCCATACTGCCTGAGATTATCCCCAGCATTATGTCGCCCGTACCCATTTATAAATACACCTGGGTGGAGAGAGGCGCTATGAGAGTTTATAGTTCAGCACTAAATTTTTCCAATTCTGATTGGTTTAAATTGATGAACGTGGGCCACTCAATCCGGAGTCTGGCACACTAACCATTAGGCCACCGCACTTCCCTGACAACCAAGACAATAATTTTGAACTTTAGAGTGTGGTGTAAAAATTACCTATAATAAATTATTTATTTTTGTAGCTGGAATATTATGTTTTTTGCTTGAAGTGGGCATTCAACTCAAGGAAACTTGACAGATAAAACTGGTACCGTGTATTAAATAATAAATAAATTTTATTTCTTCATAACAAACTGACTTTTATAACATTTTTATGATTTTTTTTTTTAAAAATTTACAGTAATAAACTTATTACACTTCAAAACAAGATATTTAACAGTTTTCATAATTATATGTTAAATAACAAATTCAATAATATTATTATATATATTAAAATATCTCCCAAAATTTAAGATCATTTTTATTCTTTTGCCTAACAGACTGCATTGCTTGACCTCCAACACCAAAGTGAGATTGATGAGAAAGCCTGCCAGGGCCAAATTTGCAAAAAAAAAAAAAAATGTTTTCAACAAACAAAAACCTCGGTGTTTCAATGCAAGTTGCCTTACTGTGGCCACCCAACAAACTTTTTTACAAGTGTGCTCTCGTAATATTATTATTTGTTTGACGAACACGTCTCCTTACAAAGTTGAAAACGATCAAGTAGATTTTTGTCACATCGTATTTATCAACAATACGCAGTGAAAACGTTAAATACTACAAGATGACACTTTTAAAAAAGTTTGTTAGGTGGCCACGGTAAGGCGTGTCGCACTGTAACTTATTCTTAAAACAGTTGTAGATAACTTGTCGCTACCGTAAAATCCTGGTTATAAGCCGTGGGCTTATACAACTTCGTAAGGGGTTTTGGGTGTGCTTGTAAACAGAGGGGCTTTTATCTGGGGGGGGGGGGGGGAGAGGCTTATAAGTGGAATATAAAAACGTTTTTTGAAACAAGCCATGGCAGTGTCGATCGAAAAGGAAAAAAAGTCATAATAATATATCCAGGGAGAAGCGGTGGGGCTTATAACCAGAGGTATTTTTTGTTCTCAGTTAAAAAAGCTTAAAATTGGAATTTTACGGTATGTTATTTCTGGGTTAATATGACCATTAAACTATTCACGCTGCCAAATGCATTGGTCTTTGCTTCCCAAGCAAGTGGATATATTTATGGAAATTATAATATCAAGAGTGAAATTTATGGAAAAGTTTAATTGAGTGGTAGCAACATGGTGTTTTTCACTGTATTCCAGTAATCATTTTCTGCCTTATTTGTGAAGTAGTTTTTCCCAAACCTCACTTGGAGGTGCAGTTGCCTTTGTACAAGAATTGACTATCTCAGCTAGGAGGGTAGCAGAATCCTGCAAGAATAGACAAAGGTAAAAAGTTAAGATCTGTTTTTAAAAATTCTCCAGTCACTAGCAAGCCAGAGGGCTTTTCCTTGGTTTTCAGTGTCATAAACCACAAGGTACTTACCTTTTGATACATGTGTATCTGAAGCCTCTCTTCAAATTCAGCTCTTTTTGCTATCTCTAACTTTCTTTTTAAGAACATGTTGTTGGCAATGCTAGATTTCATTTTCCTGAAAAGAAATGACATTATGATAGAACTACTCATTCCAAAAAAGGAATTAATACAAGCACAGGGATATTAAGCTCAAAACTGTTGACAATTTATAGCGGTTTTCACTTGAGTGTCGAAAGTAATTTGCGTTTGTTTTGGTTTTGCTTTACTAAGCTAAGTGATTTGTTTAAAAATCTCGCACCACTTTCTTAGCCAATCAAAACTAAAACTAAAACCAATTGTGACTCGCACGAGCACATTTTCCCGCTCTTTGTGCCGGCAACATGTACAATTTTCTTCAAGTTTTGATTGGCTCACTGGATTGTCTGTGTACTTTGTGATTGGCTATGGCGATTAATTTTGGTTTCACAACACTCATTGAAAATTGCTCTATGTACACATACACAACACACTTATTCTGAGGGGGTCCACGGGGTGGGGGATTGGGAGGCTCCACCCAAAGGGATTGACAAAAATCTCGATGATTTGGTAAGTGCAGAATGCAATATGGAACAATTGAAAGTATATGTTTTATATATGTTCGTGTTTATTTGCTTTATTTTACTTTCGGAAAAACTGTTCACAGTCTACTTGTATTCTTTCCCAGGTGTTCCTTATGCTAATCTTTGCAAACGTAACACAACATTTTGTTCGTTTGTAACAAAATACTTTTGTCTTCCTTGAAAATGCGATAAATGCTTTTGTTTTTTTTTTTTTACGGCGGCATCGATGACATTTGTTTAATTTAATTAAGTTACGTTTAGACTGCACGAAAGACGATTCTCAAAAACTAAAGAAACAAATCTAATCAAAAAACATATTTTGCGACAGGTTTTTTAAAACGCAGAACAGCTAGGATATTTGTTTCCTGGTTATCAGGTGTTCACGCCGAAAATCCCGGTGCAAGTTTTTGCATACCTAATTACGAAAGCGCTGTGAAAGTCTCAAAATCTAATTTAATTAATTTGCGGTTTTTACTTGGCGCCAAGAAGTCTGCAGGAAGCCTACCGCAAACACGCAATACAATACAGCCCCAACAAACCATCACAATAGTGCATTCTGCACTAAAAAGGGTAGGTATTTCATGAGTTAGAGCATAGAAAAACATAGGGAAAACTGTCTTTTAGGCTTTTAAAAGGGCCTTTCAAGCTACCATTTACAGACCCACCATTGACCAAACAGTTGATTCATTTGAGTATTTTTAGGGGTTGTTCTAGTGAAAAGTATAAAAATTAGATGTAGTATCCCTACTGTTGGTATGTAAAAGGGGTACCACAAGCGTACCCTTTTCTGTCTAAAATGCTTTATATAAGGGTAAGGGTTTGGATCTTGGTGTGGCGCCTCCCCGTATAAAATATTTTAGTAGCACTTCCCCCTCTTGGCGCTGATTCCAGTGTGTAATGCAGTGATTACCTGCAGTCAGTGCAATGTCTTGGATTGTAGAAGTCCTGTTCTTTTAACTGTTAAATATAAGCAGGGAATGGAAATTGAATGAGTACATGTGCAAGACAAAGGGAACAGATTTTTAAAAAGCATGTAAAGGATTGGGATCTGCAACCTACCACTAACCAGTACTCCCTATTTATAAGTTTATTACACTAGTTTTGCACTCTGTGTTTTGTTACATTAGCCAGTAACATGTGCAGTGTGTATGAATGCCAGTCATACAAAAACAACTTTCTTTAATTTCCTAGCATTTGTGTGTGATGATAGTTATAGTATTACCTGGTTTGCACTAGTTAGCAAATTGTTACTAAATGTTTGTTAAATCCCATCAATATAACACTAACCTTATCTGCCTTCTTCATCAAGTTTTCAATCCTTAAACTTTCAATCTTTCTTTTATTCCCATCAATGTATTGATCCTGTAAATGTGGTTGCCCTCCAGTAGTTGGTACTATTGTCTC
This sequence comes from Oculina patagonica, assembly GCF_052425735.1. Lineage (NCBI taxonomy): Eukaryota > Metazoa > Cnidaria > Anthozoa > Scleractinia > Oculinidae > Oculina > Oculina patagonica. The sequence goes on from NC_135762.1 coordinate 4,223,551, forward strand.
ACCTGCTTGCAACAAGAATTCTAATATTAATTTTTACTTTTAAAAACAATGTGCGAGGCAGCAAGGCATGCGAGGGAGGCAAGGCAACGAGGCATGCGAGGGGAGGCAGCGAGGCATGCGAGGCCAAAATCCCTACTGCAAAGCTAACAGGCTAACCGGAGTGCCATTTAGGCTAACCACAGTGCTATTTAGGCTAACTGGAATGGATCGCATGCCTTGCTGCCTCGCACTTTGTGACGAGCCCAAGAGGTTAGTCAGGCCACTAAGAGCTTTTATTTCAGAACTTAATGCCCAGTACTTGAGTTTGAAGTTCTAAAACCAGCTAGTAAATAAAAGCATATCAGCAAATTTTTATTATAAATTAAAGAAAAGATAACAGTATCAGACTCTTTTCAGTATACACTGTAGCCTACAACTAACAAGTAATTAACACTGAAATTTGTTGCAAAACTCACTGAGAACTAATATAACCCAACAACAAAAATGTAATAAATTAAAATAATAATAAATTAAATCTTGTGGTACAAATCTTAAAAGAGAATAATTTCTTTTGTTTTTATGTTATAAGGCTGCTTTTACTTATTCATCCTTATATTAGTATTTTATTCATTTCCTTATTTTAAATTAAAAATGTCAGCTGTTCAAATACTATCTTGCATGACACAAAGTAATTACATACAGTCAATCAATGTTGTAGTCCACCACAAAATTATAGGCCATTTCCGAGTTATTACCCTTTGCCTCCTTTTCAAAACGAGTCTGCATGCGAAACCATTCATATGAAAATGAGTTTCACCTACTCCTCCATTTTCATGCAAATCAAACTCATTTTCATATGAATGGCTTCACACATCTATAGACTCGTTTTTAAACAGAGGCAAAGGGTAACACGGAAATTGCCTATTATACAAGTTGTGGACTTTATCTGTTGCCTTGAACATGAAAAAAGTCTGTCAAAACTTGAAGAGACTGGTACACTTATTTTGAAATAACTTAATGTCTCTTACCATGTTCACTATCAGCCACTTCTTGTTTCCTCAATTCCATTATTTTTAATTTTCTTGAACAAAAGTTATTCACTTCCTGGTGTTCTAAAATCAAGAGGGGGAAGATATTTTGTCCACTTAGATGATTGACAGCAGATTGACAGCAGCGAAAAACATAATCATTGACTTGAGAATAGTTTGTGTGTAATTTAAAAGTGCAATAACAGGTGTTTCAATAAAGTCTGATTTGTGTCAATGCTCAGTTTAGGACTTAGCCTTAATTTTCAAAACTCCTTTTAAAACATTTATTCACTTCTCAAAGTTTCTTGTATTGGTTTCAATTGAATACACTCACACTTTTGTGGACTGCACATTGGCATTTTATTGCAGTCAGGCTGAAAATTGGAAAGAAATTGCTAAATATTGGTGAGCAGAAATTCAAATAAAGGGATCTTAATTTATATTTGGTATTCTCCCTTTCCCATCAAATCGTCAATTTCACCCAACTGTTTCTATATAACACAAGAGCAAGAGAGTGACACCCACCTTCTGTTGTTTTGTCCTGATCTCTCCTTTCACGATAATTACTTTGTTTTTTAGAACTGGAATGTCTTGATGAAAGTACCGCTAGCTTCTTCCTAACAAAGTTCTCTTGTTCTTCTTGCTCATTAGTTCCAGAGATGGTTTCATCCTGGATCAAAATGATATGGCAGGATGTCAAAATTATTTCAGGATGTCATATTTTTCCTGCTGTTCCCTGCACTCCTCTAGTTTTCATTTTTTGCTTTTTCTTAGACTTTTCTCCTCCACTGATGGAGCCTATGCAGAGGAGAGAGGCATTTCACTGTTCTTTTAGAGTGGACCTCCTTTCTGACAACTTTCGTAACATGTAAGTATGGCCAAAGCAAATAGGTTGAAAGACGACTTGGTGGTGAAATGAGAAAGATGCAATGTTCATCAAGTCCTCAACGGGAATCAAACCCATAACCACCCAAACACCAGATTGCACTCTTTACACTGAGCTACGAAGGGCATGTACTAAAACCCGAAACGAAATAAAACAAAACGAGCCAACCATTGAAACGGCCCAAATGAGTGAAACAAACCAAAATCACAGAAACAAGCAAAACCCATTACAATTATTGAGAGCTAATCATAAACAGGCTAACTTGAGTGCTATTCAGGCTAACCGGACTGCACCTTCCACTCCGGTTAGTATAGCCTGAATAGTACTTCGGTTAGCCTGAATAATACTCCGGTTAGCCTGTTTACGGTAAGCTCTCAATAATTGTAATGGGTTTTGCTTGATTTTGTTTCAGCCATTTTGGACGTTTCGGCAGTTTTGTTTTCATTGTTACATTTCGGTGGTTTCATTTCGTTGTTTTGGGTTTTAATGCATGCCACTACGGAGTGGGGGAGGTAACGCCATTTACTAGGTTCATACCGGTATATGACATGGGTCCTGCATTCTGCTAGGATCAGCAATGTCCATAGCACAAATTAATTAATGTTAGACAGACCTGGGCAATGTATAAAACTGAATCTGAAATTGAAGCTTAATCACAGATAATTCAAACAAAAAATTATATTTAAAAGCCTACGTACTGCTTAATATGCAATGTAGAGATCCTTGCCTGTGATTGGTTATGTTGTTGTTCAGTTTTTGAAATTTTCTGTGAAGTAACAACTAGTCCAAGAGTCCAAAGGGATTCTTTGGAGTAAAATCTCATGCAGATACGATAACACATAAACATTTACCTTTATAGACAATTCCCCTTCGCTACCTAAGGTCTCAAATTGATCAGAATAGTCTTGTTCTTCTGTTATTGTACTCGCCGACTGTACGCTTGGAGTTCTTTCATTACTTCCACTGACAGTTTCCCCGAAAACTTGAGTGTCCTCCGCAGATGAAGTAGAATTCGAAGATTCCGCAAGAAATACACTTTCACGCCTGGACCAAACGATTGGAGAACTTCTATGATCAGCTAGTATTGACTCTTCTGCAGTTTCAAAGCTGTCGTCCTCGTAAGAACATTCAATTTCTTCGGCAGGATCTGAAGCAGAAGACATTTTTCAAATCACGCATACCGCCATCTATCTCCCGCCATATTGGACAGGAGCATAACATTTCGCCGGGGAGGGGAGGGAAGGTAGCCTGCGAACGGCGGTTGGCTTTCCTCACGTGGAAATTTCTCTTGTCCAACATTTTCACGATTTTGTGCAAGCACACGTAGCTACACGTGCGGAGCGGTTAACTCGATCAAACACGTGAATCTTTCTGCTGCATAACTAATTATTATAATGATAATATAGATTTTGAGCGCATATAACGATGCTCAATGGGCTTTAAACCTCAAAGAGTTAAAAAATAACAAAAAAATGATAAAATGGTTTAAGTATAAAAATCGATGCGCACCTATATTTTTAATTAAAAAATGAAAAAAATAACCAAAACTAGTTATGGAAAAAAAAAATACCGGAATCTGCCAGGTTTTCGAGTATTAATTGGAAAAAATTAAGTACAATATACATCTAATTGCAAACTTCTTTGTTACCGTTTCAAATATCTTATCAAAAGAAATCATTTCTAACAATTATTACCAAACATCGAAAACAAATTTCGAAGTTCCACTCTTATTGACCTCTTATTGGCCACATGCTTCTGGATAGGTACACGTGAGATTTTACCCCCAGGGGGGTACTCGCGATTTCAAGTGACTGGGATGGTCGAAGGATTTTTTGGGTTTGAAGTTCTCGATTCCGGGATTTTTTGGGGCACGAAAATTTGGCAAGTGTTTTTTGGGGGGTGGCTTGATTTGAATAGGGATTGTTTTAAGGACAATCTAAAGATTCGTGGCAGTGCCTTAACTTGGCCGCATAGTTCTGCGAATAAAATACAGACACTGAACGTGTTTGTAATGTTTTTCTTTGTGTTATATCTTCAGATCATTCCCCCTTTCCGAAAAATTTAATGGGTCAGAAATTCGACATGGGATTTTATGGGGGGTCGATGTTTGGTCCAGGGATTTTTTGGGGTCTTGATTTTTGGCATGTACTAAAACCCGAAACAACGAAACGAAACCACCGAAACGAAACGACCGAAACGAGTGAAACCACCGAAACGACCGAAACGAAACCGCCGAAACAACCGAAACGGCCGAAACGAGCGAAACGAAACGAAATCACCGAAACAAGCAAAACCCATTACAATTATTGAGAGCTAACCGTAAACAGGCTAACCGCAGTGCATAGTAGGCTAACCTAAGTGAAAAGTAGGCTAACCGGAGTGTGTAGTAGGCTAACAAGAGTGTATAGTAAGCTAACCGGGGTGTATAGTAGCAGGGTTGGAAATTAGCGCTCGCCCGCTCGCCCACTCCGTAAAAACTAAAATCTTACACTAAGATTTAAGTCGTCTTAAGTAAGATAAAGTCCCTCTAAAGATAAGATGAGTTCCATCTTATTATAAGACTTTGCTCTTTTGCAGTAAGACAAATCCATCTAAAATTAAATTGAAGCCATTCTGTTCCTCTTAATTTAAGACTGACAAAGTCTTACCAAATTGTAAGAAGTAAAAACGTCTTGCTTCAAGATGGTGTACACGTCTTAGAGCAAGACGTAGTCATCTTACTTAAGATTTTGTCCTTCTTACCTAAGACACTCCTGTCTTAATTTGAGAAATAGAATATTATTTTAAGATGATGTTTAAACTTAAACGTATTTTTAAGACACTTGGAACCTTTTAAGTTGGTAGCATCTTATTTAAGACGTACAGCTTCTTACAATCCACAACGATACGATTTCGCCACCGAGAGGACACTGGGGACGAGGTTGGCGAAAAGACCAACGCGTTTCAACAGTTTCATGACTTTACGTACGAACTTTCAAGCTGCGAACATGGAATGGAGCTACACGTATATAAACTTCTTAAAAATGCGTTGACTTCGACTCGAAACTTGACAAAGAATACCCTGAAGGTTTCTTTAATTGCATTTTAACAACTGGGAGAAGTGGCTTTTTTCATTAGCAACGAAACTCATGGAAACTGAACGGCGCGGCTAAAGATGGCTAACTGTGAGGACTACGAGTATAGTAAAAGACACCTGCAGAATATCACTGTGAAGGAATTTGGGCAGCAAGAAAATGTCTGGAGTTGAATTGAATAGATGACTGCATGAAGAATTCAAGCTGACTGAGCTGAAGAAGCGGTGCATTCAATGAAATCATTGACTCCGTAACACAACGTTGGATCCGCCGATAACAGCTAAGACTTACAAGCTTATAATTTATAAATTCTTATGTGAATTCTTTTCATTTATCCTTGTTTGTATGTTTTTTAATGACTGAATTAAATTAAGTGTTTTTGCTTTACATTTGTAGTGTTCTCGTTTCTCTTGGGCTGTAAAATAAGGTAAACTTCAATTCAAGTATATTCTCCGAACGCGCTTGCGAATACAAGTGACGGTTATATTTTTGAAAAAGTCTTATTTAAAAAAATAACCGTCGTTTGCGTGTTAAGAAGGATCCACCTTAATATTAGAGACAAAAACATCTTATAAAAGATGGTTTAAATCTTAATTTAAGACGAAAATGTATCTTACCTCAGAACTCTTCATTTAAGGGATACTCATCTTACATTGAGACGATTTTGTCTTATATTAAGATGATTTTAAAACTTACATTAAGATAAAAGAAACCTCTTACCTCAGAACTACTTAATTTAAGATTTTAGTTTTTACGGAGCAGGCGAGTGTGAAAACTGTCGGGCGAGTACAAATCACGGAACACTCGCCCGGTTTGGCGAGTACGATTGTAATATCCAGAATATATTATTCAGAATAAGCGAAACTTTTACTTCCCACTTTAAAATAATCTACACTGTCCACAAGCCAATAGCTTACCAACATTTTGAAATCTCAAACAAAGCTGTGTTCGCGTTCGTAAACAGACAAAAATGGCTTCCGTTTGGGGCATGTTACATGACGGACGTACTTGTACAAAGTAATACCTCTCGTCAAAAATTCACTGACTCATCCACCGAGCCGCGAAAGGCAGCAAGATGGCCATTTCTCGCCTCTTTTCCTGTGCAATTTCGCTTGCAAATAACAAGAATTTGGAGATACGTATCAAATAAAACTGCGTTTCAACTTTTGAAGTAAGTGTGCTCGTGTTTCTATTGTGGAGTAAGGTCTATATTTGGCAATTTTTCATTGAAGAAATAGATTGCAGTCTGTTTTGCGATCGACCACCAAAGTGGCACAGTGAGTATCAAAACGTGATTAAAAATTGAAGTTGTATATTTTATTATTCGTAGAGGGAGAGGGCCTAAATTTTTCTTTTTTAATGGAAGAAGACTGGGCGAGTGAAAATTGATCTGGGCGAGTGCAATTTGAAGGTCACTCGCCCGGATGGCGAGTGCTCCGAAATTTTAGTTTCCAACCCTGTAGTAGGCTAACCGGAATGTATAGTAGGCTAAACTGAGTGTATAGTACGGTAAGTGGTGAAAATCTTTAAGTTTTGCTTGTTTCGGTGATTTTGTTTCGTTTCGCTCGTTTCGGCCGTTTCGGTTGTTTCGGCGGTTTCGTTTCGCTCGTTTCGGCCGTTTCGGTCGTTTCGTTTCGGTTGTTTCGTTTCGTTGTTTCGGGTTTTAGTACATGCCTTGATTTTTACCCCCATTCGATCATCCCCCGTCACTTGAAATGAGTAGTCACTTGAGTGTAAGTAAATGGGATTTTACTTACACTCATATGGCTCGTGTGAACTTTGAAATTCATTTTCTCAGGCTCTGATGGCGTTATCACGGAAAACTACTTACATCCTTAGCTTTAAGAAAAGGTACAAAATAACGGAATAGGTTTTTAACTATCCTGGTACTCGATTTTGTCCAGCTAAAGTTGATACATAGTTAGTAGAGGTCTCCTCTACTAACTATGGTTGATATTACTCGTTTTCCTGATGGATTCCGTCTTAAAAGTTTGTGACGCTATCGCGATATCGGTGAACTAGAGATGGGAGCTTGAGCTCACGTGTAGCCTGCGATCAGGCGTTCTTTCTTAATTCCCACCGCGAAAAAAAGAACGTCTGATCGCAGGTTAGCTCACGTGTAGCCTCCCACGCAGTCGTTCTTAGGGGCGATCGCAAGAACGACTGCGGGGGAGACTAGCTCACGTGTGGATCGGCAGAGCGACAGACTAATCATGCGACACCGCGCGATTAGTTGCTTTGTAAAAATGCTGGAATATTTCACGTGAGATTTCTTTGTTTTACTCACGAGGCACATCCACATGATGATCGAACATGATGAGGCCTCAGGACGACCTTGATCTGTGGTATATCGAGCTATAACTACTGTTCAAAAAGTTAGCGGATTCTACTTCGCTTATTCTAGAAATACGCTGCGATTGTAAATACGTCCTGCCGGAGATTTCGGACATGTTTGTTGAGGGCAGGACGTTCCAGTGTCTTTTTCTTTTACCCGTGTTACGCAATGCACGAAATTCGAATGCAATATGGCACAGCTGTCTACGAAAAGGATGGGAAAAATAATCCTTAAAGACAGCTTGCTTCATTTTAAAATAATTGCAAAACGAAAACAAGGGTTTCAATTTTTCGATTTCAAAGCCAAAGGAAATTGAAATACACTCTCTTTTCATATAAGAGCGTGTAAAATTCGGCAGAGCCTGAGAATGTTGTTATTTAGGATTTTTAGCCTATGCATTTTCATAAATTTTGGGGCAAATCTCAGTCTCAAAATAAATGGTTTTCATAACCATAAAAAAAAGAGTGTACGAAATACAAAAACCCGAGCATAAAACACACAGACACAAAAACTTAGTCATTTTATCCGGCCCAAAATCCTGTGAACAGATGTTGTTTAACGCTAAATCCCAGCTTGCAAAGCAACGGCAGGAAATCCTTACCCAAGAAACGTTTCTTGCTTGTTGCCGAGTTTGAGATCGCGTGACGAAGCAATTCACATGCAGAAGGCTCATGAACGTTTCACGGGGTGTGCGAGAAAAACGTGACTGAGTCACCTTATAATGACTCGGACAAGTGACTTGCGTGAGAATAAACAAAGTCTGCACGTGAAGTGAATCGATTGTCTTCAGCGGTGGACCAATCACGAGTGAGGATTGGTCTCCAATGTTTTCACGAGGATGCCGCTAGAAAACTTTTACCGGCACGTGAAATAAACAAGACCTTGCGAAAAGCATTCCGAGGTTACAGCTTGTTGAAGCAACTTTGTCGATTGATCGAGCTGAATGTAGAGATTAGCTGCGGCTGGAAAACGAGCCTCTCGGTTCAGGTTGGTATTTTTTTGTGTCAAATGTGTAGTTGCAATACATTTTGATGTCGGTAACTCTAGTTTTACACCAGCCAAATTCAACACAGAGGTTCGATGAATTTGCCTTAATATTTTCTTCTCAGATCGATCGCAATGAATTCCAACTTTTTAAAGGATTATATGGACCTTGATGAGTTCCTAGCTGTCAAAGATCTATGTACTGGCCTTTCTCGAACCGAAAGTGACTATTCCGAGGACGAAATCGATCAAGACATCGCGAATATTGTGGGCGTTGAGGACGTGCCTACCATCTACGGATTGCCTTCGTCTTCCCAGTTTAACACTCCACAACTATCCCCCAGTTGCTTCGGCAGTGACACGGACGAAGGTAGAGGGGAAAGTGTGAGCTCTGAAAATCCAGCTTCCATAAGCTCCAGTGAGTCTCTCAATTCAAATGAAAACGACAGGGCTGCATTGCCGCGGAAGAAAAAGCGAAAATCTACAACAAATGACACTCAGAAAGCAGCGCCGAGGAGAAGAAGGAGAAAGGCGGACAGCGCCGAAAAGAAAAATACGAGCGTAGCTTCGTCAGCAAGCGAAGGGGAACAATACAAACCCGGTGGAATTGACCCCAGAAGTGCCCGGCAATCAGTGGATGAGGAATCTAAAGATGACAAATACTGGGAAAGGCGGCGAAAAAACAATGAAGCAGCAAAAAAATCTCGCGATCTTAAGAGACAGAAAGAAATAAGCGTTGCGGAAAGAGCTGCATCACTGGAAGAGGAAAACAGACAGTTAAAAGAAGAAGTTAAAAAACTCAAAGAGTACCTCAAAACTCTGGATGACAAAAATGAATGAAAAAAAGTTTCCGCAGAAGATAAGTAATGATAAGTTTTTGCATAAAATGCTGTAAATATTTACCCCAACCCCCTCCCCTGAAGCAAAGGTTGGTACTGTTCGGGCACCGGTCAAAAAGTAACACTTGTTTGCAATTATTATTTTTTATTTGCTGTCTGTATTCATTTGGAGAAAGAAAAACTTGGGCAATGAATTTCTCTGTACCATTTTTACTTATCATTTGCATTTTGACTTAAACTTCCACAAAAAATATACAGTGATGCTTTACTACACACTAAATAGCTATACCGTTGGGCACCATATAAATCTGTTTAGGGCTGTAGGCAGGATCTTGCATGGGTAAGTGCAAGAGCCAGAGGCGTGAGAATCTTGGGTGGGTCTGGGGGTATTTTCCCCTGGGAAATTTTGAAAAAATCAGGTTGTTCAAGTCTACGTTTCGTGCATTTTGAGAGTCATTTTAGCCCTCAATCCACGATTAGGCGGACCTTTGTGGCCCATGGGTGTGGACACACCCATCGCACCGCTCTCCATTGCCTTAAAGCTCATGATCAAGATCACGATAATTATTCACAACTTAATCAGACTGTTGTACATTTTATATGCTTTTCTGAGATTGAATTGAAAGGACGCTCATCATAGGGGGGTCACTCCCATAGGGGGTTCCTTTCATTGAGGTGTGGTACTGTCCAGTTTTTGAACCCTATCCCTATGTCAGATTGAAACTTATTTATTATTTCCCATACCATTTCTAGACTAGCCTGCAGGCGCATGTCATAGAGGGAATCCGGCATTGGCATTATACTGTCTTACCGTATTTTATATATTCGGCTATAAGCCGACCCCGGCTATAAGCCGAGACCCTAAACTTTCGGTTTTCAGAACCAGTTAGACTCTTACAAAAAATAAACACAAAACACTCGGCTATAAGCCGAGACCCAATTTTTCCTTCAAACTATAAAACAATCCACATGCAGCGAATCAACATATTTGTTAAAACACAACTACATGTATGCAATTGAAAAAAAAAACAAAAACAAAAGAAATCACTGATAAAAGATTAATTTATTAGAACCGTACATACGTGTTACAAAAAATTCACCTGAGTTAATTTTCTTTGTTGATGATCGCTCGGCTTATAGATGAATATTTCATTCAAATTCAACTCTTTTCTAGTACCATTGATTTTTTTTAGCAGAAATACTCGGCTATAAGCCGAACCCTCGATTTTGTTGACTTTTGACCAGTTTTCAGTAAGATTTTGTGAAAAAATCGCTCGGCTTATAGCCGAATAAATACGGTAGGTAAAAAAAAAAGACAATAGTGATATATATACTTTCTTAGCCAGCACATACGTGTATGACTTATATAAGAGTAACCCACCTCCACCAAGCTTAAGAGAGGTGAGCCTCTCTATGGGTACCTGTAGGCTTCCTGTTTTGTCACATTTTTTTTGCAAATCTTTGATTTTTTTAAGCAGATCTTAGTTTTATGGACTGAAACTGTACTGTGACAATGTATTCAGTGTAATTTATAGTCCAATAAATATCTCACCTCAGCAACAAATTGCATAAATAATTGTATGAATTTATGAAAAGCAAACAGTTGCTAAAACAAAAACAAGGAAAATTAATGGAACAATTATTGTTGGGATTTATTGCCAATGTTGTTTTAAAATGTTGTATATGTTATTTAATAACATTTATTGTCTTTTTGAGTTTACTTTTATATGACCCCTAAGTTCAAAACTTAATCTTTACTTCAATTATGAGATCTTTGTATTTTTTCGCGGTATTTAATTGTTGCATCTTCGATTTCTTCAGAAATACCCATAGAGGGGCTCGGAGATCAGTCACTGTTTGAGGTGGTAATATTTGGTGGATTTAAATGTAAAAACTATCAGATTTTAATACTTTATATATATTTCTGTTTTATTCAAGAACATATTATGATTCCAAGAATTTTTAAGAAAAAGGAGGTTTTGAGTTTGAAAACATGTTTTGACATTGTGTGGTTCTGGAAAATGTCCATACTCCCCCTACTGAAGGGATAGGAAATTTCTGGGGGTGGGAGGGGTCTCAAAGACCAAAAACATTAAGGAAATGTATGAAGATTAACTGGAATTTCCAGAGGGGCAGGGGGGGGGGGGTGTTACTTCCAAAAAATCCTTTTTCTTGAAATTATTGGAAGGCGTCTGTTATTGATTCCAAGAATCTGTAGCAGTAATAAATTGTTGTGATATATTCTTGTACTTCTTTGGTACATAAATTATGACAGCTTGGACCTTAAAATGAATTAAATTATAAAAAACATGCAACATTGCGACACAGCTACCCCCCTTGTAAGGCCTCATAATATGCACCTTTGTGCAAACCATTTTCTTGGTAGCTGTATTTGATTGTTCTTTTTTAGGGTGGTAAAAGGTTTTTTTTTCATGAACTGTGATTTGACTTTTGAAAAGTGACTCTTGAAGTGGTCTCCTTTATAGCTCTAAGCTGCGATTTACTGCATAGGGGCACATTTTATTTTTTTATGAATTAAATGTGAACTAGAGACCCTTTACCACCCTGACTTTCAAAACGTTCTTATAACTTAATTTGTGATGATGACCTGCTACATAATTTTAATGAAAATCATATTTGTACTCTTCTTTTCTTTTGGCAAATATGGTTGCAGAAGATCTACTGTTCAGGCACCCATCAAGAATACTGTAAATAAAAGATTAATATTTATTTGCATTTTGCATTTTACTGTTTATGCCGATAGTGCAAGATATTGCATAATTTTTTATATACAGTCCTGAAAATATGGTTAGGTAAATAAAATATTGACCTGAATTTGACCCCTCCCCCCAAAAAAACTCAATATTCCATCCTGACATACCTCAGGGGGAGGCAAAGGGGGTCTGAACCTCCCACTTCCCGTATCTTCTCCTCCCGCCTTCCGTACCTTTTACTCCCGCTTCCCGCCCCTTTCAGTAGTGGTTTTCTCTTTTTTGTTCCGTTTGTATTGTAAAATATAACGAAACGAACTTTTTCTCAATATAACAAAATTTTTCTCAATATTTCTCCCGGTTCCCACCACATTGAAACTCGCGCTTCCTGCCCTCTTTTCTCCTGCCTCCCGCCCTTTTTCACTTGGGTTTCCGCCCTTGTCTCCCCACCCACTGCCTTAACAAAGGTTCTTGTAGTGTCTCAAATTGGCACAATGTACCAATGGGATATACTGTACAAATCTTAAACAGCAGTCACATGCACTTTATTACCATGGGTGTTGATGAGCTATTTCATCAGTATGGAATGTCAATTCTCCTGGGGGAGGGGGCCGAGTTCACCATTGCAAAAACAGAGTCTGCTGTGAAAAGAGATCAGTTATGAGGTGACAGGAATCTACCGGTAAGAACATTGTAGCTAGAGATTTGGGAAGGTCACCTTAAATTAACCAATCTTCTGTCTGGAAAATTTTTCTAACGACCATTCTAACGCTTCTAACGATTTTCTAAGTCGTTCTAAAAGTAATCTAATGACTTACAAATGATTTAAGTCGTTAAACGAAAAAGCGTTAGTGTACGTTTTCCTGTGGAAGGTCACAAATGTGCATTCTTCAGAGATCGGTAGACACAAAGCGCAGGAAATCGTGAGTGAGTTATAATTGATTACGGTTTCACAGTTCTGACTGGTTGAGGAACTGGTGCGACAGTTTTTACCAATCTAGGCCACTTACTTTCGACACACCATCAAAGCACCCTATCAGAGTTTTCTTGTTCATTACCTAAAGATTGTAGCAGTTGTTTTGCATTTCAGGGTTAAAGGGTTAAACCAAGCAGTATACCAGGGCCATAACTAGCAAGAGGCAAGACGACGCACTTGCCCTCATCTAGTTTTTAACCCAAAATATATATAAAAAAACGTTAAGTTGGAAAAATAAGTCTCAGCTGAACAAGATAGATATTTTTTCTCAAGAAATGACTTATGAAAAATGTTAAAAAACGCATTTCAGAGCTTCTAGAAAAAATTTTCTGGAGGTATGCCCCAACCCCCCAGGCAAGATCTTGTCTTGTCTATGCTAAAAGTCTGGCTTTGGCCCTGAGTATACGTTATATGAGCCTAAAATGTTTCAGATTCTTAGTTGCTCAGGGGGTTGTTTAGTCCCCAGACCGCCATGTTTTTTCTTCCTTGAGACCACCAATTTCTTTATTTTATTCTGAAGACAGAGACCGTCATAAATTTCTTGACTGTAGACTGCCAGAAAATAAAGAATGTGCCGCAGCCCAATGCTGAGAATCGGCTTAAACTGCCAGAGTATAATAGACCCTCAGCTAACACAACCCCATCATGGACGGCAGAGCCAGGGGGGGGGCTTTAGCCCCCCCCAGAATTTCCAAAAAATAAAGACTTACTAAGAGAAGAGTCTTTTAAGCCCCCCCACTTGAAGTCACTAGTCAGCCCCCCCCCCCCCCCCCACTTGGAAAAATGCTCCGCCGTCCCTGCCCATTCACTCCTACAAATTTAACAATTTAGAATGCAGTGACTAATTTTGTTATGGACAGCCTTTTAATTCATAAATCACATTTAATCTACTAAATTACCTATAACAATAATTAATACAATCTTATTACGGCAATCAACACCAGTATTCATCATTGAGGTTTCCACTCAATCAACATATCTTTTATCATCTCTACCATATAATCATATAAATATCCCCATACTTTACAATGAACCATATTTTAAATATTTTACTTAAGCATAATTTGTAATCAATCCTTTAAAGTGATACATAAATCAATTCTTTCGATTTTGAAGTTTCTTCCTCAAAACGTAAATGTCACAAAACGTGTAGTAAACATGCCAAGGAAAAAGGTATAATTTAAAATTTGTTTTTATTTTATTCATTATAACTCTATTTCTTCTATGTACAGCTCCTTAGTTCAAGTTTCAGAATACCCAAAAAATGTTTGTGAAAAGTTCTTTCTTCTGTTTGCTTTTGAAAATCATCTGCTTTAATCACATTTGGCTGTTTTCACTCCTGTTAACATCCATAAATTCTTTACATAAATATCTATAAAACAAAACACAAAACGTTTTGTGCAATAAAACAATCTGTTAAATATTTCACAAGTTTTTTGAGAAAGACAAACAGGCCATTAAAAACTTTCTCTAAATAGTCACAGCTTTAATTTAACGAAAGAAAATCAAGTTTAAACGAATGGTTTGGAAACTAACCGATGGGTACACTGAATATTTCTGTCTCATAAGTATTGTTGTCTGTTTTATGAAATAATACTGTTTTCTTTAAAATACTTGTTATAAAGTGTATATAATTTATGTGAAAATGCAGTAATAAATCCGTTTGATAGTGCTAGTTTAACAAAATCATGAAAAAGTGCACCTAAAATGTTGTGCATATCCACTCTGGTTTATTTTGCTTGTGTTTCTTGTAATTATCCCTCTGCATTGTGACGATGCTGTTACCTAATCAGCAGTGACAGGCATGGATTCAGACTGGTTTCGACTGTTTCATGGAAATCGGTCAAGATCTTGTCCGAGTGCCTTAAAGCAACTGGGAATGACACTTATATAGCAGTGGCTGATCCACACCTTGAACTAAGGAGGGGGCAATTTTTTATGTGTGTCCACTTTTTAGCAGGGGGAGTCATTAAAAAATGTCTTAAACGAAAAAAAGAGGGGTCCTGCTCCTGCCCCTCCCCTAGTTGTACTAGGCCTTTCTCGATTATTGTTTTTTTTTTTTTTTTTTTTTTTTTTTTTTTTTTTTTTTTTTTTTTTTTTTTTTTTTTTTTTTTTTTTTTTTTTTTTTTTTTTTTTTTTTTTTTTTTTTATCTGTCACTGCTTAGGTAGTCAACACCTATACATTTCCAGAGGGAGCGTGCCCCGGGTCTCCCGATAGACGGACATGAGTGACTTACCACTTGAGTGCTGTTTGACAAATGTGCATACAGTAAACACCAAGTATGTTAAGTAATAAATACTGTACAAATATTTAAGAAATGTGTTTGCAACCAGATGCCACAAAACCAGAAAACTGCTTCCATTCCAAGGATGCCTGATTTGTGTCATGACAATCTGCAGGCCAGCCATCCATGCAAGCCTTGAGCCATTTGTAATGTAGTGCAAACAGTTAGTCTGAATAGCACTCTGGTTAACTCAATTAGCACTTTACTGTTGGTCTAATGAGCAATTTGTTTGGCCGATTAGAATTCTAGTCAGCTTGATTAGCATGATTTTCACTCCAGTTAGTCTGAGAATGGCTAGCTTTCATTCTGTACAAGGGTAAAATTTAAGTGTTACTTTACATTGTATACACGCATATTAATTGCCTACTGGCTCGCTGGCTTGCATTGTGTCACTTCTCTCTGATTTTGGGCAGATTTGTTGCGTAACACTTCTTGCTAGTTTATATTGTAATTTGCATTTTGCAATTCTTTGTAAATGAACCCTTTTGGCTTTTCAACAAAGTGTTAACTTGTAACTGGATTGCTTGGCACAGAAACAACACAAGCCGCAGCTCGGGCAGCGTTCAGAGAGGCAACTTCCTCCCACTTGTTTTTCTCAGGATCATACGATTCCACCGCACTTAAATACTTGGATCCATTATACCCCCCAATCGCATACAGTCTGTCGCCAAGACAGGCTGCCCCCACAGCATCACGGCAGTTGATCATAGGTGCAACCATAGTCCACTGGTCTGTGTTCGGGTTGTATCTCTCGACAGAATCAAATTGACGAGAACAGTCTTGGCTTGCTGGTGCATCATGTCCACCCAGGGCATACAGGAAATTATCAAGAACAGCCACGCCCACACCTGTCGTGGAAAATTAATATTATTAAAATGATAACATACTGGCAATCCAGCAGATATGTCCAAGACTGAACACCAACATAATGCATGCTTTTTATGATAGACATCCTAAAGTATCGTTTAGTTATCAACAAACATCAAGTGAACTCACTTGAACAGGTGTTATGGGTAACAGCCCTTAAGAGAGCTCCAATCAAGTGAAACAATTTCTCAAAAAATCATGTTTTCACACAAAAAGTCTTGTTTGATGTCTGTACAGGGTGCGCCAGACTCTGGATCAAGCAGACCAGGTTCAAGCCCTGGCCAGGGTCATTGTGTTGTGTTCTTGGGCAAGACACTTTACTCTCACAGTGCTTTTCTCCACCCATTTGTTTTGAATTGGTACCAGCCAATTCACGCAGTGGAGGGGGGGGGGGGGACTCTGCAATGGACTATCAGCCCATGCAGGGGGAGGAGACATACTTCTAGTCACTAAATGCTACAGAAATGGGGAGTTAAGCTCGCGCTGTATATGGGCCACTTGGCTTGCTGCAGACTCTACCTACAAGCCTACGTGAACAGGCCAGCACTGAAATTGTTACAGTATTATAGGGGTGTCGAAGGTAATGCGAGACTGCGAGACGATATCTTTCTGCGGCCTGAGCCCAGCCGAAATAATCGAGACCGAGAAGCGCAAAGAAAAATCGAGACGATGAGACCCCTGAATTTGGCTAAAATTTTGCGAGACACGCACTTTTTGAAGGACCATTCACCACCCCTTATTATTAATTTTTTTTCAGTATTAAATGTTACCTCCTCTCCTTTTCAACATAGGGCATCTGACTGACCACTTGTTAGTGTGGGGATCAAAACACTCCACTGAATTAAGGCATGCAGCTCCATCTCTACCCCCAACAGCATACAGTCTGCCATTAAGTACGGCAACTCCAACAGTACTTCGAGCTGTCGTCATGGCTGCAATAAAACTCCACTGTTTGGTCTCTGGATCAAACCTACAGGAAGAATGTGTGACATCATAAGATCCACAATATCGCAGTACATGAAAAACAGCGGAAAATAATTTTCAATTAATAATTGTATTCTATAACATTTTCTCTTACACAATATTTAATTTTTTGCCAATTTTTTTTACCCTTTCCCTCCTCTAAGAATGCATTTAGTTTTGTAAAATGTTAACTATGAACCCCAAGACCAAATATAATATGTCATTTGAGAGGGTTTTGTGTGGGAAATTTCAATAATCCAACTAAAAAAAATAGAGGAATCACAGATTACATAAAAAAGTCAAAAACTTTAAAATTAATCTCTAGTCACCAACAGGCAATAGTTTGGCCATTAGTGGGGTTAGACTATGAGTAACCCCTGATTTTTCCCGGATTAGTTAAATGATCAAGCAAAAAATTACTTTGCATGGGGAGACGTGAGAATGTGAAGGCAAGAAAAACTGAGTGACTGTAAAGACAAAAATAATAATAAGCTGCTGTGTAGCACTTTTTTCATGTACTTTGAAATGTTTTTTTTTGTTAAAAAAGTGCTAAAATGTTTTCTCGTTTCCCGAAACGTTTCAAACGAGAAAACAGTTTAGCACTTTTTTAACAAAAAAAAAATTTCAAATTGACTGTAAAGACAGCCTGTTGGCCATTCATATAGAGATAAAATGACTGACTTTTGGCCAATCAAAGATTGACTTGCATGCAATTGTGTCGACTTGCGATGACTTGTGTTCACTTTGGTTGAGATCAAATTTGCAAGCAAGTCAATGCAAGTTTTTCCATTTGGCCAACCAATGCAAGTCCATGCAAGTCTTGCTGTTTACTTCAAGTACAGTGGAACCTCGATTTAACGAACCTCTATATAACGAAGTCCTCGGTTTAACGAACGATTTTCTTCAGCCCGTCCAAAGTTACAGAAATGTATGGAACGGGACCTCGATATAACGTACCTCAATATAACGAAATCCTCGTTATAACGAACACAATCCCGAGACCCAAACGTAAAATGTACCCGCAAAGAAAAATGTCAACACGCGAAAAAGATGAATGCGAACAGACCACAAAGATGAAAATCTTAAATCCTGTAACAGAGAACAAGTTCAAGTACAGTATGCTCTACATGTGCAATGACATAGTATAATTCAGAGGTGATATAATTGAAGTCTAGGAGAAGCCGCATGAGGCATTCACCCGCGCGAGGTGATAGTTTGAAGGTGACAGCCACGCACTGACATCCAGGCAAGACATGGCCGCGATTCTTTGATTGAACCAGTCCAAGTCGAATTTTAAACATTGGTATTTTATACTACCAAGGTGGACCGTTTCAGGACTCTCAAGGAAGTGCAGCGAGCCAGTCAGACGAGAGCAACATTATTTAGTCTTCTCCACCGGAGACTCATGAGAGGACGCACACGAGAAGTACAAAACAAGTCTCTATCTTCTCGTGTGTATTTTTGTTCCGTTTTATTGCTTTATAAACTAAATAAATTCTGATTGCCACATGATAATGGACACCGATCAGCGAAACTTGTGTTTGCTGTTTTTTTGTTTGCTATCGTTATTTTTTAGTGATGATCACCTCTAAAAATAACTAAACATACGCCCAGCAGTGATGTTGAATATCCCCTGACTCGTCTCGGGATATCAACATTCACTCGCTCGCGAATAATTGTTAATTATAATGTTATTTTCAGAAATCGTCAAATCCGGAAATGCTGGGTTCGAGTGCAGCGTAAAATTGTTAAAAATTATTACTATACCCGATTCGAACTTTTGGTTGTTTCCCAATTCGTTATATCGAGGTCGATACGAGCCCCGAATAACGAACAATTTCCCCAGTCCCTTGGCACTTCGTTAAATCGAGGTTCCACTGTACTGAATTGCAGCACACACAGTAGCACAGAGATGGCCTTTTTTGACAACTTGTGTGCACTTGCAAATAAACTTGTGAGTCATTTGGCCACCCGAACCAAGTCTGTGTGCAAGTTCAACTTGTGACTGCTAGCAGCATCCTCTTTCATTAAATTACTGTTTGGCCCCCAGTGTATTAGCTCCTAACTTCTCTGGGAGAATGGGCCAAAAGCAATATGATGGTGTTATGAATAAAATGGCTGCGATTCACGTTCACGTAAGGATCTTGAGAGACTGGTATATTATACAAAAAAACACTGTATAAAAGTAGTACAAAACTGCAGTTTATAGAAGTATTGTATAGTAAGTAATGTAGTATAAGTATTGCTTTGTAAGTAGTATTGTAACTAGTGTATGTTTTTGTTTTGTAAGTAGTGTTCTTTGTGTTGCAATAAAAAAATAAAAGATAAAAAATATATATTATATACCAAAAATGTTTCTTACCTCTCAACAGTGCTCAAGTAAGACCAACCATCATGGCCACCAACAGCATACAGAGGGCCATTCAGAGTTGCCACACCCAATCCATGACGATGGGTGCTCATGGATGGCACCGGACTCCACTGTTTTGTTCTAGGGTTGTAACATTCCACTGTATTCAGCGTCTTCAGTCCATCTCTGCCTCCAACAACATACAGACTGCCGTCCACCACAGCCACATCAAACTGCAGTCTTCTGGTAACCATTGGCGACACTACGGACCACTGGTTTTTGCGAGGGTCATAATGCTCAATTTGGATTGCTCCCTTGGACGAATCCATTCCTAGATTTGGGAGGAAAGAGCCTTTTGTTCCTTTATAGCAAATTCTTTACACGGACAAATACAATGTTAATTTCCCAATACAACTGTCACCCATGTTCATTTTCTTTGAGAGGGGGGTGAATAGGTTCCAGATTGATGGTTTTTACCTTATAAAACCAAACAAGCAATGGAACAAAACTTTTTTAAAAATTGGCATAAAATTTAAAGATCTACTGGTCTGTTCAGTGAAACTATCCCACACAAAGTTTTCAAGCAAAGCAGATCCGGATTTGAACAAAAATATTTGCAGACTGACAGATTTGGCCGAAAAATTTAACAGATTGGCTGATTTGCACACCCCTATTCATTCCTCTCCTTTGAATTCCCATGATCTGTTTCCTTTATCATATTCTGATATGAGAAATTAAATTCTGATAACTCTTATATACTAAGAGTATATTTTAATGACAGTTTACGTTCTGGTAGACACAGACCACCAGATAGATACCAAAATTCCACATAATTTACAACTAAGATTGGGGGGGGGGGGGGCTTATATTTCTTTTTGCTGGGGGAGAGAGCAAGAAAGAAGATGTGATATTTTGAGCTGAAAACAGCAGTGACAGAAGTTTACACAGCTGAAGTTTTGAAGAATCCAATAAATGTTGTAATCACCCCACACCCAGCAAAAACCACTTAAAATGCTTTTATACACGCAAAGGGGAAACAAAGGGCTTTTATTTTGACAAGAGAAAGGTTATCAACCAACCGCACTTCCTGAAAAGATCATGATCAGAATATAGCATTGTTCTAAACTTTGAAAAACACGAGTTTTATCTAGAGCCATCTTCAAACTATGTACGATTTTTATTACGCAGGAAACAAAGTTATAACTTTTTACCACAACGTAGTTTTGGAAGCGATTTACGTCATATGCCACTTGACACCAACATTTTAATTTGGATTTTAACATTTTTGAGAACAAAAGAGTCAAACGAGTTTCCGAAAACCCATACTTGATTATATTTAGTTCTGCTTTTTACTTACCCCCAACGACATAAAGTTTTCCCACTGTTGATTTCCTTGGAGTTGTCCTCGAGTTTTGAAGTTGAAATCGTCGTTTCGGTAAAAGTTGATATTTCATTGCTTCCATAATGAGCTCTCTGCAGGGGCTCATATCGCGAAAAAGTGATGACATCTCAACTTTATCAACAAGAAATTCTGGCGCGAGCAGCGGTAAACGAACTAGTGAAAGCAACCTCGGCAAACATTTTCTCCTGCTTTCTTCGTCGTTCTCTACCCAGGCGCAAAGAGCATCAAAAATTTGCGATTCTGAACTTACATTCAAGTCATCGCTTGAAAGAAGCTGTGCGATGCATTCAGGACTCAAAAGAACGAATTCTTGGTTTTTGACAACTTCAACAAAGCGTTCTTTTGTGAAAGCATCGGCAATTTTGAAAAGTTCCGTACAGCCGTGTCCGTCCGCAAAGGCACGGATACCCAAACAGTTTGTCGGATGAAGTTGATGCTTCATAAATTCCGAGCACGCCTCTTTCACTTCATCAATCTGTAAAATACAAGACACTGAGAGAAGGCTTTCGACGTTATCCACTCGGATTTCGATGTGAGAAGTGTAGGCATACTGAATGAGGGCTTCAACGGCTTGCGGATCCATGTCGCTCAAATGTACGACACTTTGGCCGTTTTCGGCAAGGTCCCCAGTGAACATGGCGCTAAAATAATCACTAAAAGCGGCAAGAACGAGTCGATGAGCCTTTATCCTTTTCTCCCCGACCACCAAAACAATGTCACATAGTTTGGAATTTTTCCGAAAGCCTTCCATTTTCTTGAGAGTCTTTATAAGATGGTCGTTGCAAGTGAAAATAATCGCGTCCCCGTCTTGTTCCATTTCACAGGCAAAATTTCTCAAAAAAAATCTCCTGGCGCTTATTCATACTGTAGATACTTCAAATCAGCTTTGCATCTGCGTCTTTGTGAATACATACCGTTTATATCCCATGCCCCAACCAATAACAACAAAACAATTCATTTGTCATACCACTGGCACGAACGTGAAGGACTGCCGGATAATCGCCCCGGCCTCCCACGCAACATTTTTTTTGTCTCGTCACGTAATGTGAAAGATTGCGTGACGAGACGTGACTCTCCCCACGCCTTTGCGACTCTCAAAGCTATTTTTAGCATCGACAAATCCAATATGGCGGAATCGTAAAAGGTCTGAAATGACTTGGCGTTTGGTTTTGCGCGGTTTTACGCGCATTTCAACGTGTAATCGTCCGTTAGGAGTCAGAACCGCACAAAGGAATTTTACTACAAAATCTGAAACTAAATCTGCGGTTGAAAGCCATCTAATTCAGCGCTTATTTCAGGGAATTATTCGTGGGGAACGTGGAAGTTTGGCGCAAGCCATTACATTGGTGGAAACGCTTCATCCAAGAAAATATCATCAAGCACAGCAACTGCTAGCAAGAGTTGTGAAATATTCAAAGCATGCCCCTCCCTTCTCAAATGGCAGGGACTGTTCTTTTAGGATCGGTTTATCAGGGCCTCCTGGAGGGGGAAAATCCACATTCATTGAGACATTTGGGACTTTCCTGACCAATAGGAAGCATAGAGTTGCTGTGTTGGCTGTGGACCCGTCATCTTCCACTACAGGGGGATCTCTGTTGGGTGACAAGACACGCATGACGGAGTTGTCAAGAAATCCTAGTGCTTACATCAGACCCTCACCCTCGTCTGGAACCCTGGGTAATTATTTTTAATTCTCAAAACATTTTGTTTCTGAAAGTTGACTTTTCTTGCCAAACAAGACTCTTCCAAAGTTATTCGCTGGATTGCTACAAAATCATCAACATCGATCATCATCATCATTGTCATCATCATGGCCTGCAATGCAGGTGTATTTTGGCAAGCGAACCCATTTTGATCAGGCTAGCGCCATCTTGGATTTGAACTTGGGAGGGGCTTGGGGAGAGAAGAAAAACATGTCCCAGGGATTAGGAGTAAGCCTGCCCTTATCCAACATGGCTGCGAATCTACTTGTTCACGAGCTAATACTGATAACTCTTGCGCCCACAGAAAACACCTGCACTGCAGGCTATCATGATCATTACCATCATCATCGTCAGCTTCTCTCTATGTAGGGGGACGGCAGAGCCGGGGGGGGGGGGGGGTTTCCCCCCCCCCCCCCTTTTTTTAAATAATATTACTTCTCTCCCCCCCCCCTCCTCCCCCCCCCCCCCCCCCCCCCCCCGGTAATAGGGCAAGGTTGTCACCTTATACTGCTTTCTCACCAAGGGAGGGAAGGGAGATTGAGCTAGGGTAGGGTGAGGTCACAAGTGTTGCAAATAATTTCCCACTATGTTCAGATGGAAGAAATTGCTAGGGATGTCGAGTCATGGGCAGTAAAATCCTGTTTTGATAACAATTTTGTTCTTGTTAGGTGGTGTAAACCGCAGCACAAATGAAGCCATCCTCATGTGTGAAGCCGCTGGTTATGACACTGTTCTGGTAGAAACAGTTGGTGTTGGCCAATCAGAAATTGCTGTGGCGCACATGGTTGACATGTTTGTGTTGCTTATTCCACCAGCTGGAGGTGATGAACTGCAAGGAATTAAGAAAGGTATCGTGGAGATGGCTGATCTTGTGTTGGTTAATAAAGCAGATGGAGAACTATTGATTCCAGCACAGAGAATTCAGACAGAGTACATCAGCGCGTTGAAACTGTTAAGGAAAAAGTCACCTCAGTGGAATCCTTCGGTATGTGATTGACACTTTTCTTGCAAGACAATTTTCTGAGTGTTTGTTTCTCCTTATGCTATGCAATTACCTGAGGGTGGGATGGGTGGAGTTGTTTAACTTTTATCCTATTTTAGACCGGGCCCAAAATTCGATACCCTATATTTCAGACCCTATCCTTCCCCCCAGGGGGTATATATATTAGGGATTAAAAGTGATGGGAATGATCGAATGGGGGCAAAAATCCAGACCCAAAAAAATCCATAGGGCTTCCAACAAAACCCAAAAAATCCCTAGACCAAAAACTAACCCCCAAAAAATCAACAGCAAAACATGTTTGTTTGTACTTTATCTCGCAAGACTACGTAGCCAAGCCACTACCACAAATCTTTAGATTTTTTTAAATACTCCAAAAAGTCCCTACTTAAAAAAAAAATACTTGCCAAATTTTCCCACCCAAAAAAATCCTTGAATCTTAGATTTTAAACCTCAATAAAATCCTTTGATCATCATCCCCGTCACTAGAAATCCCGAGCCGAGGAACCCCCCTGGGACTTTCGCTACCCAGAAACTTCTTTGGTTTGAATAAAAACATTTTATTGATCATATTAATAGAAATAAGTTCTTTTCAAAAGCATACCCAGTTCTATCCTGACTGTTCAAACCGTACCATATTTTAGACCAAAAGGGCTCAAAAACCATACCCCTTCGTATATATCTTTTTAGCTTACATAAGGGAGTGCCCCTTTGTGGGACTCCATACAACTTTTAACTGAACAATATCGTCATTGGCTTTTATTAAATTCTGTCCTTTTAGGTTCTGCGTGTTTCCTCCCAAACTGGGGAAGGAATTGAGAAAGCTTGGGACAATATGGAACAATTTTACAACATTATGCTGGAAAATGGAGAACTTGAACAAAGACGCTGCAAACAGCATGTGATCTGGATGTGGAATCACATCAAAGAACAAATTATGGGAAGATTTAAATCAAATCCCGATGTCAAACAAGAAATTCGGTCCTTTGAGAAGTTAGTGGCTGATGGAGAAGTTACTCCTGGCATGGCTGCTGACGAGCTTCTGAAAATATTCACTCATTCATCTAGTGCTTAAGTGGCACCTTTGTCAAAGATTGCACAATGACCTGCAAAGGCTAAGAGTTGTCTGAGGCTAATGTTTGACATAGATAGACATAAAACTTCAACCATCTTACGGAGGAAAAAAATAACTGAACTTTATCAAAAGCTAGGGGTAAACATAATACGACTGAGAAAATGGACCTTTTTTATGCATAATTTGTCAGTGTGGACAGTAAGAAACAATGTAGAACTGGTTCTGGCCCGAAAGGTTGATAGTTTGTCTATTCAAAAGTCCAATACTTGATTGGATTATTTTGTTCCATCATTCTGCTGCAAAAAAGGATTGAAAACATGTCCAAACTATCAACCACAAGAACAAGCTAGGTTAGTCTAGATGTTTTTATTCAGACAAATTAAATTAAGCAACAAGATGATGATTTTGGTTTTGTTGGAGTTATATATTAGAGTGTTTGGGAGGTATTTAGCATTGCTGCTAATTGGGAACAAAGAAAATTAAAGTTCCTCAACGAGAGTCTATTATAGGGGGTCATTCAGTCTGTAAACCTCCATATTTTTTCATCCTAGTCTGCAAATTTCTTTTATTTTCTTCTGAAGACCGTAAATTTCCAGATAATAAAGCATTCTCCTGCAGACCGACGCTCAAAATTGGCTTAGTCTGCCAGACCACCAGGGTATAATAAACCCTCTTCAAACATGCGATGTCTCAGACTTGACAATTTTATACGTTACCAAAGAAAAAATTAGCAGCCTTTTGTTATTTAGACTTCAAGCAGTCCCTATTTTTTCACAGTCTGTCGAGCTGTAGTGAAAAAATAAAATGACCATCGTGCGTGAAGCAAAAAAATTAATGACTGCGCGAAAAATGGTCATTTATTTTTTCGCTTCATGCTTGACGGACTCTATTTGTTATTACTACGTTTGAAGGGATGCAAATTTCTAGAGAACTCCTCCTTTTGGGATTTGCTAACAATCGTTATATTTTATTGCTACCTTTCGGGAGGTCCTTTGCTATACTTTAGTGAGATCATTATTTTCAGATTGGATAGTAACCTGTTACATAAGTTTTGAGAGGCACAAATTACCGGTATGGTCAAACAGTCACTGCATTGAAACAGTGGCATAGCCAGGGGAGGGTTCCAGGGGTTCCGGAACCCCCCTTCGGGATATCACAATAGCTAATTCAAGAGAAAAAATATTATTAGAACCCCCTTTAATTCCGCCAGATAGAAAAATGAAATTTTTGAGAAAATAAAATGAAATCTATAAAGTATCACCTTGTGTTTACAATTAGAAATTTGTGTATACAAGCCTGCGTTGTACGTGTAGTGCGGATCAAGACCTACCAAACAGTGCAGTTCAGGCCTTGGCAGAAGTGACAGCGATTTTTATCCAAATGTGCACAAGTTGCTGCGCATCTTGTGTACGTTGCCAATCACTTCTGCAGAATGTGAGCGATCGTTCAGCACATTGCGCAGACTAAAGACATACCTGCGGGCTACAATGACCAGCGAGCGATAGTCAGGACTTGCTCTTATGAACATACATTACAACAGACAAATTGATATTAGTGCAACAGTCGACATTTTTGCACGGAAGCATCCACGGCGCCTACTTCTGGCTGATATACTAGCTGACTAGTGAGTGACGGTACGCCGGAAAAATTACCTGGTACGCGGGATTTTGAGCTTCCCTTCTAAGAAATGCTAGCTTCAATTGACGCTAAAATTGCTAAAAATTTATGCTTAGAATCAAGGAGATGCCATTTCTGGGGACCGCAAATTTCAAAATTTCCCGGGGGAGCATGCCCCCGGACCCCCGTAGAGGAGGACGCCTCCGGCGCTCAGTTTTACCTTCACAATTACAATTCACATTTGGAACCCCCCTATACAAAAATCCTGGCTACGCCCCTGTGAAATGTGGTTTATCTGGATGGTCCAGGTCTTAAATACCTACTATGGGAACATAAGAGGGTACCCCAATCAGAATGTTACAGTGGGAGAAAAATACCGGGTCCTGGCCTGCACTGGCAAATTTTACATAAGGAATTAATATTTAAAAAATTCTTACACAGGAATGCAGAAAGTACCCACAGTAAGAAACAAAATTTTAGTTCTTTTGAATGAATTATTTAAATTTTACCTAGGGATTCGGGAGAGAAGGGCACCAAAAGCCTGGAGGGAGAAAAGAATATGAAACCCACCCCATCTCTGAGTGGTAGACAACTAGACTTGCTTACAAGTCGAGCTCTACTACCACCAAACCGGAAAGGAGAAGCGGACGACTTTTAGAAAGTCTAGTAGACAACATAATGTACCCCTCCCTACACCCCCGCCAAAACAAAATTTTCTTGTTTACGCCTTTGTCTGCTAGCTCAGCGGCTTCCCGCCAAAACGTACAATATTTGCCATTCCTGAAGTGATTACATCTCACCGCCCAAAGAAATTTCTGCCTTTTCACTAAGCCCTTGTGTGCTAATCATGCGTATTGCCGAGTGCTTCCGTTCTGTTAGCTAGTTAAGCTCGTAAATTTGTACACATCGGGGCGATTTCCGAGCGATGGAGGACATATTTTCGGCTTCGAGGGACGGTAATCTTCGATTTGTGAAGACATGGCTGGAAAACACTTCGAACGACCTGAATCAGGGGTGAGCAGATATAGTGTCAACAATTTTAGAAAGTGAAAAAGCTGTCAGTTTTGTTTGAGTAAAAAATGACAAGTCGTAAAGAAGTCGCACTTTCTAAATAATCGTTTATCATTCGGTAGTTTTCTTGATTTCGGCACTAACAGCTCACTAACCTATTAGCTTGGCTTGCAAGCTGCGAATCCAGACAGCATTGTGAGATGTATATTGTACTACCAGATGTTTATATTTATTTTTAAAGTTCAGCAGCATGGATCATTTGCTTTTGAAGGTCGGAGTTTGCTGAAACCATGTATTTTCTAGCCCTGTAGTGACAAATCGACCATATTATTGATTTGTTATAGGGACGATCATGGGTTCACTCCGTTGCTTTGGTCGGCGAGAGAAGGCCAAACGGCTGTGTTTGATTTGCTTTTAACGAGAGGCGCAAGGATTACTGCTTTGAACGATGGTGGCGATAATGGACTGCATTTGGCAGCGAGTAAAGGAAATAAGGAAATTATTCAACGGGTGAGTATATCGACCCCTCGCTACATCATGTAAACATTAACAGTTTAGCACAATCATTTACGTTTTAATTCGAGAACTGCTAAAGTAAACAACAGATTTGATCAAAGAGGAGTGTTTTATGACGTTAACTTGGATATGGTTAACAAATTAAGCTGTTCTTTTTGTCTTGTAAATAAACTGGCCCAGTGTACAAATTTGTACAATACAAAATATAAATTCAATAAAATATATTAAACCTTTATTTCAATTGTAAAATTTATATTCAGCTTAGTGCATGCTGATATAATAATTTCTGACAGCGTTTGCTGATAATTTAAACTGCTGCCGCTAATGTTGAAATCTAGATTGTTTTGGTGATAAATGATTTGTTCAGAATTTCTTTCCAATATTACAAGATGTACATTTACATCAAGACTGCTTTCAACACAGATTTAAATAACATTTTTTTCCTACTTTTTTGTGTCTGATATAATTTTGGAAAATATGGAATGCTTGTATTGAATGGGAGTGCCCTTCAGTTAGGAAATCATTCTAAATGCCTTAACCTGACCCAAACCTGGTCCTCCTAATCTGGAGTAAAAGAGTCTGCATCGGGCCATACTGTTGGCGCTTATACCCGTTTCCATAGCATGAAGTGACTAAGAGTATTTCTACTCCCCCGAGTTGGGATGCTAGTCCATTGCAGGGTTACCCCCCAGCATTAAATCCACCAGTACCCATTTTCTACACCTGAGAGGAGAGAGGCACTATAAGAGTAGAGTGTCTTGCCCAAGAGCACAAAAGAACAACCCTGGTCAGGGTTCTAACATGAACCACTCAATCCAGAGTCCAGTGCACAAACCATTAGGCAACCACGCCTCCAAACTGGGGTGCAGCACACTTAATAGCTACCATATCACCGTTGTGTGAGATGCAATAGCCTTTTGTTTAGTGTGCGAGGCTCTGAATCGGGCAGTTTATGTTCAAGCCCTGGCCAGGGTCATTGCATTATGTTCTAACTTTAACTTTACCTTAGTTGATAAAGATAGACCATAAGGGGGAGGGGGACATTGGGGGGTGCTGAACACCGCATTACCGCAAAAAAAATTCAGGAAATATTGCAATACCGCAAAAAATTTGGAAAAGACCACAACTTGCATAGTTGGCAGAATTGTTAACATAAGGGAAAAAAGCGAGGAAAAAACGAGCAGTGGTACGGCACTGTGGAAACAATGACGCAACTTTAAACTGATTGTTAAAACAGTCAAATTCTTAATAAAAAATATTTGACAAAACTGGGTTGTTTCAGCTTGCTTCCGAAACAACCAGAAACAGCTAAAAATGGTCGGAAAAATGCAAAGGATAGGTTTTTATACGGACTGTCATTGACCATCCTGCAGCTTTGGAGAATACTGCAATACCGCAATTCAAGATTAAAATTACCAAAATACCGCATGAAAAATTGGCCAATACCGCAAACCCCAATGTCCTCCTCCTTTAGTTGTTAAGTTCAAGCCTCTTGTTGGACTTCATGAACTTTATTCACTCGGCTGTTTTCTTCACAGCTGTTAAAAAACAAGTGTCCTGTAAATGGAACCAACAACCATGGAAACACCCCACTTCATTACGCATGTTTCTGGAATTCCGAAGAGTGTGCAGAGGTAAGACTCACAATAATTTCATATTGTCATGGCGTATTAAATATAGCCGAACCTCTTCTTTGCATCACCTTCCGAACAGGAACAGGTAGTTGTGGTCCTAGCCACTCACAAACACTTAAATTTGTCTTCTTGAGAGATTTGAGAGAGGGACACCCAATACTTCATTGCTGTTGGGGGGGGTTAAAGGGAACTCACAAAATAAATACCACATATGAATCCCTTAGCAAATGGGACACCTCTCACTGTCGCACATAAGGCGATACTTTGATAGTCCTTAAGGTGTCCTCTTATAAGGGATGAGGTTGAAGTTAACTTTTGTTATGTTATATTAATTTATAGGAACTTGTCAAAAGAGGTGCATTGGTATCACAGTGCAATAAATACGGAGAGACTCCACTTGATAAATGCAAACCTGAACTGGCTGAAATTTTGAGAGGTGAGGAAACTGCTTTGGGGATTAAGTGATTATGAACCAAAGTTTCTCTTAACATGGCAGAACTTAACTTCAGTCTCAGTAGAATTGAATGACTAGGAGTACAACATTACCTCCCAGTACCAAATAGGCAGATCTTTTAGAAAAGCAGATGATTTGGGTTTTGGATGACCCATTTGACTGGGTTAACCCCATCCTTACTAGGAGGGTCTGGGGGCATTCTTCCCTGGGATTTTTTTGATGAATGCCAGAAAACACATTTCCTGGGATTTGTGGCCCTAAAACTTTGATGATACAGCTGACTTAAACTTTGCGTTGTCTTGAGCTGACATCTGCAGTAGCCGGCAAAACCTTGCGGAGTAAGGGGCGAAGTTCCCCCACTGCTGGCTCTTATATACAACCCTGCAGCATTTTGTCAAAAATCCGTCAAAAATTAGCATGAATTAGGTTGTTGCTAAGTTGTAAATTTTGCATGCAAGTTACAACCACTGTAAAGCTATTATGGAACAATTCTAAGATGTTCTCTTTTGAGGGTGATATGAGCATGCAGGGTTGTCAGTGGGTTTTTGCGCAGCAGATTCCATCCAAAAAGTAGGGGGCTACGAAACACTCAGAACTTTATGACACACACTCAGAACTGACATACTAATATTCCCAGTAGCTGGTGCAGTAATTCGGAATAGCTGGTAAAATTCGCCGGTTGCCGGCTTATTTTGACAACCCTGAGCATACTTTGGCCTTATAACCTCTATTTCTGCTTCTAGTGATGGCCAGAATATAACTTAAGGTCGCGGGGGACACCTTAGGCTCATCATTATGCATTTATTTAAAGCGTATGCACGAAGTACAACGACTGACATCGACAACTTTACGAGATATTTATGACTGGATAAAAATATGGGCGCGTGCGCGTGATTTGTAAAAAATTCCTGTTTCTTTGATATTTTAACCAATTTAAACAACACCTAGCGATATACGTTCATATAGATTGTAGGAAGTCTTTGAGCTTATTTTCATTTAAATTTGAATATTTCTGCAACTCAGAGTAATCACAAAAATATTCGGCATAAACAATCGTGTCCTATTAAAAAACGCATTGTTCTCGCCGTAAAAGCGTGAAATATAATTACCATAATTACATCTCTCCTTGGCAAAATGATCGTATTTAGGTCGGGACACCTTCGGAAATCTCAAAGTTTTGACTTTTCCGACAATTTTGTGGCAGAGAATACAGCACGGATACAGAACTTCATGACTTGCCACTGCAGATAGGTAAACTATGAATACTGTAGTGTGTCATAACAGAAGCGGAATTTTAAAAGAGCGCTTTTAGAAAGAGGTAGAAGACATTAAATTCAAATTTGCGCACTTAAACCGCCGTAATTTGCTGGCAAACTTTAAATTTAAAAATCCGCTTCTGTTATGACACTCTTGACGTATTGACTGATTAGTTTTTGACAAGATCCCAGTGTGCTGTCTTCTACTCGTTCCGCAAACTCTGCCACAAAATCATGTTTTTCCCAATTTGGCACTCACGAGGCTATAACATCGACGTTTAATGCAATCTACCAGATTAAAGACGACATTCACAATCTTTTATCAATTCTTTATGTCTCTGTAAAATTTGAGCTAAATCGCACCCATAACAGCTGAGAAATAAGCGTTTTAAAAGATGCAGGTCAAGCAAAATTTCCCTTCATGAATTTATTCATGCTGTAGGTATCCCCCGCGACCTTAAGGATAACGTAACAAGTGACAAGCAGAAAACTTGTTTGAAATGTCAACCATTAGAAACATACAGAACAATGATGTGCTAACGATGTTTTGCTTCACAGATCTGGCAGCTCAACTTGGACAAGATCTCAAAAGAATACCTTTTAAAGGTGACTGTTATATTCTTTATTTTATAATCTGTAAACTATCTCACTTACAAAATCTCTCAAAAATCGCTGAGAATTTAATTTACTTGATCATGGTGACTAGATTAGTTGCTAATGTAGCTTTTTTTGCTACCCTGCTACTAGATTAGAATGATATTGTCAAACAGACCCTTTGGAAACTTTATATTTAGACTGGTGAACAATATGTATAATATACAGTAACTTCAAAAATCTTTTCTTCTTTATGCTATAGACCATCGTTCAAAGATGGGCAGGAAAGATGGTAGGTTGTTTTTTGATGTTTTTGCATTTTTCCTGTACTTACAAGTTATGCTTGTCATTTGTCTCTAGAAGTCTTTGCATTTCAATCAAGCCTCTAATGAATTAAGCCAAAGAAACTTCTACGCTGTTAATGCAGTGATCCGAGTCACAGCCTCAATAGCAACTAGAGTACAAGTACCCGTACTTGATCTCATACACCTAAAAAGTCTCCGTCGAGCCTACTGGCCCATGCAGGCCAGAGCCGTTTTTCCTGTTTCTGTAGCATAAATGACTAGGAGTATTTCTACTCCCTCCTGGTTGGGATGCAAATCCATCACATACTCGTACTGATATATAAAGGTCGCTTAGTGATTGATTAGTAACTTACTGTTTCTTTCATAAAACAATAGCAAATCAATCAATCAATTTATTAATGTCATGGCACAGGATGAGGTTGCCCTCTAAGAATTAAAAGGTGTGATGTGGCATCATTCAAACAATGTTTACATATTTTTCCATCATAATTTGTACAGATTTACGGGACATTAAATCAAGACTTTCATGGATTCAGCCAAGTGAGATTGATTTGACAAACAAGATAGGCAAGACTGTTACAGGAGAGGTATGAAATTAATTTTATGTTACTTTAATTTGTAACTTGGGATCCTTTGTAAGCATGGATGGACTTATTGCAGCCTTAACACATTCCCTAACTTTAGTCTCATGGGAAACTTCTTAACTTCAGAAAAAGTTGTTGTAATTTTGAGATCACTGCAGTAGTAAAGGTTAAATCTGTGTTCCAGCAGCCCATCAGGCCAGAGCTTATCCCAGTTTCCATAGCATGAAGTGACTGGGAGTATTTCTACTTCCCCCCTGGATGGGATGCTAGTCCGTCGCAGGGCTACCCCCAGCATTAAATTTGCTGGTACTGCCCATTTATTCACCTTGGTGGAGAGAGGCACTGTAAGCTAGTCTTGCCCAAAAACACAACACAATAACCCCTGCCAGAGCTTGAACCCAGACCGCTCAATCCAGAGTCCAGCGCATCTAACAATATGGCGATTATGCCTCTTGCAGTAGTAAACTTGTTTGTTGTATTAATTTTCTGGTATGTGTGGCTTGTAATGTTTCAGGTTTGGAAAGGGAAGTGGAATGATCTTAATATTATCGGGAAGAAACTTGCAATAAAAATTGTCAACAAAAGAATATCCAGAGATTTCAGTGAGGAATACTCAAAGTTAAGGTAACACTCTGTCATAAACAACATCATTAAATAATCATTACTAAATTAAATGGTGTGTTATAGAGAAGGAGTATACTTGACCAGAATCTAATGCCGTTTCTATAAAAAAGTGGTGTCAAACTGAACAATGTGACTAGTAAAAATTAATATGGTGGTGTGTTGGCAGAGTTTCAAAATAGAAATGGTAGAAATGTAGGCCTCAACAAATATTTCTATGGTCAATTTGTTGTTATCTGGCAACAAAAACAGTTACTTAAATTTAAGTTCTATAGATCAGTATCAAATTTCTTGTTGCTACCTCTAACTCGTTTTCAATAACTCACCTAAAGAGAATTTGGTGATATGTCAACTGAAAATCTTTTGCTTGAAGTGACAATGTGTCTAATTTATATCATATTATGGTATGTCTGCTTGAAATTAGTAGATAAAAATGTACTGAAAGGGAACTTTAAAACTCTTCACTTCTTGGGTCAAATGTGTAAACACTTAAATTCCTCAGTGACATTGTTCTGGTGATAAAAAATATTAAGTATTTAACTTGTTTTATTTTCAGAATCTTTTCCCATCCAAATGTTCTGCCTGTGATTGGTGCAGTTAATGACTCCAAGGACTTGATAGTTCTTTCACAGTACCTCCCATTTGGCTCACTTTACAATGTCTTACATGAAGGAACGGGTGAGTGTAAATCATGTTTTGTTCACTTTATTAAAACTTTGAGAATTAACCAAGCATAAGCTAGTGTAAGTAACGTACATTTCCCTTTGGGTGCTTAAAATATTTCCCTTTTTGATAGAAAATTGAGATTTGATCAGAAAAATACCATCCTGATGATGAAGCTCTACTAGGATCTGTGTATTGTCTCTTATTAATTTGTTGCAAGGTTTTGAATTCTAAATAAAACTTCAAGGACCCTGTCTAGGCCCATGATCCCTCGATCCAGCGTCTTACACAATAACCGTTAGGTGCTGCTCCTCCCAAACCCAGTATCGAAATAAAAATCGATTTTGGCAGGTATTATTGTGGATCACGAGCAAGGCATGAAGTTTGCATTAGACATTGCCAAAGGAATGGAATACCTGCATTCTTTGGACCAGCTTATTCCAAGACTGTATCTGAAAAGTACACATGTCATGGTATGTATAAACCAACATTGTGAGTTCTGTTAGGTAATTTGCCCATAATTATATTTTGTCCATGCAGCGTGAAAAAATCACAATCACATGGCAAAATTTTGGGTTTCTGTAGCAAGAAGTGACCAGGAGTTTTACTACAACTTCCTGGATGGGATGATAGTCTATCAGAAGGTTACCCCCACAATTTAATCCACTAGTACCCATTTATACTCCCGGGTGGAGAGGGACACTATGAGAGTTAACTGTCTTGCCTAAGAACACAATTCAGTGATCCCAGCCAGGTCTCAAACCTGGACTGCTCAATCCAAAGTCCAGCACACCAAGCATTAGCTCATAACTTCTCCCATCACAATGAAAACAGTGTATACCGTAGAATTCCGGTTATAAGCCCTGGGCTTATACAACTTCGTAAGGGTTTTTGGGTGGGCTTATAAGCGGAGGGGCTTATATTCGGGAGGGCTTATAAGCGGAAGGAAAAAAACGTTTCGAAAAGAGCCTCAGGAGTGTTGATCGAAATACGCTTTTAAGTTAAAACGCACAAAAAAGCAACATTTAGCCCTGTCATCCGGTAGAGGGGGGCTTATATCGGGGGGGGGGCTTATAACTGGATGTATTTTTTTGTTTCCAAGTTGATGGGCCTATAACTGGGGAGGGGGGCTTATAAGCGGGGGGGCTTATAACCGGAATTTTACGGTATCCCTAACGTAAAATAGCAACTGGCAATTTTTGTTACTGGATTGTTCTGAATGAGTGCAGGAGTGTGCTATCGACTACAACCAAGTCTGCTTTGCAACTTAGGCTCATGTAGCGGATTATAAACAATACTTGTTTCACCACTTGCCTTTTAGATTGATGATGATCTAACAGCAAGAATCAGCATGGCTGATTATAGATTTTCCTTCATGAATCTTAGCAAGATCGAAAGTCCTAACTGGATGGCTCCAGAAGGTGAAATGCTGTTTATTCTTGAGTTATAATCATGACATTTTGTCAAGTTAACCAGGTTCACAAAATCACTCACTCACTCATCCTCTTCGCTCCTCTAACTGGAGCATAAGGCTACCCAGAAATGTCCTCCATCCTTCACGGTCTTTTGCTCGCTGTTCCACCTCATTCCAGCTAGGCCAGCCCAGAGGTTCACAAAATAATTGATAATTATAATAGATTTTCCCTTTATTCTGAATGTAATTTTTTACCAAGATTTGTTTCTCTCTGACAAGTGTTTGACTTGTTGTGGTTTTTTTAGTCTTGCAGAAAAGCCCTGAGGAAGTTGATCAGCGCTCGGCCGACATGTGGAGTTACTCCATGATCCTTTGGGAGCTTGTCACAAGAGAGGTGCCTTTTGGACATTTGTCACCAATGGAAGTCGGCATGAAGGTGATTAATGTTTACTTCCTGTTAAGATATCAATACTGAGACAAAGGTTCAGAACAATGCAATAAATGACCTGATTGCTTCACTTGTTAGTGAGGCCTTCCAAGGGGGGTAGCCGTGCCGCAATGTTGCATGTTTCTGGGAACCAATGTCGCCTGGCCAACAACTGTAAATTTCGCTGTCATTTTTCCCGCTATTTTGTTGCTGTTGCACTGTGTGGCTATCGCATTTCAGTGCCATAGTGATGTCGCTTGCCACTGTTAAAATGTTCCTGTGTCGCCAGAATTCAGGGTCATGTCGCCTGTTGCTTTTACCCCTTGGAAGGCCTTTTAAATCTGACCAATTTGGTGGTAGATAAAAACAGTAATTCCAGGTTGATGGTCTTAAAGGTAAAGATAAAAGTCCATGTTCTAGCCTAGTTACATTGTACCCATACAGCCAGCTCTGAAGTGACCAGGAGTATTTTTTTAACCCCCCACTGGATGGGATGCTAGTCTCTCACAGAGTTACTCCCAGCATTTAATTTGCTGGTGTTCGTATATGCACCTAGGTGGAGAAAGGCACTGTGAGAGTAAAATGTCTTGCCCAAGAACACAACACAATGGCCTTGGCCAGGGCTCATACCCAGACCACTCAATCCAGAGTCCAGTGCACTAACTACAAGGCAGCCACGCCTTCCACAACCTTGTATGGTCTTGTTGTCAACTCAACTGTCAAAGCATTTTTTTAGTGCATTATTTTTAGAGTTATTTATGTTTTTGTATTATGCAAATGAGGAGAGTGATGACGTCACAAATCGTTCCACAAAAAGATAAAACACTGAATCAAGAGTTTCTCAAGAAATATTAGAGCGATGTTCTTCAAACTTGGCACCATGTGCACTTAAAGGTTTAATTTTCCAGCAAATGAATGAAAATTTGTTCCAACTAACTTTATTCTCTCTTTTCTTTTCATTTTAGGTCGCCTTAGAAGGTTTAAGACCATCTGTACCTCCCGGTGTGTCTACGCAAATGGCGAAACTAATTTCTATCTGTTGGAATAATGATCCAACTAAAAGACCACGGTTTGATCAGATACTTCCAATTCTAGGCAAGATGGCACAATAAAATTAACTAACATAGATCAATATAATAGTTGTTCCTAAGTAGTTGAATAAATGCTGTACCAGGTATCTGCTGTACTAAAGGGGAATGGTCTCACAACTTTTTAGCAATTCTTGCACTTTTATTTTCTTTATTTATGAGAAATACAGTTGATCTTTTACTAACTGCCATTTCTCTGCAGCCACTTGGATTTTTCATCCTGACTTAAAAGTTAACTCATATTAAAACCACCCTATAATAGCCCCCTTTTTTATGACGGTCAGTTAACTCTGTCACAGGGTGGCCTTTGAAGAGAAGTTCGACTGCATTAGGTATTTGCTATACAGTCTGCTATAAACCTTATTGTTACTTATTTTCACTGGAACTTAATTTAGCGGAAATCGAACGGGCATATTTTGTGGAACTTAAATTTCACGATTTGGCCAAAAAAATGTTTAGAGGAACTAAATTTCGCAAAAAAAAATTAAAAAAATTAGTCTGCATAGTCTGCGTTAGGCCCTTAGGGCCTGTTTACATGATTCCGGAATGACTTTCATTCTGGAACGAAACTCATTCCTGAATGAAGTTCGTTCTGCATTTACATGGCAGAGTCGACCGGTTCAACCAAAGGCATTTTCACGTGCGTGGTTTTCGCGCGTGATCAAAACAAGGTGGCGCATGTTTCGCGCAAACATGTTTTTGTGCCCATTAATGGCCGCATCTGAAATTTTAAAGAGCAATTTTAACATAGAGCTGCTTCTTTGGGCTAAACAGTAAATGCTATTACGTTTTTCGTTCTGATTTCAAACTGTGGAGTCCGTATGCGGTTTCATGAGTTGCGGTTTCATCTCGGAACGAAATTCGTTCTGTGTTTACATGATACCAGAATGAAATGTCATTCCAGAACGAAACTTTCATTCCGGAATGAAAACCGGAATGAACTCATTCCGGAATGACTTGACTTTCGTCTCGGTATCATGTAAACAGATACAGAGAAATGTATGGGGATGGAATGAACTCGTTCCGGAATGAAAGTCATTCCGGAATCATGTAAACAGGCCCTAGTCTTCTTTTATTTTCCATATCAATAGTTTTCAATGACATTGAACAAAACTATATTACAAATCAAAATTGTCGTATTATTTTTGAAAATTTCTACATTTTTGCTGTCTCGACTATTTAAAACTGAAAACAGTTTGACATGTTTTTTTGTAACAATGCAGAGATAGTTTGACGACTGTACCAAAACATTTATTATGTAGTAAACAGTATTTCTGTTGTATCGTTTATTGTTTCAGGCTTTTTTATGTGAGTTTTTGAGGATTACGATAGTTTGTATATGGCAGAAATTCCTTGTAAAAATAGCGTGACCAGCGTGACAGAATTGCTTAAACTTGCGTGATCTAATCCCTTGAAGTATGGCATTGTTTATTATATAATGATAGTTTTGTGAACTATTTTTATCAGACATTTTTGTGATAAGTTATTTTTATATACTGGTATTTTGTTATCCAAAGGCAATTAATGTAGTCTTTGCTGTAATTTTGTATAAACAGAAAAAAATAATTAATGCTGTAAACAGAAAAGCTAACATCAGAAAGCGTCAAAATCACAAAAAGACTCACAGGGATTTCTGTAAACCCCCATGCATTGAAATTTAACTGCCTTTCAAAAATAATAATCTGCTTGCGAAACAGAGATTTTCTTTGCACAATTATTTTAAATTGTATAAAGATTTTGCAAAGTAATCGTTGGGTAGAAGGCAGTAATTTCCTTAATCCATAAATGGACCAAGAGTAACCAAAATAGAATTTCTCCCCACCTAGGGAGGACAGGTTGTCATTGTATCATAAGAAATGCATGAAAACTTGTAATGGGAATCTATGCTTACATCAAGGTTCAAAAGATTAAGAATTATAAGTGGTAAGCAGAAGTTAAAAATGCGGCAAATGTTTAGCTCTAAGCCGCAAATACAACCTGATTTAGGAGGCTTTTATTTACTTACAGATTTCACAAGTTGAAACAATGTAGTACATAAGTCATTTTGTGTGTGGGTGTTGTAGATTTCGTTAGGCATATTCTGTTAAAAAAAGGTTCAGCAATTTTTTACCGCAGTAAAACTAGACTTTAAATGTGTACAAAACCGAAAAAACATTTGTACCTCTATTCTGTTTTGTGTGATAGAGCTTTCAATAGTTTTTTTTTCTCTGTAAACAAAGACATATTAATAAAGGTTTATATAATTAACAAACTATTGTTAACAAATCTAATTACCGGTATTCTGACTATCAGTTGTACAACGTGAAGTTTTCCCAGAAATAAATCAATATTTTTTAAAATATGTGAGCAAGTGGTTTATGGGCTGAGTTAATTGTTATGTTGTAGCGTAAAACGAATTTCAGGTCAAAGTTGATTTCAAAATAGTTAAAGGTCGGGACACTAGGCGACAAGTCACTGCAACATGTTGCCTCGTGTGACATGGTGCATTTTTGCGACATTCTTTTTCGCTGCGACAGAATTTTCCGTGCTGCGTTCAAACCATTTCAATTCGTGCGACTGATCGCAGCGACAAATGGGCGAAAGCAACGTTGTCGCAGCGTGTGCACACTTCTGCGACAAAATATAAATTAACCAATGACAGAGCGTCATGTATTTTTGCCATATTGAATTGGAAAACTAGTCACATTCCCACTCTTCAAAATTCGCTGTGTGTGCAACGAACAAGCGCCTTATCGCAGCAACTTGTTTTAAAGTAGTACACACGAAGCGACTTGTCGCAGAGACCTGTCGCTGCGACTTGTCGCCAAGTGTGTCCCGACCTTTTAACTCCGGATTTATTATCATAATCCTCACACAAAGAAAAAGGCGAATCAAACTAGTTTGAAATCATTTTGACCTGAATTTTATTTTAAACTACAACGGATATAAATCTGGAATGGAATAAACTAAAAGCTGGGGTCATGCGTGACGCGTGATATGAGCAAAAATTAGTGCGTGGCACGTGAAAACAACTCAAAACTGGCCGTTATCCGTGAATTGCCAGTGTAGTATGGTGCGTGATCTGGTCATTTTGAGGAGCGTGATTCGTGATGCAGGCTGAAAACGTTCGTGAAAACCGTAAATTGACAAACTACACGAATTATGAAGTCAAAGATTGACCTTGTGTGGAGGAGGCGTTCACTCGGCCAGAATTATGCGTTTGTAAGACTTGTCTCAGACTGTAGCCTACTTGCACAGGTCTTGCTACTAGTTTTGCGCAAATTGACTAATCAGACAGTTAAAGTTTATTTTCTTGTTGAAAAAAATGAACTTCCAGGCGGGGCTTTTAGGGAGGGGGGCTTAACAGAGCTTTAACGGTTCTACTATTTCGTGGTGGTGGTAGTGGTTGTTACGGAATGTCAAGCCGATTTGTCCCTCCCGAGATTTGTAATTGCAGGCGTCGTTCTTTTTAGTGGCGAAAAGGAAAATACATGATTTTTTTTTTCAGGCTAAAAAATGCAGATGCAAAAGTGCAAACACGCTGTAGGGGTCATTTCATTATTTCATTAAGGCTTATTGACTGTTTCCGCATTCCTGAAACCACACACAGTCGATGTGAAATATAATGGCCTCTAAAAACGACTGCGTGGGAGGCTATAAGCCACGGGACTTGATTAATTCTATTCCGTTTATTTCAGGTAGCTGGTGTGTGGTGACAAACTCAATTCATTATCCTCAAGGAGCTTAGAGGTAAGTTTATTTTACTCTCAGTTCCTCCGTTTCCTCTGTTTAGCTTTCTTTCTGTACAACTCAAAGATTAAATTTTGTCGGTTAGCCATATATCTTGCCATGTTGTGCTAACGTTTGACTTCTGAATTCAGTGCGTCTTCGCTAGTTTGGGTTTATGATTATCACAAAATTAGTCTAACCTCGTACGACTGTTAATCGACAATGATACTTGGTTTACAATTGGTTTGAGCTTTTGAAATATTCTTTACGGCTATACCGGGTAATTCAACCATCCTGATGCTAATTATTTCTCTATTGTCATTTCCTGGTGGCCAAAAATAAATGTAAAAGCATGGTTTATTGCACGCATGCTAAGTCAATCCTGTATGGTCACGTGACGGTAAATCACTCTATTTATACTTAACAAATAGATTTCATTTTGCCGTGCGTCTGTTCAGTAATAGATCACAGATGACGTCAAAATGTGGTATGAACAGAGAAGTGGCCCACGAGGCGCTAGCCGAGTGGGTCACTGATGTTCATACCACATTTTGACGTCTTCTGTGATCTATTACTGAACAGACCCACGGCAAAATGAAATCTATTTGTTAAGTATAAATAGAGTGATTTACCGTCACGTGACCATACAGGATAATTATTTCTAAAAAACTAACCTTTATTCCGATTTGGAAAGTTGTTCAAATCTGTAAGCATTAACCGAAGCGTTCAACCGCAATTTCGTTTGTTTCCCGTGGCGTCGTCCAACTGTACAACACCGGTCAAACTTTCATACAGATTTCGGATAATTTCTCGAATAATTCACTGTCTTCTTCAAGCTTGTTTCGCCCAGTTAAATGCTTCGAAAGGTGAACGATGCTTAGCGTATTGTTTCTCACTAAAGATTTGTAATTAAGCTGATTTTTTTTTTTTGCTTTGTTGTGGCCCCGCAAGTTTGAAAAACTTTGCCGACAACTCTGATTTGGACTACGAACTCTGATCACGCGCGCGAGTCACACCACCGCGTGACGTCAACCATGTGTCTGTACTCGACTCTGATAGATCATAAGTAAGAACCAATCAAAACGCGCGTAGAATTCAGGTTATTAAATAAATGTTTATAGATTGATTGATATTTGAATCGGGAAGACGCACTGAGCAACAGCCCACAAGAAGACTTTCTCCCTTTGCGAATTGATTCTTAGCAAGGTAGGAGTAATTCTGTGAAAAAAAGTTGGTCAATGTTATAATTTTCTCAAAAAAAAGAAGGAGATGGAGGCTTCTTTAAGCCGGCCAATTATAATATAATGACATTGCGTCGTTGTGATCGCTACCCGCGTAACCTGCGATCAGGCTTTCTTTTTTTCGCGGCGGAGGGAAGGCGAAAAAAAGGAAAAAAACTCTTGAGAGATTTTCTAAAAGCTAGAAGAACTCGCTTTCTACTTCATTCCGCTCAACACCCGCCATGATAACAATCATCTGCGCGCGATATTTTTGGACCGGAAATTAGACTTAAACACAATTAGCCAATCAGGATAGAGTTCTAATGTTGCCTTTTGTTTCCTGACCAATAAGAAAAAAGTCCAGATTCTGGACTTTTTGCAGACGACTCGACAAGTAATTGTATCAGGTGTTCGTTCATTTTTCCGTTGACCCCTCCGCCGCGAGAAAAATAACGCCTGATCGCAGGTTAACCTTGCTAAGAATCAATTCGCAAAGGGAGAAAGTCTTCTTGTGGACTGTTGCTCAGTGCGTCTTTCCGATTCAAATATCAATCAATCTATAAACATTTATATAATAACCTGAATTCTACGCGCGTTTTGATTGGTTCTTACTTATGATCTATCAGAGTACAGACACATGGTTGACGTCACGCGGTGGTGTGACTCGCGCGCGTGATCAGAGTTCATAGTCCAAATCAGAGTTGTCGGCAAAGTTTTTCCGTTGACCCCTCCGCCGCGAGAAAAATAACGCCTGATCGCAGGTTACTACCCGGGTTACTACCCGCGAGGGCGATTGAGTATATACACAGCTGAAAGATTATCGACAAGCTTTCGTTTACATGTGATTGTTTGTGATTTTCTAAGAGCCAGTTTGTCACTTTCGATAGTTTGTTATTGGACAATGTCGTTTTCCGACATTATCAGGGCTCTAATTAGGGAAGTTTCAGTGACGCGGGGAAAATTTAAAAATTAAAGCTTGCACGCAGCTGGCGTGCCGCCCACCTTATAAGAATTTTTGCGATACTTTTAATATAAATTAACGACCCGTCCGCCTTGTGTTTCACGCCTCAATATACAAAAATATTTTAGAACTACGCCAGTATAAATCTGGCACTTGTTGCGAACGCTTTCTTGCTAACCACGATAATAAATTAGCGATTTTTTACTATTTATTTTCATTTTTCGGAAAAGTTGTATATCGGCACGACTTCATGCTCTAGGGCTACATATACGCGGAAACTAAGGTCGCGATGGCGCAACATAATATGCTTACTAAGCACAGGTAACACGGGATTGTTTCATCGTCATTCTCTAGAATTTTCATGAACTATTGAAGGGTTTTCTTATCGTAAATACAACTTAAGGAGAAAATTAATTAACGGTTGTTTTTTTGGTATGCGTTTCGTTTTTGCGTGGCTTGCATGGAGTTTCTAAACAATTATTAATCGACACAAACAAGTCTGGCATATGTCTAAAAATTTCAAGAGCCTTTTCCGGCATTTAAAACATGTGTTATTTTTCCCTTGAATAAAAACTGAGGCCTGGCTATCGCTCGCAGACTGATTATTTTTGCGGAAAATTGTTTAACCATGCATTTTATTTGATGCCCTTGTGTAGTTTTATTTTATTTTAAATTAAATATGTTGATTATGCGTCGAACAAAAAAACAAACTTCCCTTCATTGGCTGAATTTAAAATATGACCCCATCTC
Organism: Oculina patagonica; assembly: GCF_052425735.1. Classification (NCBI taxonomy): domain Eukaryota; kingdom Metazoa; phylum Cnidaria; class Anthozoa; order Scleractinia; family Oculinidae; genus Oculina; species Oculina patagonica. Next base: position 4,266,831 of record NC_135762.1, read on the forward strand.
AGATAACCCAGAACAAGAAAACATAATTGCGGAAAAAAGGGATCATATGGCTTCCTTGAATTTATTTCGTCCAAACATGTATTTCTTTGTCGCAAAATTTATAATTCTGTATTCATTTAAATGAATTCTACTGTGATAAAATTGATTTGTTCATGTTAAACAAACGTTTTCTTGATTTACAGCCACGTACAGTCACGTGACAGAGACAACACGCGAGATCTGAAAAGGGACGAAGCTTCGAGAAGCTAAAATAGTCTCCGATTGAGAGGTAAGCGTTAGAACAGACACCCGATAAGACTTGCTCCAAGTCGCTCTTATTTTCCTTGTATCGATGCGGTTATTTGAATAGATCGCTTTCAAAAAAGTAACATAAAATGGGCATAAAATCGCGTGATGAAGACCGCGTGGAATCTATTTCACTATTTGTCCGTGCGTGTTAGCGCGCGACGCGAATTTCGAGCGCGCGCCGTCTGTATTCTACTGTCTTCAGTCTTCTGCAGTCTGAAATTCAGAATAAATATTCGTTCTTGCTGCTCTGAATTTGGTTCGACGGTCGGTTCGACGAATTATTTTCGACGATTGACCCAACGGTCGAGCTTTACCTGTTTGGGTTGACCAAAACTGTAATTTGGTTCGTCTCATGTGAAGTTGGCCGTTTTGCCTGGGCCTTACAGCTTTTCAGTATAGGCAACCCGTTAATCTTGCCCCGAAAAAAGTTTGAGTCACGTTTGTCTTCTTCCCTGGCTGGACTGAACTAATGAATGTTTCGTTTAATTGAAACTTTATAATTAGCATCGGGAAATGGAAAGCCACTTAGCTTCTTACTTTGACACGGAGTTTTGTTATTTTATCTGTTTTGTTTTGGCGTTTAGTACATTCACGAAGGAGATTATAAAATAAGGGACTGATGTATACCACGAGGTCCCTAGTACTGAGGAACAGTTGTCAATCATGACAAATAAATGTCAATTTCATTGTGATAAGGTGATTTGACTTTATTTGCTGTAAAAGCAACTTCAAAAGTCCGCCTGCTTTCCATCAACCGAATACGGAAAAGAAAAGTAACCCTTGACTGCTTACCAGAAATTTGAAACGTCTTTGCATTCTGTCGCCGATTTCCTTAGAAGGGCACCTACCTATTTATTTTCCTTTTCCATATTTATTTTTTTATAGAATCACTTGACGTTTAACCGTAACGCAAAGGAGCAAAACGAAAAGGCTAGTTTGATCAAGTGGAGCCAAGTTCCTGGTGAGTATCCTTTACATGCAATTTTCCTTAAAGGGTCCATGTCACGGATTTTAGCCAAATTCAGTAATAGGAAATGCCCATCAAAATCGGTGAAATATAAAAATAACCGCTAAAACAAATACATTTGTACAAGAGAAGGTACGGATGGGCAAAAGTGACGAAGATTGAAATGGATTGCGACATGGGTTTTTGAAATTTTGTTGGGCTGAACAGTTTTCAAAGTTAGTCTCGTTTCCTTAAAAACTTAAATTTTAAAGATGAATTACAGTCCGTACTGCGCAATCTCGGCTGCAATGTTTATGTGAGCCTCACAAACAAAGCAAAACTAAAAATTACGTGACAAACTTACCTGTTTCTTCATTATTAACGCCAGATATCCTTGCAGAACAAATAATAACAAGTAGAAGAACCTTGACGCTATTTCAAACCGACGTTTCAGCTCATCGGAAGTTCTTGAACGAAGCGAACTGTAATGGCGGACTAAAAAACTTCATGTATGCTGTCACCGAAGTGTAACGTTTCAACGAATTCAAAACAAAAACGTAAACAAACCCCGAGTCTGCGCAGTACGGACTGGAAATCAGCTTTAAAGCCCCGGAGACACATTTGGTTGAAATGAAGCCATGGTTTTGTCATTTATATCCATAGAATTAATTTATTTGCAAACATTAAGTTTCATAGCAAGTATTTGGCAAAACGTAATAAATTAGACTCTGTAGACTTAACTCAGCCGTGACACAGTCCCTTTAAGCTTCCTCGATCTCGTTGAAATGAAACATTTACGTTCAGCATTTGTCTTCAGTTGTCAATGCAAAATTTTAAAATGTATGAAAACCATTCACAGTTTCTAAATCGGAATGATTGATATTTTATTACAGTTCTGTTAGACCTGTTACCATGGCCGAAAACTATCACGTGATCATGCTGAACGTGGGTCTCCCGCTAGTATTCATCTGTTTAGTAACAGTTTCAGGTAAGGATATATTTGATGATTTATAAAACAAGTTTCTGTGTGCGTTTCACTGGGCCGTTCTATGTTATATTGTCAGCTATAAAATCTTGATACAAAGTAACAAGCCAGAGGCCCAATAATAATTCAGTATTAAAGCAACTAATCGCTCGGAGGAAATCAAACAAGGGATTATTTAAATTCTTGACCATTGCGATACGAAACTATAGATAAACTTCATAACATTTCTTTTTCCTAGATGTCAGCGCCCAGGCTGTGCCATGTAAAGTCGACAGCATAACAGTTAAGGATCCCGTGACTGGGTTAGTCCAATGCCAGGATTGCCTCAAGTGTCCTGCTGGCGAGGGGCTCTCCGTGAACTGTGGTGACGTCATAACCCCCAAGACGCCCCTAGCATGTAAGCCATGTGTGCTGGGTGAGACATATTCCTCAGCATACGAAGCTGGAGCGTGTAAAGATTGCGAGAACTGCGGCCAGTATCGCGAGACCACGAAACCCTGTACACTGACTTCCAAGGCGGAGTGCGGGAAGTGCGAGTCTGGGGCTTACGCAGAACCGATGCTGGGGATGTGCAGGCCGTGTTCTCCGTGCTGTAATGACGGCAATGATATAGTCGTGCCCGAGTGCCAAGTGCCCGGTGTACCAACAAATACGCAATGCAGTTATGCACGATCAGTAAAATGCAGCAAAATGTTGGCTAAAGCGATTATCAGCACAGCCACCCCATCTGTGCAGACAAATCATTCAAAAGTACCATCAAAAGTTTCCTCTACAGCAACAAGTGCCATGGTAAACTCGCGCCCAACAGAACAACTCGCTAAGCTACCTCATGGCGCTTCACCACCTCGGGAAATCATTGTTGGTTCGGTTATTGGCGGCGTATTACTTGTCTTCATCCCTCCATTAGTCATTTTCTGCTATTGTATAGTCAAGCGCAGGATAGCCCGTAAGAAGGCAAATGATTTAGCTCGTGTGGAGGCTGATGTCGGCCAAAGACACAAAGATGAACAAGGCAACGATCAGGCTAACGATGACAACCAGAATGGAGCTGATGAGCCGAACCCAGCTGTAGCTTCCCCGGAAGAGACCTCAGTACCAATTCAGGAAAGTGGTGACAAAGGTGGTCAAGAGCAAACAGGGCCGACACAGGAAACCCAGCCTCCAGATCGCCATGGTAACTCAGGTAAGCCTAGGCGTTGTCATGACATTTTTTGTATTTTCATTTTTTATTTAAAAACTACATATGTTATTTATATTACCGTATTTATTCGATTAAGCGCCCAACCTCGAATAAGCGCCCACCTCGAATAAGCGCCCACCCTGTAGGCAGGAAAAGTTAATAAGCGCCCAGCCTCGAATAAGCGCCCACCCCCACCCTCCTAAAAAGAGGGCACAAAAGGAATTTTGATTATTGCTGAAGTTGAGATTGAAATTGACTAAGTTCTTCGAAGAGACCACCCCGAAAACCGAGTTTTTTTTACTGAAACTTTCAATGAATATTTAAAATTCAGCTTTAGTACAGCTTTACGTTAAGTTATTATACATTATTTTCTTGCAAAATAAACGTACTACTTGCTAAAAATGGTAAAAATGTAATAAGCGCCCAGCCTCGAATAAGCGCCCACCTCGAATAAGCGCCCACCCTCAAGGTCAAAAAATTTAATAAGCGCCCAGGGCGCTTAATCGAATAAATACCTTACGGTATGCAAGTTACGAACTAATGTAAAATTAATACTTTGCACTAATTGCTGATTACGAAATAAAAACAGTACTGATTGCAAGATAATAGCGCTTGTAATCTGTTTGACGAAAAATGCATTTCAAAAGCAAAGCAAATTTATTAAAACAAGTAGTATTATAACTCGGCATGCAGAGTTAGCAGCAAGATTTTCCCTGAGTGTAGTTTGTCTAGTTGAAAGTTATTAACTTCTACAGTTTGCCGTTTTGGCAACTTCTTCTTAAAACAACTCTCCTTTGTTCCTTTTGCTGTAGATGTCAAGCCTTCCAGCTTCGTTCTAGAGCCGCGCCCAGATCAAGGACCAACCTCTGAAATCCACAGTCCTGCCAAGGTTACTGTTCAGCTCAGGGTAGAGGCTAACGTGGATACGACTTCCGGTGATAAACCCGTCATGGTCTGACAGTGGCTTTCTTCTATAATGGACATGAAATAAGACAAATGACTTTACTGAAAGTTTTTTTTAGTTTTTGTTTAATATAGACCCAATGCAAGCTGTGTTTTTATTGAAAGTATTTTGAAAATTAAAATTGTGATAAAATGTGTAGCTGAATTGTTATAACGGTCATAATTCCTCTTGCAGAACGACAGTATCTAGTGATCTGGGTGTGACTTCGTATTATCCAAACGAGGAATGTCTTACTGAACACGACTGTAGGACGAGCCCACTTTGGCAGTTCGAACACTTACCGGTATAAAGGCGCCTTTACACGACAGAGAAAACTGGGTACGGACGCGTCAAAAAATTGGTCCGGACCTGACCACTTTTGTAGAGAAACAGTCAAAATCAAAACGGGGCATGGCGCCTTCAAATTTCCTGCGGGTAAATTAAAGCGCAGTGATACTGTGACTTGCGAACTGGAACATTATATTGATTACTCTCCTCTTATTAAGACCTATAAAACCAGCTTCTTGTGGGCAGCCTTAACTCTTCATCCTTACTGCTTCAAACGCAAAAAGCAACCGAGACCATAAGATCTCAACTAGAGCACGCGATTCATTGATAGTAGCCTCCTCCCTCCCTCCCCGGGCCTGTATTCGCAAAAAAAGAAATAATACGGCAATGAGGATAAATAGCCTCAGAGCGAAAATCGTCTAGTCCCAGTCATGCGGTTGAGAATGACTGGATAACTTGTTTTTACATTTCACGAAGGATTAACCACGATTGAATGCTTAAGGTCAGCGCGCCTCAAAGCAACAGTACATCAAAGTGCAGCAAGGAACCATTTTCTTCCAGTACTTACAGCTGCAGTAGGGAGTTGAACGTAGTAAATAACAGGAAAATCCTGTTTTCGCAGCTCGCGCCAATCCCTCTCTTTGCTGTTACAAGTCCCAGAAGTCTAAGCGCTATTCACTCGAGTTCAAAAATGGCGTCCGCACGGAACTCAGCTAAGAAACACTCTAGATCATCGAGTTCTACAAGTACAGCGGAACAAAATCCAGGCCCTTCAATCGCGATGAACACATTTGCCAACGACGGCAGCTTTCTAGAACTTTTCAAAAAGCGGATGGAAGCGGAATCCCAAAAATTACAACAACAAAAACCCGAAAGTACGGTCGAGAAAACTGATCGAGAAGAGAAAGTTGAAAAGAAAGAGGACGAAGGATCATGTCAAGAGAAACTTACCGACGGAAAGAGTCCTGGAACTTCGATTTCATTAACACAGCAGGTCTGGTTTAGTGAAGAAAGAATTCTAGGGTTTTATCCTTTGGGGGAAAGATCAAAGTTGGTAGCTTAAATGACGAGCAAAATATTTTGATCGAATTTGAAATTACATGTAAGCTGTCGATCTAACATCTAACAATAGGTTATTCTTCAAAAGAATAAAAAGGTATCTTTGCTTGTTTCAATTGAAAAAAAGATTTTCAGTGAGACGTCCCGGATTATTTGTAGATCTAAGCTCATAGTTCTTTCTACTCGTCATAACAGCAGGGTTGCAAAAGTGTATTTTGAAATATTTCCATAAAAGGGCAGTCCTTATTTTTATTATTTCAGATGGAATGGAATGTGATCGAATTGAGACACACACTTATTTTTGTGATCAAAAAAACTAGAATAATTTTCTAAATCAAAAATCAATGTCTTTTTTTGAAATCATCAAAATCTGCCACTCACTGCATTAGTGTGTTTACAATCAGCCATCAAGTGAGGAAAGAGTCATTTACCAGCTGAATGGGCTTGATGTTATCTTACGGTGTTAGTATTAATCTAATAAATCTAGGGAAAGAGGACATTTGCTGTTGGAAAGATGGGTGGTGCTGCACGGCAAATTCATGCAAAGAAAAAGAAGAAAGAGAAAGAAGCCGCTGAGGCAGCAAAAAAAGCAGAGGAAGAGGTAAAATTGTGCTATCTGTCATCCTGCTTTACTTTGACCTTAATTTGTTCATACATCTTAAAATAGAAAGGTGATGAGAATGATGAAAGTGAATATCTGATCAACAAGGTAATAACAGTCGCTGAACAATAAAACATAAGATTGGGCTTTATGTGGTCCGACATACCGTATTTATTTGATTAAATGCCGCCCTCTAATAAACGCCACATTTTAGAGAAGAAATATTAATAAACGCCGCCCTCGAATAAATGCCGCATCATGATGCGGCGTTTATTCAAATAATAGACCCAAAAAGCAAATGCAGTAGTTATCAAATTTGAGCAAGCCTAAAATAATTATATTCCTTGATTGTAACAATGTTTTAAGATATTGAATATGACTTGAGATAAGCACTACAACATGTTCATGTTTTCTTAAGCTCAAATGTTCGGTTGCCATGCTATTGTTTGCAAGAAATAAATTGAATTTTAAATAAGCGCTGCCCTCTAATAAACGCCACACTTGAATCACGAAAAAAATTAATAAATATTCGAATAAATATGGTAATCCTTGTCTAGCACAGTTTTTACAGCCATTCTGACATGTCTGGTAGTCTGTAAGCCAGGAGAATTTTCAAAATGTGTTCAATAACGATGCAATCAAACGATGTTAATTGTGGCGATTGCAAAGTATCATGCAATGTTGCCCCAAAAATTCCCATTTTCCTGCAATTCATGAATCCCATTTTCCCCTTAATATATCTTTTCTCACTTCCCATAGACTTCCCACCTCCTCTACTACTGGATTTCTGCTTTCTTACCCCCCCCCCCCAACACCCCTCCCCCCACTAACAGTTCTTTTTGTACATTGTAACTTATATGTTATCAAATAATAATATTGACATAATTGTCTGTTTACTTGCTTTTTTCCCTGAAAGGCTGAGGGCAAGTCATCAGCATGGAAAGCTTACATGGAAGAAGTCCAAAGATACAAAGAAATGACTTGTTCAGATGACGGTGACAGAACATGTCCTCTTGTGAAATGACCAGCAATGGCAGTTTAAGGAAAATCAAATTTAGACTTAAAAAATATTATTAACTGTAAAACATTCAATATCGTTCACATTTCCTCTTTCCTCCCTAAGGATCATCAAAATGCTTACTTGGCTACTCCCTCCCCCTAATACTGTGTATTTATTTGCATGCTATTGTGAAGAGGTAATGTATCGATCCAAAGTGAAAATTTTAAACATGTAAATTTTGCATAATACTCAGCCTCTTTGTTTACAATTGAGTGAAAAGTGAATGAACATACAAGTTCTCCTTACTAGTCTCTATAAATTTCTAAGAACTACATGGGAGAATTTGTCATGTATCTACACTTATTAATGGCCAGTTCCCTGGGTGGCTTACTTAATTGATATTTGAAGAGGAAATTAGACAGGGATCAATGTTGAGCTAAAAGAATCTAAGTTTACAGGATTGCCTTTTCGATATTCCAAGGAATTAGTGGGAAACTGTCTTGATCTTAGATTCTTTTTGAAGACTGCATGTTCATAGAATTGAGCAAGTGAGCTGACAGGACAAGCTGAAAATTCAGCCACTTCTCATTCCCCGCGACTTCTACGTTTGTACATAGTAGCGGGAGCGACGAGAGGCAGCTGTATTCACAGGCTAACATGACACCTATAACTTTCACCCTTTCGACCCCCATCTCAAGAAATCAATTCTCCCATGTTATAGCAGCCATACATTTCTTTTCATCTTAGGTCTTAGAGTATCTCCTTGAGGACAATTTTCTTTGTTCTTCTGCTAGGCAGCATAGTGATAAATGTAAAAAAAAAAAGATTTTTTGTGGTGGAATTCATGGTACCATAAACTTTATTGTAACAGTCAGGTGGTCATAGTCAACAAAAAATATTGTTGTAACTTTCTGTAAAATTTGAAAATGTCAATTTGCCATTTTACTCAGTATCCTTATTTTTTGTAAATAAACTAGCTTATTGTTATTGTAACATGGTGTGTTGCTTTATTTCTAAAGCTATGTTTCAGTTCAGTTAACTTTCTGTCCTCCACCACTGTCATTCTAGGAGAGGGAATTCACCGAGTCTTTGTGGCTGAGAAGGTCTTGCACAAAAAAGAGAACAGTAATTTCTATCAATTAATTTTATAATAAACCCATGGTTCAAAGTAAAACCCATAATCTTAAAAATAGAAACTTCCAACACTACTGCACTATTCAGAATCCAGATTTATTTAAACACAATTATTATTTTTTTTTTCATTAACAAAATTTAGCATTCATTGGCATTCATGTACTAGGAAAACTACTATTTTGGAAGTTAGGAGGTAGTGGGACTTTGAGAACTGCAGTTTTTGAAGGAACGCTGCCGTCTTCAAGTTTTCGTTTGCCCGGTACTTTTGATGACTTTATAACACAGCCAACTGCTCTCAGATGATTTGATAACCTGTGAAATAGAAAATGGCATCTTCAGCTGCTATACACCTGGTGCTCATTTAAAAAAAAATGATAAATTACCTTTATTTATACATGGTTGTATTTAAAGCTAGAAGCTTGTGGGGCCATGTATTCCCGATTAAATTGAAATTTGTGTTGGAGTTAGTATTAGTTTTTGTGGACGGAGGCAAACTGGAGAACCCAGAGAAAAAGCCTTGGACCAAAGACAAGAACCACCAACAATCTCAACCCACATGACACTGGGGTTGGTAGCTACCCAGGTCACCTTTGCTCCCCCTTTTATAACTGGAGAGTTTATTTGGTAAAATAGCACTTCCATCGTCAACAATTTGGTTTGATAAAGTTATTGCATGATATATAGGAATCTCCAACTTCCTGTGAACATTTCATCAGATTAAATTTCTTTTTTCTTGGACTGAAGAAGTATGTTCATCATTAGATTAATTATTTTGGGAAGTTCCATAAATTTGTAGTGATACCCATGTGTTATGGCAGACGTGCTCACCTCACCACTTCACACAATAAATGTGATAGTACAAGGCTAAAAAAAGTGCTGATTGGTTGTCTGGGGCAAGCAGATTTTCCTGCTGGGCAAGTAAGTTTTCATGCTCCCTTGCCCAACCAACTAGGGACAAGCATACCACTGCCCTTCAAAGCGGTCAAACACAGAAATTCCGGTTTTCCGTCCGGTTTTCACCGCCTCAAACTTTTCTAAGAATTTGACTCGAAAGTGTGCAAACTTTTTTAAGTAATTGTTATAGAAACAGTATGGTGAAAGAAAATTTCAAGCTGGAAAACTCAGTGGAGATCAATTATTAAATTTCCCATCCATAAGCTGCGTAAAAGCCTTAACTTTCCAGGGACGGGGTTAACTTTTGGCTTTAAGCAAAAGTTTATGGAAAATTTAAGACTTTGTATGGAGAATTTTCGCAGGAATTGCGCACACGTGTGGCGTTTGACCGCTGTGTGCAACTGCCCTGCCTAGGGAAGAAAAAATTTGGGGTCAGTGGTCTGCTTGTCTGAAGGGCAAGCTTGAATTCAGTTTTTTTTTCAAGCCCTGTAGTCACTAGAGGTACCGTAATGATTCGATTTAGCGCCCGGGGCGCTTATTTACTTTTGGCACCTTAAGGGTGGGCGCTTATTCGAGACAGGGCGCTTATTTAATTTTTTTGCGAAACAACCAAAATTATGTTCAAAACAAAACTTTAATTTATATTAAAATAACTAACAATAACATACATGTAAACTGTAACAGTAACAAATTGTTGAAAGTTCAGTTACTTTTACAAGAATTGTTCATTTTAGCAGTAATATATACATGTACGGTACGGTGAATGTTCATGAATTTATTGTTTCGACGTGGATGACTCAGTTCAGTAGGGGCAGTTAGCGCTTTTTAGAATAGGGGCGCGTATAAGAATGGGGGCGCTTATTAGAATAGGGGCGCTTATTAACAAAAACACATTCGAAGGGGGGCGCTTATTCGGAAGGGGGCGCTTATTGGAAGGAGGGCGCTAAATCGAATCATTACGGTATTATTTAGTAACCAACTTTTACATACCTTGACAGAGACATTTTAAGATCTTTCATTATAACCATACAATCCAGCGTAAATTCATCAATCATCAAAGCCAGCACTAATATGTATGACACAAGTTTATCCTTTAGTCTCTTGGGAACTGCCCTGCAGAAAACAGATAAATAGCCCAATTTCGATATATTAAAATTCAGCCCAAAACAATAGACCTCAGGACGAGGCTCCGGGGACTAAACTATAGAGTTTGCGGGGTTTATTCCCCGGAGCCTCGTTGTGATGTCTATTGTTTTAGGCTGAATTTTAAAATATCGAAATTGGGCTATTCCCATCAGTGATCAAAAGCAAATTTCTATTAACATGCCATTGCCGTCACAACAAGAGTGATACCTCTGCTTCTGTAAGATGTAAGAAGTGAAATCGAAACAGCATATTACGAAAGTATAGAGATATTAATTTTTTTTTCTGGACACATGGAATATCATTGCGTTTCTTTAAAGTTATCAAAACGAATCGCAACGTTTATGAAACGTGAGACAGACCGGCACAATCAATATCGACTTCTGTGAGTGATGTGCGCCTGATTGCTGTTTCAATTGTCCCGGATAATACTCTACTGCGCAGGCTTTGAGTCTTACATCCAAGAAAATTTTGGATTTTTTGCCCTACTGAAAAGAATACTGTGTTGTCTCATTAACGCTCACCAGCAATTAATAGGATTCATATTTCGAGAACCGCTTACCTCGCCTTTCCTTTTTCCAAAGAAAATGTGGACAGTAATCTTTCCTTTATTACCTCTGGAATTCCAGGCAAAGGGTCTGAAAAGCACAACAAAGCAAAACAGTAATGGCCTGCAAACTATGGAATGCATTGCCTCTGGTAGTAAGAGAATCACAAGAATTTTATTTCTCCCTGACCATTTCACAATGATTCTCTAATAGAATAATTGGGTCTGCTGTCTTTTAGGTTTTACTAGCTGTTTTAAATTCAATTACTGCTTGCTTATTTACCTGTCTTTCTTAGGTCCTTAAAATTAAGACTGTACAATGTCATCATGTAAGATAAGTACAACAGGCAGCAGGACTGGTGAAGTCGCTGCGACGGGTTCAGCGACATGCCATCTAAGTGCTGTAACACATATTCTGGAAACCTGAGAAAGGGCATAAAAATAAATTAAAATTATAAGCATTGTCAGGGTTGGAAATTAGCGCTCGCCCACTCGCCCAGGCGAGTGTGAAAACTGTCGGGCGAGTACAAATCACGGATCACTCGCCCAGTTTGGCGAGTACGATTTTCATATCCAGATTATAGTTTTCAAAATAAGCGTCCACTGATCCACGAAACTCTGCAAGATTGCTTTTCCTGCCTCTTTTTCTGTACAATTTCGACACTTTGCTTGCAACATACAGGAATTTGGGAAGATGTATCAAATTGAAAACTGCGTATCAACTTTTGAAGTAAGCATGCTCATGGTTAAATTGTAAAGTAAGGTCTTTTTTGGCGATTTTTCATTCAAGAATTAGATTGCAGTCTGTATCATGATCGACCACCACTCTGTGGCACAATGAGTATTGAACGTGATTAAAATTGTTAGAGACTGGGCGAGAGAAAATTTATCTGGGCGAGCACAATTTTAAGGTCACTCGCCCAGATGGCGAGTGCTCCGAAATTTTAGTTTCCAACCCTGATTGTGAATATGAAACACTTTTTTCAGTTGAATTCAATATAAAACTACTGCACTTTAAAAAGAAATGAAGCATAAAAATAAAATGTTCAAATTGATTGCAGTATCCCAATTTCTCAAACCCTTAATTTCTCGAACCTCCTGCTAACTCAAAATGAAAGTCGTTCCCCTTCCCTCAGATGAACACTGTAAAATTCCCCAATTTTCATTGACCCTGACCTCCTTGAAAGGTCTAAGGAGTTGACTTAATTCTCACCATCCCCACTCCCCGGTCATAAGTTATGACTATTTACCTGCCACACCCTGGGGGTAGGAGGGGATTAACTCCCTATATTGTACTATATTGGGAGATGGGCGGCTCTGCCCAAATTGTGTACCATTTTCAGGTTGGAAGGAAAGTATATCAAACGGTAGGGACTTCTTCACAAGTTGAAGCATAGGATAGCGTAGGGGGCACCATTTATTAAAGAAATAAAAAATGCACCCGAGTGCATTGTTGAGTTATATAAGCACACAGGAATTTTTAGGAAAGACTTTTTTAAAATTCCCAAGTGCTTACGTAACTCAACAATGCATGAGGAGAAAGTTTTTTTTTTCCTTTTATATTTAATGTTAAAGAAATTAAGCGCTCAAACTCGTGACCTAAGCTGCGTGCACTATAACTCACTGAAGCATGCATGTGACATAAGCCACATGCTTTATGGAGCTATAATGAAGTCAAATTGACCACTCATAGTGCACAATTCCTCAAACATTTTATAAAGGTATTTATTTAAGTATGTTAATAGGTAATTTAATTGAAAAGTTTAGAAAAGAGATGCAGTATTTCTACTGAAGGTAGGTGGAAGGTGAAAGGTATTTGAAAGGGTAAGGTTTTCTGTCAAAAATAGTTCACAAAAGGGTAAGGGCTTGGGCCACTGGGCAGATCTTGCCCATACAAAGACAAACAGCAAATCAGGAAATTCAAAGGACTCTAAACAAATAACTGTATGTAAGTACAGTGTCAAATATTACTGATAGAAATTTAAAAGGACCTACCAGTACAAATGTTACAGTTTCATTAATAATATATTGATTCACTTGTTAACTATACCTCTTCCGCTCTCTCCATTCATTTATCTTCTCTTTATTTGCACTCGTGATTTCCAAAGATGTTCTTTTCAAAGCTTCATATTCCAAAGGAGTGATGACTTTACAGAGTCAAAGCAAATTCCAGCACATATACCGTTGCTGCATCTAAGCATGAACACGTGCTACTGAAACATGATCTTATTGCTTGTTAAACAAGGTATAATAAGTGTTCAATAAGTGTTCTTGGAGTGCAAAATAGTTTTTTTAAAACAGACGTTTCGGGGAAACCCCTTCATCAGTGTATATGTGATGTCTTAAAAGGAACGCTTGATCGTACGTTAAATGTCTTGCGTGCGCGTCGTTTAAAAATAAACAGAGCGCGAGATTGCGCGCGCGCTCAGCGCACATGACAAAAATTTAAATGAACATCAGAATATTAGTTTTAAAAAAACTATTTTGCACTCCAAGAACACTTATTGAACACTTATTGTAACAATTGAGTGCTACGCAGCAAAACTCTTTTTATTAAACAAGGTATGCTTGTCATCAAACGTTTAAAGTTTGGCAGACCGTAGCAGCAACTTTTGTGCTGAAAGTTCAACACATTCCGGTTTCGAAATGGCAGAAAGATTGGATATAGACTGAGCCTTCTTTTGAAAAATTGATCCTGATCTGTGTCGACAGGCATTTGCAGGTTCATTTGAATCACTTTTAGTGTAAAGTTTTAATTGAACTCAGTGTTTATGGTGAGCATTTTGAGTGCGAAAGTTTGCATTACCGTCTGCTAAACTTCAAATGTTTGACAACCAATCATATGCCACATTCAATGTCCAATTAGATCATGTTTCGGCAGCATATGTTCATGCTTAGATACAAGTGATGGTACAAAATTGTAGTATTTAGTAGTCCTTTGTTTGCAAGATCTTGTGTATTGTCCTAATAGTCCCAACATGTAACAATCCACAAGGATCTTGCAAAATCTTGGAAAGAATTTATTTTACGATGGAAGATTCTTCCTTAAATCCCTAAGGATCGTGAATAATCCCTTTATACATTTATATGCAACTTAGTTCAACGTAAGCTTTTTCGCTTTATGTGTAGTACCATCCTGTTTTTCCAGGCAAATAATTTGCTTACCAGACAGATAACTAAACTCTGACAAAATGAATCATAAAAACCATTCATTCCAAAAGGATACTATCATCTAGTTTGTAAACATCAGCAGCTGTCTCAGCATTAATGTTGAATGGTGGGATAGATGAATGCTCTTCCTCTCTACCATCTGCAATCATAAAACAATATCACAAATATGTTGTGATCAACATTGTCAAGGCATTTTATGACAAGCAATTGAACTGATAGGCACATTAAAGTTTAAGTTATTTATTTTTTTTTTTTTTTTTTTTTTTTTTTTTTTTTTTTTTTTTTTTTTTTTTTTTTTTTTTTTTTGGGAAAAAAAAAAAAAAAACCAAAAAAAAAAAAAAAAAAAAAAAAAATGCAGACTTGAGTGACACTTTTCCAACTTTATAAGACATGTGCCCACTAAGCTTTGATTTAACTGGATGGTGCATTTCCACACGATTGGTCAATTTTGACTTTTGAAATGCTGTCAGTGTCATGTGTACAAACAAATATAATTGAGCATTTTTTTTAGTTGTGAAGTGGATTGTGGGCTGGTTTTGTTTTGTGGTCAGTTCTTTTTGGCCATTCTTAAGGTTGTCAGTTTTTCAAATATACTTGAATTTGTTTGCACAAAAATGAAACTTTGGGTTTAAACAACACATTTAACAGACCTGTTGTATCCAATGGTTCTTTGGCTAGTGTCTCCAAAAAATCGGAAACTGTTTCATTCAACTCGTCTTTGTCCACTTTATTTCGTTGTCGAGAAACCATGTTTCGCTTCTTCTTATTGCTGCCAAAAGCTTCTGTAAGAAGGTCACTCTGAAAGCAAATCAAACAGTGATAAAAGTTTTTATGTATGAGTGTAGTGGCATAACAACACTTAGCACAATGTCATGGGTGTTATTTATGCTGCAGTTTGAGGTTTAAGAACTTTAATAAATTCAATTTCACCAACTAGTAGTAATCAAAGATTAGAGGACTGCATTCAATCTACGAAGAACACCACCATGATAAGAAATAAAGGCAGAAAAGACAACAGAAAAAAATTGAAACAAAGCCGAAGGAGATAGCTTATACAAAAGAAACTATCACAATTGACTCACACGTTTTCCTCAAGCGGTCACTCTTTTTGCAATGTTAATTCACTGACTTAAAAATACTTCTTCCCTGGATGAAAACCCAGTAATGCTTTCCATGTCATTTTCACTATCATTTTAACTTTAGGCACACGTTTTGAGCCATTTATTGTAGCAAAACTGTTTCCCATTAATTATCCCACTATATTATATGCAACACTATTTTCTTCTGCATGTAATTAAATTATATTTAGCATTGATCACCAAGATTACATCAGCCCCAAGAAACTTGGTGGGGACCAAATTGCTGTCCATCTATCCATAGATTTCAAAATAACATAACTTTTAATTGCACCAGTACAGTTTCTTCCACAAGCACAGCAGTACCATCTTGTTGAGGTATCACTGTTCTTTTTTCTTGCTTTCACCATAAAGAACGAAAAATCACTATCAAAACCCAACTCTTGGGTCCTTAAGCTGCCATTTTTGATATCCAGGCTCTTACATTGCAGTTACAGCAGAAAATAATGGAACGGTTTTGCTCCCATTTTCTGTGCTTTCAGCTAAATGCTGTGCACATCACAAACATTCCTGACCAAGGGAGATCTACATCACCTTTTATCAATACCTCATCAAGAGAAAAGGTTATTGGAATCAATTAAATGATCCCCAAAGGCAAATTGCTTTGATCTTTAAAAATTCTACCAACTAATATTATAATTAAATGTATGGAGATCAGACAGGAGAATTTGTATATGGATATGTTTAGTAGCCTGTAGTTTCACTGGTTCAAACAGGATTACATGTATCCATTACCTTTTCCAGGAAAGAAAGATCCAGTTTACTATCCTGATCATCATCTTCTTGGTTGGTTTCAGCAGTACCTGCTGTAGATAAATATTAATTACGGTATTAGTATATGTTGTGTTTAATTTTTTTGTTTAAAATTTTCAACCAGTTTATTTTTAGTTTTCATTGTCTTAAATTCATTATCATAATCTTAAACAAAGGGAAATAAAAATAAAACTGGTTTGAAAATTTTAAACCAAGGAAAAATTGAACCACAACATATATACCAAAACAGTGGATAGCGTTTTTGGCGCGATGCCTGAGGAGGATAATGAAGATTAAATGGCAAGATAAGATAGTAAAGAGAGCACTGGAAAGGGCACGGGAGAGGTGAGGAAGAGGTAAGAAGAAGGAGAGGCGACAGGACACATCCCAGACAACAACCTGACAATGACGTACAGCCCTGACATGGACCCCAGAGGGAAGGAGAAAGAGAGGCAGGCCAACACCTGGAGGCGCACAGTAGAAAAGGAGAGGTCAAAGCAGGGTGGCAGTCCTGGAGAGAGGGCGCACGAGCGCAAGAAGGATTGATGGAGAGACATGTGGAGGCCCCCAGCGCACTGGCGCCAGGGGAAAGGAAGTGAAGTGAAGTGATTGGCTACTCAAAATCCAAATAGCCTTTGCTATTCACCTCCGAGCAACACACGCAACAAAATTGTAATCTTTAAGAGCAATAAACTAGTCAAAAATCATCCTTTCGGGCTATATTATATCACTGCTTTAGTATATACTAAAACAACTATTCACTTCAGTGTCAGTGGCTAGTGGTGGATATTTACCTCGCCACTTCGCAGCTCTGTGAATATCCACCAGTAGCAACTTCCTTTGGTGAATACCGAGTTGTTAAATATTGTTTAAAAGTTTACTTCAAATGTTCAGTTTGACCTCAGTCTATATCCCAGCCTGGGGAGTAAGTAAAACTCTTGTGTGGCAGTTGCTATTGTTTTTGGGCTGGGGGCATTGTTCCTGCTGTTTGCTCTGTTGTTCTCTCAAAGGATAGGGAGCGATTCATGTGAGAACTTGCGACAGCTGCTACATAACAGACCCATTATAACAGGGGTACCCACTTGTGGAAGGTACATACTTATGAGAGGTGTCTGCTTATTAGGTGTCTGCTTATCAGAGACAGCCACTTTAAGGAAGTGTCTGTCCATTAACAAAATATAAACACAGATTTCATTCAGTGTGGATTGCTAAAGAATTGAATGTAAGGAGCTTATTAATTCATTACCAAGGATTTGTGGCTGAAGAGTGATCATCTCTGTATCATACATCTTCATCACCTCTGTTCTTTTATTGTAAACACCAACAACATACCTGAAACACATACCGGTAATTAGTTACTTCTGTTACCTTGAGCATTGTATCAAATTTAACATTGATGTGACCAGTGTTATCATGCACGGGGTATAAACTACTCATAAGAAATTTTAGAAAACACCCCTAAAAGGTACCCAAATCCATTTGTAGAGAGTGTGACCCAAGTTTATTTTTACCACTTAGGAGTACCTACCAATCTAGACCATTATTGATCAATGATAAGTAATACTGGCAGCCAAGAGCCACAACCCAAACAAAAATCATTTTTTGAAAACTGGTTCCTGTTTATTTACAACTCATTTTGATTGCATTCGAAATTCAGCACCCCAAGCAGCGATAAAAGGAACAGCAATTGATGAGCATCCCTGTCAGTGTAAATATATATAGTCCCTCCTCTGATGTGTAACATGCGTACAAATTGAATGTTACTGATCCTAATTCCTGAACAATAACTGTTCTGTTAGTTCATAGTTTATTAAAAATGAACAGGTTACAAAAATTAACACTCACTTGCACAAACCATTAGATCTGGAAAATTGTCCAAAGTTTTGACCACTATACTCCATGTCTTCTGTTTCTGCAATCTAAAGGAAATGCCAATGCTGCGATGGAAAGCTCATATAGCTTATTATAAATAAACAGCGAAATGGATTCTGATTTCTTGAACCCTCACTTTAAATTTTTTAAAGCCTACCAGAGTTCTTCTTTGCTTCTTCCTTTGATCTGCTCTGTCTGCCCACTGGTAACAACCAAATCTGATTTTTCCATCCCCTTTGTTTTGTTTTAAGGTGGCATTGGTGAAATGAACTACAAAGAAACATAAAATTATTGGCAATAATGTAACAAAGTATATTACCGTAATGATTCGATTTAGTGCCCGGGACGCTTATTTACTTTTGGCACCTCAAGGGAGGGCGCTTATTCGGGACAGGGCGCTTATTTAATTTTTTGAGAAACAACCAAAGGTAAGTAACAATATCAGGAACTGTAACAGTTAGAAATTGTTAAAAGTTCATTTACTTTTAGAATTATAATTGTTTATTTTAGTAGTAAATATATACATGACCTGTACGGTGAACAGTCAGGAGTTTATCTAGTTGACGTCAACGACTTCAGTAGGGGCAGTTATCCACAATAGGGGGCACTTATTAGAATAGGGGCACTTATAGGAATGGGGACGCTAATAAGAATGGGGGCACTTATTGGAATAGGGGCGCTTATTAACAAAAACACATTCGAAGGGGGGCGCTTATTCCGAAGGGGCGCTTATCAATTGGAAGGAGGGCGCTAAATCGAATCATTACGGTAATATGTTTCTCCACTCTTTTTTTTATTTTTTTTTTTTTATTGATTGCACAATTATAAATTACAAACAACATAAAAAAAAATTTGGTTATACAATACAAAAATAAATAAATAGATAAATAAATGAATAAGTCACATTCAACTGAATTACATAATATTACATTCGAATACAATAACGATAACTAAAATCAAATTAACCTAATCTACATAAACTACATTACAAGTTTGTGCCATACAAAACAAACAACAAAGAGTGGTCTCTACGCTACTTATACAGGAAGCTTTTATAAAGGAAAGATAAGGGGTTTAAATATCTCACAAAATAGATACTAGATTAGACCATTTCTTAAAATGACACGCAAGCTTATCTCGTTTCCTGGCAATATTTCTTTCAATTTTTTCATAAAAGTTGAGTTCATTTATGAAACGTTGTACACTTGGCATTTGGCCACCAGATCTAGACTTATATATTAAGAGTTTGAATACTGTAAGAATAAGGTTTATTAGTAGAAACTCAGCTGTGTTCAATGGCCGCGATGCGCCACGACCGCCACGCGCCGCTCAGCGACATGATAGGCATGAGGGACCCGAGCACAAAGACACGGCGCACTCGGCGCGCCCGTGACAGCAGACTGGGAGTCTAATTGTTAATTATAGCGCTGTTTTTTAGAGTCTATACCTAATATAATATTTGAGATATTCAATTCTGGCAAAACAATTCCGGCAGATTTAGTCCAGATTCTTATTCCACTCGTGGTGCTTTGAAAAATTTGAGTGGGCTTTCAGAGCACAAAACATCGAAAAATGATGTCATATTCTACATGGCTGTAAAGAATACCTAATTAAGCTTATAATTTTTTTTTTCTTGGCAGAAAGAAGCAAAACTTTCAACAAAATTTGTTCCATTATTGGGCTCATGTCACTTTCTTAGCTGCTTTTACAGAACAAAGCAAGGTTTATGAAGACATTTTTAATTGACTCTAACATTACATGGTAATTCCAAAACTGATCAAAATGTAATTTCTCCTCACAGATTACAATACTATCAAGAAGACAGGTAGTGAGAAAACCAACAACTAGTAATTGTAGCGGAAAAATGTACACTGAAATGCATAGAACAGCTCGAAATTAGTAGCGCTATTGATTTGCTGCGCACTTGGTGGAATATTCAAGAAAAAAGGACAGCTTTAAGTCGCTAAATGCTCTCAGTTCGCCAGCAAAACAACTTTGTTGTGATGAAACTTGGCCATATTTGCGGTTGCATGACGTTCAAATGTTAAAACCAAAATAATGAAAGTCGTCATTTATCTTCTCAACAGTTGAAAGTCACTCGAAGTTTACAAAAGAACAATTCAAAAAGACTAACCCACAAAAGGCTTCGCATTCGAAGAAGACTCCATCGGTTCATATTCCAGCTTTGCAGTCGCCATCTTTGATTCTTCTTCCACGTGCTATTTCATGTAAGCGATTTGATTGGTCCTTGTGATTTTTTCAGCCAATCAGAGTTCACTTTGCATCCATTGTTTCGCGGGCGACTTTCAAGCCGGGAAATCTGTCAAATTGTGTTTACTGTGGTCGTTGTGTTTATATTCCCGGTAAATTTACCAATGCACAGGTTTTTCTCTTGAAAGATCCCAGATGAATTATTAATAATCTGGATACAGACACCTTAGCTTACATCGATTTTTCGCAAATATTGAAAACAGACTCGAAACATGGCAAGATTCAACGAAATATGTCTATAGAGATCTCAGAGATAGCGGGAACGGCATTCGAGGAGGATTTTCAGGAATTGAAAAATCGACTGGAGGTGAGATTTGCAGTTAAGAACCCGTCAAATGTACATTCATCGTTATTTTTAGTATAACGCATTTATGCCTGTCGCGTTTTTGGATGGATCTAGTATAGAAAACCGTTCAGTTATCTAAAATTCTGTAAGGTTGAATCTCAGTTCAGGCAATTAGGAAAAGGAGCTTATCTTGTCAAATTTTTGTGGGATTTCTCTTGATAACCTAGAAACGGCATTGAGCTGTCTTTAATACAACACGTATGTTTACAGCTTACATGGATTTTTATGTTGCATTTTAGCCGCTCTTCAATGCAGAACCTCTGAAGGTAGGTATTTTAGTTATTTTCCTTTTACATTTCCAAAGTTAATTTAAATATATAAGCTTATTGTTAAGTTTTCAATTCACTTTTGCAGTAAGATAAATATTGTGACGCCTTCAGATGTAAGCAACTTAAATATACTTTCCTGTTGTAATTAAAGTTCATTTGCATCTGAAAAGTTTTGAAAGGCCTACATCTTACGGTGTTAACTTGTCATAAATACAATAGTGATAAGCTTACATTAAAAGACTCGATTCATTCTAAGTTGTGAAGCCTGCGGGCCAGAAATTTCAGCAGAAGTAAGCTAAATTGTTTTAAAATTTCATTAAATTCTGGTACTTAGGAATTACGTTTAAATGAAAGTAACATTTAAAAGCAAACAGACATGACGTCATTGGTAAGCTAATTGTGGCTTAATATGGCTTGGTTCTCTGTCATAATTTTTCAAATTAGTAATTTGTCAAGTCAGTTGAACAAATACTGCATTTCTTTGGTTTTTCCAGAACAAAAACCTGAGAGATATAAGATGAAAACAAAAAAGCTTGTTAATCACAGACCAAAAGGTGCACGGTTTCCTAAACTTTTGGAAGTGACTGGCAATAGGGCCCCACTGAAAACCACCTTTTTGTGACGTGGGCTCCCTGCTAAAATATCTTTATTATTATTATTATTATAGGCCCGTGCACGATCGTATTCTATCAACAAATTTCTGTTGTTCCAGAAAATATCCATATAGCCTGCGAACAGGCTCCCGAGTGAGGTTTCCGCAAGCGAAGCGAGCGGAAGAGCGGGGCCTGAGGGCGCGCCCTCGTACTCCCCCTCAAGCCCCGCTCTTCCCCCGCTCGGGAGCCTGTTCGCAGGCATATCCATATGGCCTTCCCATGGAAGGTTTTGGGAGTCCTCCCACCCTTCTGGAATTGCAGTTAATCCCACCCCCATTCTTTCCTTTAATGTTAAACATTTTGGATTTAGAGACCCCACACCCGGGGGGTACCCCCCAAAATACCCGTACGGCTATGTCCCGCCCAACGGGGTCATGATTTTGGGCCCCCAATCTACAACAGGGTATCCATTTTAGAGACAATTTCCAGAATGAAGTTTGATATTTTGAAAGGATGAAAGTTTCAAATTATCAGCAGCCAAAACTGGGTGCTAAAAATTTGAAGGGTTTCTAGAATGGGGTATCATTTTGGATGTAAATTCTTTCTAAAACACGGTGCTACTTTCGAGACCCGGCGGCACATTCCCACCCAAAACATATCTGAGTACCCCTCCTCCCTCGGGCCCCACACCCCCTTGGAATTTCCAATGACCTTCCATGGGATGGGTTATGGATATTTTCCGGAACTGCAAAATTTTGATAATTGACTTAGGGCTTCACCCTAATCAACAATGGCCTGAGTGGGTGCTGTGATAAAATATTTCTTTGTTTGATATGATTATAAAAAATAATCGTTTGATAGTGTGTGGTATTTTTGTGTTTTAATTCAGGCTCAAACAGATTCTTGCTTGAGGCGATTTCTGAGAGCTTTTGAAGATGTTGATGAAGCATATACTGCGTTGATTAAGTACATAAACTGGAGAGAGGAATATGGCGTGAACTGTTTAAGCAGGGGGGATGATGACATTGAAGAGCAGATAGCTTTGGACAAAGCTGACGTTCTGGACTTTCCTGACCACAAAGGAAGGTCAGTTCTCCATGATGCTCAACAATTTATAATAATAATAATGAAAGTGATAAATGATCATCGCAGTGAATTTCATTTTAAGATTGTTTTTTTTTTTTTTTTTTTTTTTTTTTTTTTTTTTTTTTTTTTTTTTTTTTTTTTTATAATGTGGTGATGATGACAAATATTTTATGTGGAAGTCTGACAATCACTCAAAGGTGGTTTTCAGGAAGGTCCTCTAAAATAAAATCTAATAAATGCTTGTTTTTGACTGGTTTTTGGCGGGCAGGTTGTGATGGTCAAATGGTTAGCATGTTAGAGGCCCTACCAGGGGTCCCGGAGGCTGTCTGTTTAAATGCTGGTGTCACTCTCTGCCGCAGGCCGGGAGAAAGAAGGCACTTCCTTCATGTGCTACGCACTTGGGCCATGCGCTTGTCGGATTTACCCTGGCAGGGCCTTATGTTACTCTCAGGGATTGTTTATAAGAGTAACATCAATGCTGTTAGAGGTACTGTATTGACATTAGTGATTACTAACAAATATATTTCATCTAGTGCGATTGAAGAGGCGAGGGTAGTCCTGAAAAGGACTATTTGCTGTTGGTGAGTGACATTTCGACAATTTTGAGAACTTGAGTCATCGTCAGAGAGCCTTTTGACTTTGATGGTGACTTCTGCTCAGGTTATCAGATTGTCAGTCACCCACAACAATTGTTTTCAGGACATAACCTTGCATGGACAACAACTTCTGGGCTCAGAAAGCACTTATTATGTTACTAATGTGATTGTATTTTTTTATTAATCTCTAGACCAATTATTCTGGTGACTGTAAGAAATCATGATGCAAGAAGCAGAGATCTAAACGTCATCACTAAGTTTATAATTTACATCTTGGTAAGTGAGTGCATGCTATCCTGTTTTGTGTGATGCCCTCCCAGGGGGGTATTCGGAATTTCAAGTGAGGGGGATGATCGAATGGAGGCAAAAATCAAGACCCCAAAAAAATCCCTAGGGCTTCCAACAAAACCCCCAAAAATCCCTGGACTTAAAATCAACCCCCCAAAAAATCCCATGCCAAATTTCTGAACCATTAAATTAAGATATAATGCAAAGAAAAACATTACAAACACGTTCAGTGTTTGTACTTTATTTGCAGAACTATGCAGCCAAGGCACTACCATGAATCTTTAGATTGATTTTAATACCCAAAAATATCCCTACCTAAATCCAGCCACCCCAAAAAATACTTGCCGAATTTTCCTACCCAAAAAACCCAGAATCGGAAATTTCAAACCCAAAAAAATCCTTTGATCATCCCCGTTACTTGAAATCCTGAGTACCCCCCTGGGGATGCCCTACACCCCTGCCAAAATAACAGTAATATTTAAGTGGAAAATTCTCTTGTTCTACAAAACTTACAAATTATTTAAATATTTTATTTTCGTACCTTTTTTTCTACATAAATGAAAGAAATTTACATATAAAGTATAAAATAATTAAAATTGTTTTGCTTTAGGAGGAAGCAACTAGAAAATGTGATGAAGATGTGATTGACAACCTTTGCATTACTTTTGATTTGAAGGTAGGCAGACCTTCTGTTCATGAACAATTGAGTTTAATTTGTAATGATTGGCATGCACATTATCTGAAATTTGCCTTATGTACTGTATCACATGGGTTTATTTGCAAAAATCAAAGTGCCAAAATTGGCCACAAAAAGGAAAATAAATAATGTAAATTTTTATATTACTTGCTTGCCATAATATAATATAATTATAAGGTGGTAACAAAATTGACGACAGCGGATAAAGATTTGCTTTAATTTTATTATACATAATTTCTTTATTCCCACATTATATTTGGCAAATAAAGCTTTTTATTATTTTTTACATAAAAGCTCTGTATTTTTTCTCTGTTTGTATTTTTAAATAATTATAATTTAAATCTCCACTTGTCTGGTCCTCAGGGCTTCTCATTTAGCAACATGGACTATGGCTTTGTGAAGCAACTTATCTGGCTTCTGTCCAGACGGTACCCTGAGAGACTTGGAAAGTGCCTGATTGTCAATTCACCATTTATTTTCACTGGATGTTGGGCTCTTATTAGATTATGGTTAGTTTTGACAAATTTTTTATGGTTTTGTAAAATAATAATAAATTAACATTAAATAATTATGTTAAAATAATAATTAGAGCGGTTTTCACTTGAGTGTCGAAGTGATTGCGTTTGGTTTGGTGCTACTCGCTTGGTGATTGGCAAAATGTTGCCCACCCAGCCAGACACCACCATCGTGACCGCCCGCACATCCGACTTCGTGCCAGCTTCATGTTTTGATTCGAGTTTTGATTGGTCACTGGATTGTCTGTGTCGTGATTGGTAGAGTATTATTTGGTTTTGGTTTACGACACCAATTGAAAACTGCTCTTAGTGAGGCATGGTGGCCTAATGGTTAGTGCACTTGACTCCAGATTGAGATGGTTTGAAGCCCTACTTTAAATTTGTGTTCTTAGCAAGATACTTGACTCTCTTGGTGCCTCTCGCTTTACAACCAGGTGTAGAAATGGATACCAACAAATTTAATGCTGGGGGTAAATCTGTGACTGACCTGCATCCGATCAAGGGGGGGGGAGTAGAAGTGCTTCTAGATGCTTAATACTACAGGACCCAGGATAGCTCTGGCAAAATGGGACACTTAAGCCTGATGACCTACTTAATTAATAATAGGTTCTTGCTAATGCATTAAATCATAATTATTTTGATGTTTTCACAAATGAATGTATGTTCTTATGGGGGTTTGAACCTTGGGTTCACCACTGGAGTAAATGGAGGGCGACGAGACCCAGGCCGGCATGCGGAGAGTCCCAGGAGAACAGCGCGGCTGCCACTCCACGTGAATAGGCTGGCGATGTGTACAGGCGGCCAAAGCGTGGAGAGTGTGGTGACCATGCATTCAGATGGTTTATTATTGAATACAATGTTGTTTAATAAAGCTAAATGTCTATAAAAAATATTTTTAAATTTATAAATTAAGTCCATTGTGTATTTAAAATAAAATTTGCCATTTAGCGGGAAGAAAAAAATACTTTCAGAAAGTTCATTGCAAAATCACATACTTAAGAGATACAAGGACAAAAAGTTGGTATCTGTCCTTGAGAACATTTTGCATAATTTTCATTGTCTGTATCTTGTTTCTCTTTCTCTCACTTACGCAATTGTATAATAAAAAAATTTTATCCACCAGTTTCAAACTCTGTTCATTTTGCTTTTCATTTTCAGGTTACACGAGGTGACAGCAAGCAAGATCGTTTTTATCAAGGACAAGGAACACTTGGCCGAGTTTATACCACTTGACGTTTTGCCAAAATCACTTTTGTAAACAGTCTTACTAGTATTTTAATTAAAAGCATTCAAAATTTTTAGCCAGTCTTTTAGCAGTGCCTGTTTTAATTTTTTGCATAAACAAGTATCAATTTTGTCAATACTTTAGTTATATTCAGTGATTCAACATTTTAGCGGTAGGGTGTATCTAAAAAAAACAGTTGATATATCAAGTGTTGGTTTAAATGTATAAGATTAAAAGATGAAAGAGGTTTGCAGTTAGTTGAGATGATCTGGAAAAATAGTAACTTGTGTGGCAGTTGCTTTTGATTAAATTATTTTGAATTGTGTTCGCCAGTAGAATTATTAAATTGTACAATAATTTTAATTTCTTTTATTGACATTGGGACAAGCCTTAATTCTTTTACTTTACAGAAGATAGGATTTTTAAGGGACAAAGGGCAACTATTTATTAATAAGAAAATTTGGATCAGTATTTATATTATTTTATTGAATTTGAAAGGAAGTGAGGGATTTCAAATTTTGGCAGTAATAATTTATTATTTAAGAATTGTCTGAATTGTATAAAAGAATGAAGACCTAGTCTGCAGAAAAAAATAGTGCTCACCTTACCTTGATTTAAAAGGAAATCACTACTTGCTGAAAATCTAGTGCTGCACAGAAATATAAAGCGCTGCAATGGAAGCATTATTATTTTATTTCCTTGCACATTTTTATTCTTCTTAATGTAATGTAATGTACATGTCTTATGTTTTGACATAATGTTATTTATGAAGAACTTGCATAATATTTGTTTCTTCTAAGAAGAACATAGTGTTAGATCCAGATGAAATAAATTAATTAAGTAGACAGGAGTAGCGATGAGTATTTGACAGATATCACTTGTAATTTTTTTATCAACTTTTTAACACTTCTTTAAAGAAGTTTGATTTACTGTAATGTTATTTTGTTTTTATTGTTTCTTTTATCGTAAATTTTTTCAAAAATATACATACCTTTTGAACCTTACTCTCTTTAACTCTGTTATCTTGAACTCCCTGCTATCAAACGAACTTAGTATGTTTCCCTTTATTCACTTTTTAATTGTTTACCACTCACTTTAATTTCCTGAACTATTTTTGTTTCCGTTGAGAGTTCTTATATGCAACCTTAAGCTTATATGTCACTATAGTCATAAAAGAGAGGGACTAGAAACTTCAGAGCTTGAAATAGCAGAAATATTAAGAATCTGTGCTATTAAGTTCCCTTCAGTTCTAAGAGTTTATCTTTAAATTTATTGTACTTAAGCTGTCAAGTAGAAAATGGGGCACAATTTGTGTTTAATGTGAATAGACATCAATAAAACTAGTTGTTTTCACAAAATGACATAAATGTCATGCTGTAAAATATTTTATATGGTTGAGTCTAGTCGGTGGCAAATGGTCCTTCAAATAATATGCATCTCACAGAATTTTAGCTTCATTCGAAGCTAAGTGCATGACCACTATAAAAAACTTTTTTTTTTTTTTTTTTTTTTTTTTTTTTTTGGGGTCTCATCATCTTCAATTTTTTGCTTTCTTGAAGACTTGATTTCTTTTGTAAGGCTAAAAAAGTCTGGGGCTTGCAGAAAAGATGCAAGTTTCCTATGAAGCAGTCTCAAGATAGGTGTTTTTACAGTTGACATCTAATGAGAGCGTCAACTTGTATGAGTTGTCCACTTAAAGGATGCATACTGCATGTGCAGGTGAATGGGAGGCGCTGTGGCCTAATGGTTAGTGTGCGGGACTCTGGTTTGAGCGGTCTAGGTTTGGGCCCTGGTTGGGGTCACTGTGTTGCGTCCTTAGGCAACACTTTTAATTACAGGTACTCTTGTAGTGCCTCTCTCCATTCAGGTGTAAAGATGGGTATTGGCAAATTTACTGCTGGGGGTAACTCTGTGATGGACTAGCATCCCATCTAGGGGGAGTAGAAATACAGAAACTGGATAAGCTCCGGGCTGATGGAGCCACTTGGTTCGACAGCAGGCTTTACCTTTACCTATCACAGCAGGTAAACACAAATGTGAGGCATTTATTTTAACAGTTCTTCTTATGGAACTGGAAGGTCTTGTGTGCCTCCACTTGCGATATACAGTGAACTCTCTGTAAGGCATACACTCTTGGGACCAACTCAAACAAGTGTAATTTAGCAAGGCCCTGCCAACTAACATAGTCTGCCTCAGAGTGGTGTCTACCTCAGTGGCCTCCATTTTAGAGTTTACTGTATATCCACTCAAAGAAGGTTTGGACAAAGGAATGAAAACAACACAGGAATAAAGTGATCTGATTTAAGTTTATTGCTACCATTCCAGACACTCAGAGGCAGTACTTCACTTTCTAATACCTTGAAAAAGGTTTCAATATGATAGCAGTCAATTGGAGAAATGAAAAGAGTGACACAAAATAAAACTTTCATTAGGTGCAGAAGAATGCTACATTAATTTGTCAATATTACTCTGTATTTTACACCCCTTAATACCCTTATTGTGACACATGAATGCAGAACTAATGAATTTATTTACTTAATAATTTACTTGCTGACTGCCAGGTGTCACTGTCAATTTGAAAATGAAAATACCTGCATTATTTTCTTCCTGCCCCCCAATAAGGATGTCATATATAATATTAAATAACTTTAATTTTATATGTATTCGAATGACATCACAAAGGGAGTACAGGTAAACATGTTTAGCTGAAGTCATGCAGGTCTCCCAAGCAAATGTAAGTTTTTCCTGATGCAATAATTATATACCAGTATTAGTTCATAAAAATATTGTGGCATTTGTGTTATTATGATACACTACTTGAAGCTGCAATAACTCATTTAAATCTGACATAAACCCATAACTTATTATTGTTAGGTTATAAGTTACTTTGTACCATCCAAGAACGAAGTCTATTTACATGTTGACTCATAATGTGACGATACTATAGAATTTGATGAGAATATTTGAGCAGTGCCTGTGTATTTGTGTTATTGATAATATACTCATTTTAATATTATTACATCTCGTGTTAAATTAATTTTATTTTGTCACATGAAACATTTATTTACAGCCTACCATTAGGTATCTCCCATTTCTTTAGCCTTTTCCAAGTCCACAGATTGTGCAGAAATTATGTGCAAAATATTCCCTGTTAACCCTAATCCCCGTTTTTCCATTCTCGTCTGTATAGTAATTATCTGTGGTCCTGGAAAAGGCTACAGTTCTGAAGAGAAACACCTTGACATTTAATTTAATAATTATTGTGCAATAGACCATTTGAATGTATGCAGGCCACATTTTGAATGAACTTTGGAATGTAGGAACTAACAGAGAACATGATTGATTATTATCACGACTTAGTTACTCTAATATTCTATGTCTATTCCCCTCCCCCCCCCCAAAAAAAATTATACAACACTGTGATTAACCACAACCACACTTTTGCACTGACAAAACTATTCAATTTATTTTTACATGATTGTATCTTAAAGAAACACTGTCAACTTTATATTTTATGCATATATTTAAGAAGCTCTATTAAAAAGGATTAATGTATGAATCAAAGGAGATTCGACAATGGTTTTATTCTGCAGAAAAGCATTTAACAAATGACATGGTTAGGAAGTAAGGATTTCAATGATGAAAAAGGATCATAATGCATTACCTAATGGCTAACTTTAACAGCAATGTTAATAAGCACTCGCCCACTCAAGTATAAATCCTAATACAAATTGAAGAGTTTTGGTGCAGTCCTAAAAATCACTTGACGGCGAGTGTTGTCAAAATAAAATTCCCAACCGTGGATTAAGCTTGGCTTTAATTCTTTTGAAAATTCAGCTAAAACATGAATTCCTGTTGCCAGCAACAGCAACAAAACAGATTTTTTTAATTTAATTTATATTTTCATTCAAATAACTGAAGTTTTATTCCATAATATATTGCCAGAACTTTCCTTTAGTGCAACAGTGTTTCTTTAAGTCTAAATGCTTGTTGTGTCTGTATTTGAAAAAAAAATATATCCAACATAATTAAATTAAGGCCCTTTGTTCCTCAAGAAGAATGGGCCATCAACATAAATTTCAAAGTAATTTCCAAGTATCAAAATAAAGACTATTTTGTAACTTATAATAAAATGAACTTTTTTTCAAAAAATAAAAGGCCTTCTTTACAAAGAACAATACATATTCTACCTTAATCCCCAATTTTAAGCAACACATAGTGCTGCTTTAAAGAAATAATTTACACTACACCCACAAACACTCAAAATTGTAAGCATTTAACTATGTTAAATGGTGTCAAAGATTTGGTCTGGTGTGAAAATTTATTTCCGGGTCTAGTTATTGAAATAACTGACAACTCCTATTTAAAAGTACCTTTCATGTGCGATTCTTTTAACCTGAAACTGCAGCATTTTTGCCCACATAAAGCACTAAACAAGGATAAAAAACATTGCACCTTCTTCAAAATTCTTTCATAAGAAGTCTCATAAGATGGCTTAGAATTAAGAGGGCTTAATTTGCACTATACTGGTACTTGAAATGCATTTTCTCAAGTTTGGTTTTCTAATCTTTGATTACTACGAAACAAGTCAATGAGCATATTGTAAGAAAAACTCACACCAGACCAAACTATGGCACGGAAATTATAATAACCATATGAAGGCTAATATTTTATATTAATTACGGTATTAAAGTTGATAAAATAAAACATTTTGTACAACAGAAATTTTTTTCTTATTTTACTGCATGTATATCATTTTAAATTATTCTTCACCAGTTCCATAAAGTGTCAACACCCATTTGGTTACCGTGCCTGCGTAGTCTCCTGCCAAATCAGAGCCTTCATCATTTTCTAATAAACCATCCAGATCACCCTCGTCTTGTGAGACTGGGAAAACTTGATCACGCATGTAGTCTTCTCCAAAGCGGCCGTGATGAATTTCATCATGATAATTGCTGTAATCGTCCACGATTTCATCTCGGCGGGCTTTCAACAAGTCATGCTGTATCAGAACTTTTTCTCGCTCTTCGATGTCTGGCTTCTTCTTGGGTATTTCTGTGGATAACTTGTTGTGGTGGAAGCGGAGTTTCCATTTTCCCTCCGGTGACTCACTCCATAAATGCACGGTCATAAAATCCCAGTCAGTTAGTCCATTTGTGTCTTTGTCAAGGTGGCGAACTGACAGCAATTGACTTGTCGTTCCTCCTGGGGATTCGATATCTATGCTAATGTCCCCACGAAATGCCTTGGATAATCTGAAGCTGACAGTTACTTGCACATGTTCAAGCTTCTTGACGTATCTTTTGGTTCCCTTACAAGCATCAGTGTCAACCTCTAGTTCAACAGTGCCACCTAGAGGAATGCGTCCATCACTTATGGGGCCCTTCACTGAACAGTTATGCTGTTCCCCAACTGACGTCCAGTTCAATGCCGCCGTCACCAGTCTGTTAGCGCTCAGACGACCAAAGCCAAACTTGTGATTAAACTTCAAACCAGCGGCATTAGTGACCCAGCCATCATCTTGTGGACTCGTCTTCACTGCCGTATGAACAACCAGGTGCTGAAGATCACGCCAGGTGAGACCACTGTTGGCTTCTAGAACCAAAGCAAAGATACCAGAAGCTAACGGAGCTGCCGAGGAGGTCCCACGAAACCTTGTGGTACATTTGTGCTTAAGATCAGTAGTGACCAAGTCAGCTTCACTGGAGCCTCCGCGATGAGTGTCCCCTGTGTATGTCACTGCCATGGTCGACGAGCACTGTTCATCATAGTATGTGGAAAGACCATATCGACTGACTGCTCCAATGGATATTGTGTAGATACTTGAAGTGTAACCATCGCAATTGCAGTCGTCGTCAGCTAGACCCCCGTTTCCAGTTGCCCACACATATATTGATCCTTTTCCTGCAGAGCAAACAAAATTAAACAAATAAAGCTTTTCAGTTACTTATAAGTTCTTGATTAATGTTTGACATCCCTTTGACAACTTTCTAATGGCTTTCAAATGACCAATCAAAATCTCACAGATGGGGAGTTACCATGGCAACTGTTGACATTTTCATGTCAACATGTAGTCGTATCCATAGTCAATCATAGTTCTCAGATTTAGATTAATCAAATCTTGTTCTTTGCATTTCTTTCCTGAAACAATTATATTAATAAAGGAGTAAAGGCTCCATTTCAAAGTCTTTAGAATCTGATTAGAATCATAGAATGTCATTTTTGCTCACCCTTAAGTGGGTGATATACCATCTGGAGCGCATAAAAGCATAAGGACACAAAAGCAGAGCTTTTATTCAGTCTATTAAAAACCTTCAACTTCTGTCACAAATTTGCAAACATAGTTATATTGTATTCCTTCTTAACATAACCTCTAAGAGGTCAAAATGTAGAATGTTTCTTTCCATAGAATCTCTGGTTGAACATCGCATTTTATTTCCAACTTATATAATTTTTCAGGAAGTTTTGGTTTCAATGAAAGCACCCCTGGTGAAATTTTTTAATGGAATATTTTTTATGAGAATATTTACACCATGTCATTATTCAAGAGGCTTCAGCTGCTCTGTAAAACAATTAGTTTGAGTTTCAAACATCCTTGCATAAATTTTAAGGAACAAATCAGTAAAGGATAAGCTTAAATTTCAAGGAAGCCGTTTAGAGTTAGATCGGATCACACAATTTAATTTCCTCTTCCGCATATCGGCCAAAAATACAGTAATACGAGCTAAGAATTTTTGCCATAATTAAATAATCCGTCTTCAATTTCACTTAAATTAAATTTTCCAAGATGGTCATGGCGTTGAGTATTTTATTTGTTACTCTTGTCGAACGAAACTCTTGTCCCATTTATTAAAAAAAATTGCGAACGGCATTGAAAACGAGTGGGAGAAAACCTACGAAATAAAATACGTCAAGAAAATATTGTACACCTACGCAATATAATCCTAATGTATAAATTAAATTTCCGTGTACAATATTTATTCACCAAAAATACAAATTCACACACATTTTCTTTTTTTTCTTAGGAAATTAAAGGTTTTTTTTACCAAGATATGCCAGAAACCTTTTTCCACTTCAATAAGATAATTTTATGTGGTAGTCAGAGCTGAACAGATTTTGGGGTCAAAAAATAAATAATTAATGACGATCAAGACCACAGCTTCCGAATACTAAGACAAAATATTTTACTATTTCTAGAAAACAGACTTGATCATTTCACTATTAAACTTAAA
Organism: Oculina patagonica; assembly: GCF_052425735.1. NCBI lineage: Eukaryota > Metazoa > Cnidaria > Anthozoa > Scleractinia > Oculinidae > Oculina > Oculina patagonica. Next base: position 4,299,889 of record NC_135762.1, read on the forward strand.
CACATCGTTTTTCCCTTCGAGCGATATTAACGAGAAAAGATTTATCATTATGATACAAGAAAAGTAGGCATTACGAAAATCGTTAAGCTTACCTCCCCGTCCGAATTTTGCGCCATGTTCGAAAGCTCTCCTTCCCATAGGCCCTGGTCTTCCGAAGGTCTTCCCGTCATCTTTGGGTCCCCAGCAATTGCTGTAAATGTCTATGTAGTCAGATCTAAAGCCCAGGGCGTTAGCTTCTAGCTTGTCAGTCGCCGTTCCATCCAACATTCGTACGCCGCCAAGTTTGACGTTAAACGCTACTCCAACTCCGCATATTTCGTTATCTTCTTGAGCGCCAACTTCACCAGCACATTTTGTGCCGTGAGCGTTGTACGAATCGCTGTCGTCTGGGAAAGGATCATCATCGTTGTCGTTCAAATCAGTGCTGGCGTGAGGATCGTAGTTTCTCTTCAAATCTGGATGTGTGTGATCTAAACCGTCGTCGAGTATACTGACAACAACGCCTTTGCCCGTGAACCCTCGACGCCAAACATCTAGCACTTCGATGTCAGCGCCGACCAAGTGCTCGTCGTTTTGTCCCCAGTTTACAAGGTACCACTGTCTTTCCCACCCTGGGTCGTTGAATATTCTCTTGTAGCGTTCCTCGCGAACTTTTCTTTCTAATTCTCTTTCTCTGAGGTACCGTTCTGACAAGAAATCTCGTTTGTTTCGCTCCAACACCAGTTGTTGTTCGGCCCATTTAATCCTCGGATGATCGTTTAGTTGTCGAGTTCTTTCCAACGCTCGGCGTTTCACACGGGCGTTCGTTCCTTCGTGTACAAACTCGAAAACTCGCGGCATGTTCCCAATTCTACCATTGTGTTTTAGATCAAAATTTCTCGCTATTTCATCGGCAAGGTTGTCGTCGTCCTCATCAAGTTCGATCGCCCAAATATTTGTGTACACGGGCTTGCCATCTTCTAGAAGTTCCCCAAGGTGATGGCTTCGGTATTCATCGTCTTCCATTTCATACTGATGAACGGGGATAGTTAAAACTGCTACAGAAAGTAGCGAAGCGAAAAGTAGTCTTCTGAGAATCATTTGAAAGAATTCTACACCGGAGGAGATCCTCCGTTCCTAACTATCGAGAAGGCGACGGCTATTTTGAAATCCGACCTTTTATATAAATACGGTGACCGAAAGGTATTGTTATGCCGAACGGCTGTTGGTTTTCACAACACCCTCACGCAAAGACAATAAAGGAAACGACCCCGGGTGGGACAGTAATGACTTTCTCAGATTGCAACAGAAATGTGATATTTTGCGACGACGATTAAGAAATAAGCTTTCTGAATGAGTTTTATACTCAAACTTACGTCCAGGAAATGCATTGAAAGTTTTAAATTTATCTCACTGATGAACAATTTCTGTGCTGTTCTCAGTGATAAATTGCTTTCACCCCTCCCATCGTTAAACCAAATGTTTTCGTACTGTCGTTTCATTGGCTCGCTTGAAACATGGTGGGTGCTCAAAATTGAAAGAGCCGGAAAATTTAGCGACAAAATGCAAATAGAGGAAGCCAGGATTGCTAATCAACGGAGAAGCTTTTATTTTAAGCCTGATGAAGAGACGACACATAAAGTAAATAACTTTGCAATCATGGATTTTAAGTCCTTTTCGGAAAATAAATACTCGGGTAGACCGGCCGGCAATTTCACATCTACACTTTTCGCTACCCGACTTCAATGGATTTATATATATTTTTTTTATTAACAGGAAAGTAATATTATTTTTCATTATTCTTCTAAATTACAAATGCTCATGTTCGTAAAATTGGGTTGTTTTACCGTAAAAAGTTTGGTTTAAATTTTGAGACAAAATTTCTACTAAATTAATTCGTTCGATTTAATACTATTTTTCAAACAGAAGAACGTTGTTAGCCTTCGAGTAAAAATTTGCCTGCTTTTCCATTTTTACTCAGTAAAATATAAATTGAAATTTGAATTCAAATAAAACAATTGATAGAGTTAGAAGCAGCTGTTCCGAGCGTAATTGTCAAGTGCGTCAATAAACCCAACGTCAGAGGAAGCAGAAAAAGTAAACTCTAATGTCTCTAATGCGACGAAAACAAATATGGCAACCTATTAAAAACGTAGACGAAAGGTAACGCTTTCATTGCCTACACAGGGAAATAAGAAAGCTATTGAAGGTCATTGAAAAATTTAAAATGCAAGAAAGCGACTCCCGCCCTCTTAGGAAGGAACTTTGAAAAAATTCAGTTATCTCTGTTTTACGATCCGCATCACGTCCAGTTAATTTTAAAAAGTACAATGGTTTTCTTTCTCATGTAAAATAAAGGGCTGATATGATGCAATTTTATAGTGAGCTGTCCCACTCCTTTTTAAATAAAGACATTTTTACCCCCTTTCTGTACCTGCTCACTCTAGAAGCGTCTCATGTCCGGCTTTGATAAGGTAAGGTAAGGTACATGAAAAACAGTTGTAAACTAATTTTATTTTAGTAAACAATTTACAATTTGTTGCGGGTAGACTGAAAGTTTTTAGATCTGTGAGCGTCGAGTTTGAAAGCTGGGTTAATTGTGATAAACTAACACAAATCTGTAGTGAAGTTTTTATTAAGTTTTTCATTACTAGCTCTGAATAAAATAATACTTTAGCCAACAAATGAGCAAACTAAATTGTGATAAGCCACTCGGTTGATAACTGTAGACGTTGTTTCTAGCTTTTTCTGCGAGTGAAAAAAAAACGGTGTCGGTCATATCGAAGACTAAAGCTACATCGAGCTTTTTGGTGAACAAAAGTCACAAAGAGTTGCTACCACTGAATTGAAATGTTTTTACTTTTTCGAGTATCTGTATTTCTCTGAGGAAACGAATAAATCTGCTTTATTGGGGGTGACCAAAAAATAATTTCCGAGTGAGTTAGATAGAATTTCGATTATCATGATTCTAGTATTTCTCTTAAATGTTCCGTTTCAGCTGGTAAGCAAAAGAAAGTGTGATAGATTTTAGAGAACCACATGTGCAAATACAATTTGCCAACACTCTTGAGACACTTCACATTTAGAAAATACTATTCAAGTGTCAACCTTTCAAAACCATCGCCCCCTCACATTATTTCAATGTTAAAGAGAAACGACTGCAATTTTTTTTATTTAATAAATATTAAAAACAATTTTAAGGGAGAAGGGTTAGAAGTGTAACCCTTATTCGCTAGCAATGTAACGTGAACTAAACCGGCGGAACTGCTTTGATTTGTCGTGTAACTATAAGCCGAGTAAGTATATGCTACAGCCGAAATTTTCAAAATTTGCTGACCGAAAATTTCCTGAAAAGTTCGACAGTACAGTTCACTAAACTACTTGGCGACGCTTTTTTACTGACTCTTCCTTATTTCTCAGTGATAAGGCCTTAACACAGCGAGAATGGAGTTGTGCAAACGGTTTTTACGGATTTGATATCGTCTAAACGTTTTACTTTGTTTAATTCATTTACCATTAAGTCCAAAACTCAATGCCGAAAATGGAGGACTGTGCTAAATATGTTAAAATAACAAGCCATAACTAGGGAAAAAATAATAAATATACAAAATGTGAACTAACAATTCATAGAGATAGCTTCCTTGAAAGCCTCACGCGATTTTACCAATGCTACTTGTCTAAGTAATCTGTTCCATTCCTGTCAAAGGATCTTGGAAAGAAGGAAAACGTAATAATGGGTAACTTAAAAGCATGCGCGTGTAGAAGAATAGAAGTTTATAAGTAAAAAAACCTCTCTCGATGTTAAATTCAGAGTGATTCTCAGTCATACAACTGGTTTTAGGAAGAGAAATTGTCTTTTGTTCGGCTCCGTAAACTAGCTAGGCGTTTGTATAGTGTTTGTGTTCAGGGAAAAAAGCGAAGCCAAGAATTTTGGCTATTAATTGCCTCATGTCCTTGTGGAGGTCTCATTCGATAAGATCTCGCTAATTTCAAGTCACAGTGAAGAAGAAATATTTCAGCAGCTGGCTAAACAAGAGCTACTTGAGTATAATTTGAGTTTAGCAGCTGATACGCATCCACAAAACTATTTGACATACCCAGCATTTTCGGAATTTCATAATTCTTTTCAATTGGTGGTCACTGACGTCTTCCAAGGCCAGCTGAGAGCGTATCTGTGCACAGATAACTTTTTTAACCGCAAGCTGTAGCGTCGAAATAGCGTGTGCACTTTCTGTTAATTATTTATTTTTTTTATTTTGAACACGAAGCTTTTCACTTGTGTTAATGTGGCTTTGTCACGGATTTCACCGAATTTTTTTTAACAGCTCAAATATATATTTTTGTCGCTGGAAACCTAAAACTAATTGACTATTTTTTTTATTAAAAATTGCTATATTTGAGCACTGAAATTGTTAACGAGTGTCTTTGGCTGCGGATGACTCGGATGGAAATGAAATGCTACTTGAAAAATTAAGGCTTAACCTTTCAAGTTTTTTCCGGTCGTGTTCAAAAACTCGATATTTATAGCCGTAACTTGATTTCTGTCGGCAAATTAAGGTTTTATCTTCCTTTAGATTTTCAAAGATAATGTTTTTCATGGGTTAAGTTGCCCGCCACTAATTTCAGAACAGTTTAGACCAAAAATCTACGAAATTCCCGTTTCATAGCTCCTTAAACTACAACTGATCGCGGTGATGAGCCTTTGGGCGTTGTTCATTTTTTTGAACATCCACCCAAAATACTGAAAATAGACAACAATCCTTAGATTCAGAGCATATTGTGACTATTTCGAAAAAATTAAAATTAAGATGCATTCTTTCAAAGCAGGAATATACAGACTTATTACAGATGTCTTCTTCGGTTTCACGAGTTTATTGTTTATTTGTTGAGCCACAGGTAAAACCGTAAAAAAGAAAAAAAGAACCAGCAAAAGGAAAGAAATAGGGAGGCAAGCGTGTCCGAGTGGTTTAGGGCGCTTGTGCTGTAATCCGGAGGGATCATGACTAATACACCACACGAGTACTACGAGTACCATACGAGTAACACACGGAACACACGGGTACATACGGCTACATACAGGTAACATACGAGTAGCACACGGATACATACGAGTAACATACGAATACATACGGGTGCATACCAGTTCCTATTTCATTTCACTTTATTTTATCTTATTTTTCATTTTTATTTTATGCTCCCCCGTCTCCCGTCCTCCCCAAGCCGACTTAAGTGAAAATATAAAAAAGTTACAGACCAAACACGGCCCCCGGAATTATTGATCTGTTTTTACTTTATCATGGCGTGACGGTGAAAACCAGCAATGCTCTTTGTCCTTTGGGCTCGCCACGCAAGCATTTTTTGGCGGGGAGAGCGATGGAGAAACGCGTTACATCATGACCATTATTTGATTTTTTCGATTATAGATTTGTTACTCGTATGCTACCTGTATGTACTCGTAAGTACTCATATGTTTTGTTTGGTTTACTTATGTTGCACAAAAAAAAAATGAAAAATAAAATAGGGTGAAGTGAAATTGGAACTGGTATGCACCCGTATGTGTCCTTATGTTACTCGTATGTTACGGGTAAGATTGTAAAGATGAGCTATTGATCTTATAACATTTCAAATTCTTGACTTTTTTACTAGTAAATGGTTTTGTGTCGTACTTTTTCGTTGCGTGACAGTGAAATCCAGCAATACGTCTTGTCCTTAGGGCTCGTCGCGCAACCTTGTTGAGGGAAAGGGGGTGGGGGAGCATAAAATAAAAATCTCGATGATTTGGTAAGTGCAGAATGCAATATGGAACAATTGAAAGTATGTTGTTTTATATATGTTCGTGTTTATTTGCTTTATTTTACTTTCGGAAAAACTGTTCACAGGCTACTTGTATTCTTTCCCAGGTGTTCCTTACGCTAATCTTTGCAAACGTAACACGACACTTTTGTTCGTTTGTAACAAAATACTTTTGTCTTCCTTGAAAATGCGATAACATGAAACTTTTGTTTTTTGTTTGTTTTACGGCGGCATCGATGACATTTGTTTAATTTAATTAAGTTACGGTTTAGACTGCACGAAAGACGATTCTCAAAAACTAAAGAAACAAATCTAATCAAAAAACATATTTTTCGACAGGTTTTTTAAAACGCAGTACAGCTAGGATATTTGTTTCCTGGTTATCAGGTGTTCACGCCGAAAATCCCGGTGCAAGTTTTTGCATACCTAATTACGAAAGCGCCGTGAAAGTCTCAAAATCTAATTTAATTAATTTGCGGTTTTTACTTGGCGCCAAGAAGTCTGCAGGAAGCCTACCGCAAACACGCAATACAAGCGATGTTCATGATAGTTCCAGAAAACAACGTAGACTAATCTGCGCATGCGTTTGGTGTAAATTACGTTGAGTAGTACCACAAGGAGAGCAAAGGGTTTTCTGAAACAAATATATACGTTTGAGATCTTCATATGAAAGTAACGTAGATGTGCTCCAGGTTTTACCTAGGGGTACGGTCAGGTGCTCCCCACCCCCACCCCCTCCACAAGGAATAATTAATTAATTGATATTAATTAATTAATTGGTGATTAAAAGTTTACACCATAGTGCTTTAGCGCCTGAGGGGTTTAGCAAACGCCAACCCACCAAACCATCACAATAGTGCATTCTGCACTAACAACCCACCAAACCATCACAATAGTGCATTCTGCACTAAAAATGAATAATACGATAAAATAAAGTGAAATGAAATAGGAACTGGTATGCACCCTTATGTATCCGTATGTTATTTGTATGTATCCGTATGTTACTCGTATGTATGGATTTTTAACCTTGTTATGTTCATTTAAAATATTTGTTTCCTCTGTTTCAGTGGCATGCCTGTAAACTAGCTATCTCGAAGAGATATGAAGCTAAGTGCATGACCACTATAAACAACATTTACATTTTTTTTACACAGTCATATGACTGTCAAGCGTCGAATTGCGCCGTAATTTTCACTAGCCGGTAACATAAAGCTATAATGTCGACCAAAACTAACTTGGGGTGTTGTTCCACGGAAAAAGAAAGAATATTTAAATTTTTTAAAATTTAGTCCAGTTCTTGAGCATTACAAAAATGCAATAAAAATGAGGGTCATAGTGCTCATTTTTGTGTAATATGTCTAACATGGATGGACATTACAGAAAGTATACACCCGCGAGGTTGCTATTAGTAACCCTAGAAATCCGAATGGAGAACTATCATTTCTAGAAAAAAAATCATTCCCTTCAATTCATTTATAACTAAATTATTTGAGGAATTTAACAAAATGGACTTTGATCTTACACATTTTCTTGACTTACATTAAAAACCCTCAAACCCGACCAGAAGTGTGTACCCCTAGTTCTCACACTTAGACAAAATCACGGATTGTTGGCGGACTCTTTGGTGGAACATTTGGATTTCTGCCAAGCGCACGGAAAGACACAAAGAAAGACACAGTCAAGAAGCACTTATTGGGTGCCGCATGCCAAGTAGGTTCTTACCGATGGTGCTAGCACTTTTTTTGGCTTTATTTGGCTTCGTAGGCATTTTTTTTTACACTTTATCCCAAAAAGCACTGCTAGCATTATTTTGGATTTTCGACTGATTATTTGTATAATTTTGTGTTAAAAAGCACAATCTGACTTTGTTTGTGGCGTCCAAAGATGCATTTTGCCCTCATTTTAGTCAAAGGAGCCGAGGAGGCCTGGGGAATAGGTTTGATAGGTCAGCGGTTGCCTTCTAGAAACTCAGTCCATCACACTCGTTCCAAGATGACGTCATCCACGTTGTCATCAAGGAACAATGGAAGTCAGCCAGCCAAGGCAGAGATAGCTCGAGAGCGTCCTCTGACATCAAACATTGATCGTTACATTTTGTTGTTGAAAAATGTTACTGAAAATCTGAAAAATGTAATATTCTCAGATAAAAAAATCGGAAAAAAGTGAGCATTTTTATGTAACCCACGAGCACTTTTTTAAAAAATTAGCATTTTTTGGCAAAAAAACTAGCACTGCTTTAAGCATTTAATGTTTTTTTTAATGAGCACTATCGGTAAGAGCCTAAATTGCCAAGTCTCATCATTTTATCTTGTGGCAAGGCCCTCAACCCCGACCAGAGGTAAGTGTGTACCCCTACTGTACACAGCCTTATTATAGGAAATTAACGCTTCATGAAATTAACGCGAATTTCAAAAATTCGCGTTAATTTAAGTCGCGTTAATTTTTGTTAACGTTAATTTCCACGCCGTTAATTAAGTGGAGCGTTAATTTCCGCGACCTTAATTTCCATTTTTTTCCCCCAATTTCTCGATACAGTCCAGACGTTCTTATTTTCTAGGAAAAAGCATTATTATATCAGGGTAGACGCTCGAAGGGGTCAGATTCCTTCGCATAACCCATACGTTTAGGTTTAGCGTCAGTAGTATCGGATTATACGCGCCTAGTGTTGAAATAAACGTGTTCCTTTTGCACTTTTCCAAGCACTTTTCCAAGTGCTTTTCCAAGTGCTTTTCTTTATGTACGTCGCGTTAATTTCCTTCATTTTAAAATGTTACCCTCTCTTTCGCGTTAATTTCCTTTTTTGGGAAGTAATTTTTCCTTCGATTCGCGTTAATTTAAGTCGCGTTAATTTCAAATACCTTAATTTACACAAGCGTTAATTTCCTATAATAAGGTAGGCAAAATCCCGTTTTTTGGCGGACTTTTTGGTGAAACATTTTGATTTCTGCCAAACGCATGGAAAGACCAAAAGAAACGCTCACAAGCAGCACTCACCGATTTGCCAAGTTTCAAACTTTATTGCGTTGGCAAGGCCGACCAGAAGTAAGTATGTACCCCTAGTTTTCACACTTAGGCAAAATCCCGGCTTTCTGGCGTACTTTTTTTGTGGAACATTTTGATTTCTGCCAAGTAAATTTCTATGAGCAGCCGCATGCCAAGTTTCATCACTTTGTCTTGTCCGCAAGGTCCTCAAACAAGACCAGTAGTAAGTGTGTACGCCTAGTGTACAACCGTAGGCAAAATCCCGGGTTTTTAGTTATGCAACTCTGTTAAGGCCAATAATTAACCTTGCGTCGCTGGAAAACCAGGCTTAAAAGTACTTACTTTAGTTTTTTTTATTATTCGTGTAGTTTATTGTTGCCCAAAACACCATGATTTTCCGCTCAAAACGAAGTCACCGACTCAGTTAAACTTCATGACTCGATTTCCCTGAAACTTTCGCATTTTACTCGAAATATATCGAAGATTAATACGCACGTCAATATGTCGATGTAATGATTGCGAGTTTTGCGAGATGTTACTTTTATTGAACACATCTATTTGGATAAAACTGCTATTTACAGAAAACTGAGCGCTAAGATTTCGTTTAAACTATTGCAATTATCTCATTATAACATCTTATTTTGACTTTCTAAGTTTCCGAAAAATCGTCGAAACAGAAACCTCGATGCAATTTGATCATCAAAATATTAATCTCGGGCAAACTTCGAGGCTGGGAACGCTCCAGCACTTCCACATTTCGCCCAAAAGTACCATAACCGAAGACAAAGAAAGTTCAATGCATCAGTTTTGTCAGCTGCAAATCACATTCGGCTATTTGCAACGATGAAAAAGTTTGAGGAAATATTATAAACTCACCATTTGCGTCAAAATGTAGGAAGGTAAGGTCGCCAAATTCAAACTAATCAGAATGTATTTATTTGGTTCTCAATATATTGGGCAAAAATAGAAAAAAATAGAAAAATTCCATTGTGTACAGAGGCACTACCTTATGGAATACCGTAAACTACCGGTTATAAGCCCGGGGCTTATACAACTTCGTAAGGGGTTTTGGGTGGGCTAATAAACGGAGGGGTTTATATCCGGGGGGGGGGGGGTATAAGCGGACTAAAAAAAACGTTTCGAAACGAGCCACGGCAATGTTGATCGAAATAAGTTAAAAAGTCACAATAAAGCAACATTTAGCCCTGTTCAGTACTGTCATCCAGCAGAGGGGGGCTTATAACCGGAATTTTATGGTATTCTTTCACGAAAACACAAGACACTTTTTAACTCCAACACGAGTAATGCTAAGACGTTCTCAAAACTCTTGACGTTCTCTAAAAGATTTATCAAGAACAAATACTGAGGAATAAACTTTTATTTCCTGTTTTGACGTAACGCAAGAACGTTGCAAAGGCCACTGATTGGTTTAATTTACATCTTTTTCTTTAGAAGACATACTTTTGACATTTCTACTTACAACCATTAATAAAAGACTTAGGGCGCTTTCCATTTGTTAGAACCGGCCGGCCAGGTCGGTGGTCTTGAATGTGAAATGGACCTTTTCCACGAGATTTTCCCACAAATCCACCATAACAACGTATAATATTTATTTGTTGACTGATTTGACCGGACAAATCTGACTAACAACGGAATTCTGTTGTCGAATAAACCGGTCTGGCCGGCTAGTTCTGTCACATGGAAAGCGCCCTAGAGCCGGTAGCTCACAAAAAAATTGTAAATTCTAAAATAGCATCAATTCTTTCAGTGAATATTTATATCTGTCAAAACTTATGTTCGTGATTTAACACCACTTTTTGCGTGGATGGAGCCAGAAATTTATTCAGTTCAAATGATTCAAATTCAATTCAAATTCAGTTCGAATTTGAACTGAAAAAATAAATGATTTTCACTAACACATTTTTAACAACTTGGAAATAGCTTCTGCTTAAGTTTATAGAGGATAATTCTGCCCCCTTAATTCATCAGGTTTTAAAACTAACTAAGCCCATTTGTACGATAAATACTAGCTTGCAATTAAATGTTACATTTATTAAACCAGGAGCCATAATCCCCGTTTATGGCTCCTGATTAAACCCAATAATTTCTACCATTTGAAACATTCAATTTATAATAACCAACACGCTACTGAAGTTTTATTCGCACCTTTTCGCACAATACGAACTATACAGCCTTAAATTTCCAATAGTTGACTAATATAAACACAAGAAATGCAAACAAGCCTGACTGGTTTGACCGGTATGACCGGACAGACGAGCTTGGAAAGTAAAGAATGATTATTGTCAGATTAGACTGAGAACAAGAACTCCGATGTCAGTTTTTGCAAGGGAACAAGAAATTGAAAAATCTTATAGTTGTCCGCTCGTCACGCAATACTAACTAGTAACGTACTCGCAAGTTTTCGGCGCCGCCCGCGGCAATGTAACGTTGCGCAAACGTAACGCAATCTCTTTTAAATACCATCAGAATTCATATGAGAATACTCGTAAAATAGACGGGGATTGTGAATGAAACCATGATTTAACACCCCTCAAAAAAACCAATACGATAAATTAATTGCCCCAAAATAACCCAGATAACTCAAACGTTTTGTAAATTTAATTCAAATAAAATACCCCATTTTGTCACGCAACGATTTTAACGACTGTGAAAGCAACTAGAAATCGTTACAAATAGTGCGTGACAACCCGAATTATTAAAGTTTTAATCTCCAGGGTACTTTCTCCTTTAACATCGCCTTCCCGATTGAAGGAAAAAGCGCCCTGGAGGCTAGCTTGCACTAGTTTTCTAATGTGGATCAATTTAGGCTGTACCATACATGACAAGAGAAAATTCTGTCACGCAAGCAGCCACTGGTCCTTGTAGATCCCCTGACGGTGTGCACCAGTCCGACTCGTCACTAGCCACATTGCTGGGCTGTTGTGGCGCATCCGCTAACTTCATGTAATCATCCTTGAAGCGTCCGTGAGAAAGCTCGCGCATGAAACTAGGTTCATCCTCTCGTTGTGGGAATTTCTTGACTGATCTCTTCGTCAACTTCATGTAGTCTTCCTTGAAGCGACCGTGAGAAAGGTCATTAGCGATGTTGGGTGCATCTCTCTGTGGCGACTCCCCTTCGTCAAACAAAATGCCACCGCGTGGAGAATACTCATTTTCAGACTGAAAGTAGTTAAAGAAGCTTCTATCACTCTTAACTCGTTAACAAAACATTAACATTTTCTAAGTGCCGTGGGGTTGCACTATCTAAAACTCCTTATCGTTGAAATCTTTTCTAGCTAAAATTAATCGTGGTGTGTGGGTTTTCTGGGTTCACTTTTTTTGCTCTTTGGGTGTATACAACATTGCCTTTATTTGGGCGGGGGTTACGTTTGAGTGACCGAGTTTTGAAAGGTTTATTTTCGTATTAAAACTACGTCTCTGTATAAACGTTTCTAAATTGTACTTTTTTTTATAAACGCAGTATTTATCATTTCACGTCTTACTGTTTTGCAGAGAACATATATAGATGAACCGAGATGTCTAAAACACGAGTAGAGCCATTTGCACTGCTCAAAAAACCTTTTGTTCAGCGACGCTCCTCTTACCCTCGCCATCCCGGTTTCTGTAAACTCTCTTGCGTAGTTTCTAAGCCTCTATTTTCGACGCGGTCTACCGATTTTGGGTGTCGTGGTATGAGCGAAAACGTGGTACGGCCAGTTGCTACGGATCGTATAGTGACGTCATACGATACCGTGAAGGCCTGGGAAAAACCGTACGGGTACTAGGCAATAAACTCCCTATTTACCGTTTAAAAGACATTGTGCAGGCATGGATTTCGTTCTATTGTTTTGTTTTCCTATTTCTTTTTTCTCTTTTAAACACAGAGCTCCTTCTTTCTTCTATTCTATTTTCCAAGCGTATTTTTTTAACCTGGACACAGTAGAACCCCGGTAACTCGAACTCAGATAACTCGAACAACCCCGCCAACTCGAACTAACTTCCATTTCCCTTGGATTTGACCCCACTTTTGAGTCATTTTTACTCGGTTTACTCGAACTCGGATAGCTCGAAAACCCCGCTAACTCGAACTAATTTTCGGTACTCTTGATCAAAACTTGGATCAAATTTACCCAATAACTCGAATTCCGGTTCTTGCAACTTGCCACGGTTGCCCATTGATTAGAGCAACGAACAGATCATGTATTTGACAGCCATTTTCCACTCTTATCATAAGAATGTATGATCGTGTTAGAGTTTCTGGCAAGATAAGTTCTATTTGCACTGTATGCTGAAGTGCTGAAAAATCAGTCAACTATTATTAACTTGGCAAATTAAATATTCAATCGACCCCGATAACTAGAAAAGCCCGCTAACTTGAACTGTTTTTCGTTTCCTTTCAGAGTTCGAGTTACCGGGGTTCTACTGTATTTACCTTTTCATCTCTGATCTTCACAGTCCACTCCCCACGGGGATTTTCATCCCAGAATTCCACGGACATAAATGGCCAATCGACAAGGCCATCTGTAGAGTCATCAATTGGCCTCTTCGCCAACAGACGGGAAGTGGTCCCCTGAGGGGACACAAGGTCGATGATCATGTCCCCCCGGCGACGGTGCTTTACTGATAACAGGAACTGAACATGCTCCAAGGCTCTTATGTCGTTCTTGTCATTGTTGATCTATTTGCAGTGAGAAAACAAGGGGTTAGACCAGGCAAAAACAAACGAAATCCTCAAAAAACAAATCAAATCCAAGATCTCTAAGAGATCCACCGACTATTTTGCATAAAGCACGAGCAAAAATATGAAAAGACGGAAAAGGATTATTGACTTGTATTATGCAATGTTGTTTTACAGGATCTGCTAAGTGTTGGCAACTTTTTATTACAAACACCCGCCATCAAACCGCAAGTGTCCCGGAAAGTGTTGACGCATTCGTATTCCCTTTGGGTGACGTATTCATTATCCACAGTGAAAAGGTATTCCCTTGAGAGTTTACAACAAAGTTGTGGTTGCAGGAGTGAATTAAGCTCCATCACTATTCTCCTATTTTACTTTAACAAGCAAATTAGTTGCAAAAAGGGAAGAAGTGTGCTTAATAGAAAAGGGATGCTTGTTTTATTTAGTGAAACGCTATCAGGTTAAAAAGAATACACAACAAATCTCTTATGACTACTGTTACCTTCAAAACTGTCTCTCTCTTAGATGGTATCACGGCTTTTTCTCGTGTTAAGACGCCTGGTAGCTTATATGAGCGCTGCTCCGGGACATGGTTCCACGTTTTGGCTTTTTCTATCAAGGCGGCTGCGTTTAAAACGCCAAAACCATAAGAACGACTGTAAAAATGCCCAGCGGCGTTCTGTAAGAAAAGCATGCACTTAGGTTAGCATATGAGCGTCTGGCACCTAGTCCCTTGGTGTTCTTTCTCATTTCGTGGCCACACTGAGAAGCGCAAGGCCTGAGTCGAATCCCGGCAATAGCCCTAACTGGCGCTATGACCATTTGCGCGTCTACATCATTCTACCAATCAAGGCAAACAACCCAATGAACCAATCAGATTGAAGCAAAAAGAATGTTAGCCGTGCCAAGCGCGGTAAAATATGCGAAAAATCAAGTCATTTCAAATAACACAGCAAGGCTGATACTACGCGAATACGTAGACTTTGCGAGACACCGCACAACCAGAACCGATGAAGCAGGGTTGCAACCGCAGACAGCTGTTTTGTCCTTTTTGGGACCTCGTCAGCGCGGTGTAGCAAATTCAAATATTGCCAGCGCAGATGACTCGTACAGTGTATTATGTTCCGTACTTTAAACTCGCTTGTCCCCCAAATCACGCGCTGCCACATCACGTGTTTCGGGAAACAAGGAGACAGTGTCACGATTGTGTCTCGCAAATAAATCGAGGTGGCTATATGCCACTAAACTCGGAAAATTTAGTAGAAGTCTTTATTAAGAAGCTAGTCACAACAGACGTGTGGCTTTACAATAAAAAACAATCTAAAATAAGCTAAACTAGTAAAATGAAAACCTATTATATGTATCAGTTACAAGGATTTTAAGAAATAAATTTAAAAAGACATCTATTTACAAAAGTGTGTTTGAAACGTTCCGTTTTTACTTTAGGGAGTATAAAGTCATGGCCCCTTTCTCTAAGAGCTCTGTTACGTTTGGGTGGGAGCAAGTCATATAATACATGGCCAGTGTCACTTGTGATTCTGTTGAAAAGATCACTGTCCCTATTCTTAATAACATTATTTATTATGAAACAAGAATCGAAAACAACAAACTGACAAATAGAGATTTACCAAAGCAAATGATGATAAGCTTTCCACACTTCAGTTCACTTCACGTAGTTGATTGTCATCTAGATAGAGTTTCCATCTGTTGCAAATTGTTTTCTTTCTTTAAATTTTTCCTTTTTGTTTTTGAAGGTACGGCAAAATAATAATATCATTGGAAAAATCAAGTTTTGGTCTATTTCAAGAAAACTGACATTAATAAAAAATTTCGGCTGGTAATTAAGCATGTTAATATTATGTAATTTAACTAGAAATGTAGATAATCGGAGAACAGGTCTAATTCTCTAGAAGCTTCTGGACTCTGGAGGCATTAAAACACTTGCACGCATTGCCTGCCTATGTTTAACAGACAACGAGGTAGGAAGTGAAAATTAAAAAGGCATTTTTTGAGCCACTGTATGAATATAAGAGAAAGCTTACCTTGCTCCACGATGCCCCATTAGGATCATTTTTCTGAGCAGTTTGAACAACCAGATGCTGCATATCTCGCCAAGTGAGCTCGGGATTCGCCTGCAGAACCAACGCAAAGATCCCAGCTGCCAGAGGAGCCGCACACGAGGTCCCAGAAAAAGACGTGACACACTTGTGAAACAGAGAGGTGGTTACGAGACTGCTGTAAGCTTCCCGCTTGCCTTTACCGGCATCCCCGGTGTACACTACAGCCATTGTGGAGGGGCAGTTCTCATCGTACCCCGTGCGGAATCCGCTGGGACTGATTGAGCCCACGGATAAGGTGTAGATACTTGACGTGTAGCCATCGCAGTTACAGTCGTCTAAGGAAACACCGCCATTCCCAGTTGCCCACACATATATACTTCCTTTACCTTGTAGGAAAAATTAAACGGTTATTGCTATTTTTTTCAAGTTACTTTGAGGCCTGACAGTTCACCGGTAGAAACAGTCAGTAAGATTTAAGCCTGGTTCTCATATGATCGCCCCGATCGTTTCTATCGCATCGATCGTTTGCAAATACTGAGACGATCGTAGGCGATCGAAGCGACTGGAATCGATCG
>NC_135762.1:4316455-4487199 GCF_052425735.1 Oculina patagonica
TCTTTCACGAAAACACAAGACACTTTTTAACTCCAACACGAGTAATGCTAAGACGTTCTCAAAACTCTTGACGAAAACAGATACTTTCAAAAAGATTTATCAAGAACAAATACTGAGGAGTAAACTTTTATTTCCTGTTTTGACGGAACGCAAGAACGTTGCAAAGGCCACTGATTGGTTTAATTTACATCTTTTTCTTTAGAAGACATACTTTTGACATTTCTACTTACAACCATGAATAAAAGACTTAGGGCGCTTTCCATTTGTTAGAACTGGCCAGCCAGGCCGGTGGCTTTGAATGTTAAATTGGCCTTTTCCACGAGATTTTCCCACAAATCCACCATAACAATGTATAATATTTATTTGTTGACTGATTTGACAAGACAAATCTGACTAACAATGGAATTCTGTTGTCGAATATACCGGTCTAACAGGCCAGTTCTGTCAAAAGGAAAGCGCCCTAGTGCCGGTAGCTCACAGTGAATATTTATATCTGTCAAAACTTATGTTCATGAGTTAACACCACTTTTTGCGTGGATGGAGCCAAAAATTCATTCGTCAAATGTGAAAATCAAGTTGAAAAAATAAATGATTTTCACTAACACATTTTTAATAACTTGGAAATAGCTTCTGCTTAGGTTTATAGACGATAATTCTGCCCCCTTAATTCATCAGGTTTTAAAACTAACTAAGCCCATTTGTACGATAAATACTAGCTTGCAATTGAACGTTACCTATATATTAAACCAGGATCCATAATCCCCGATTATGGCTCCTGATTGAACCCAATAAATTATACCATTTAAAACATTCAATTTATAATAACCAACACGCTACTATTCGCACCTTTTCTCACAATACGGACTATACAGCCTTAAATTTCCAATAGTTGACTAATTTAAAAACATTGTCAGGCAATCCCAGTGTTCTCTACCAAGAAATGCAAACAAGCCTGACTGGTTTGACCGGTACGACCGGACAGACGAGCTTGGAAAGTAAAGATGATTATTGTCAGATTAGACTGAGAACAAGAACTCAGATGTCAGTTTTTGCAAGGGAACAAGAAATTGAAAAATCTTATAGTTGTCCGCTCGTCACGCAATACTAACTACTAACGTACCCGCGAGTTTTCGGCGCCGCCCGCGGCAGTGTAACGTTGCGCAAACGTAACGCAATCTCTTTTAAACACCATCACTATTCGCTTATTATCAGAATTCATTTGAGAATACTCCTAAAATAGACTGGGATTGCGAATGAAGCTATGATTTAACACCCCTCAAAAGTACCTATACGATAAATAAATTGCCTCCAAATAACTAAAACGTTTTGTAAATTTAATTCAAATAAAATACCCCATTTTGTCACGCAACGATTTTAACGACTGTGAAAGCAACTAGAAATCGTTACAAATAGTGCGTGACAACCCGAATTATTAAAGTTTTAATCTCCAGGGTACTTTTTCCTTTAACATCGCCTTCCCAATTGAAGGAAAAAGCGCCCTGGAGGCTAGCTTGCACTAGTTTTCTAACGTGGATCCATTTAGGCTGTACCATACATGACAAGAGAAAATTCTGTCACGCATCCAGCCAATGGTCCTTGTAGATCCCCTGACGGTTTGCACCAGTCCGACTCGTCACTGGCCACATTGCTGGGCTGTTGGGGTGCATCCGCTAACTTCATGTAATCATCCTTGAAGCGTCCGTGAGAAAGCTCGCGCATGAAACTAGGTTCATCGTCTCGTTGTGGGAATTTCTTGACTGATCTCTTCGTCAACTTCATGTAGTCTTCCTTGAAGCGACCGTGAGAAAGGTCATTAGCGATGTTGGGTGCATCTCTCTGTGGCGACTCTCCTTCGTCAAACAAAATGCCACCGCGTGGAGAATACTCATTTTCAGACTGAAAGTAGTTAAAGAAGCTTCTATCACTCTTAACTCGTTAACAAAACATTAACATTTTCTAAGTGCCGTGGGGTTGCACTATCTAAAACTCCTTATTGTTGAAATCTTTTCTAGCTAAAATTAATCGTGGTGTGTGGGTTTTCTGGGTTCACTTTTTTTGCTCTTTGGGTTTATACAACATTGCCTTTATTTGGGCGGGGGTTACGTTTGAGTGACCGAGTTTTGAAAGGTTTATTTTCGTATTAAAATTACGTCTCTGTATAAACGTTTCTAAATTGTACTCTTTTTTTCATTTTTACTGTTATAAACGCAGTATTTATCATTTCACGTCTTACTGTTTTGCAGAGAACATATATAGATGAACCGAGATGTCTAAAACACGAGTAGAGCCATTTGCACTGCTCAAAAAACCTTTTGTTCAGCGACGCTTCTGTTACCCTCGCCATCCCGGTTTCTGTAAACTCTCTTGCGTAGTTCCTAAGCCTCTATTTCCGATTTTGGGTGTCGTGGTATGAGCGAAAACGTGGTACCGCCATTCGCTACGGATCGCATAGTGACGTCATACGATACCGTGAAGGCCTGGGAAAAACCGTACGGGTACTAGGCAATAAACTCCCTATTTACCGTTTAAAAGACATTGTGCAGGCATGGATTCCGTTCTATTGTTTTGTTTTCCTATTTCTTTTTTCTCTTTTAAACACGGAGCTCCTTCTTTCTTCTATTCTATTTTCCAAGCGTATGTTTTTAACCTAGATACAGTAGAACCCCGGTAACTCGAACTCGGATAACTCCAACAACCCCGCTAACTCGAACTAACTTCCATTTCCCTTGGATTTGACCCCACTTTTGAGTCATTTTTACTCGGTTAACTCGAACTCGGATAACTCGAAAACCCCGCTAACTCGAACTAAATTTCGTTTCCCTTGATCAAAACTTGGGTCAAATTTACCCAATAACTCGAATTCCGGTTCTTGCAACTCGTCACGGTTGCCCATTGATTAGAGCAACGAACAGATCACGTATTTGAGAGCCATTTTCCACTCTTATCATAAGAATGTATGATCGTGTTAGAGTTTCTGGCAAGATAAGTTCTATTTGCACTGTACTGTATACTGAAGTGCTGAAAAATCAGTCAACTATCAATTATTAACTTGGCAAATTAAATATTTAATCGACCCCGATAACTAGAAAAGCCCGCTAACTTGAACTGTTTTTCGTTTCCTTTCAGAGTTCGAGTTACCGGGGTTCTACTGTATTTACCTTTTCATCTCTGATCTTCACAGTCCACTCCCCACGGGGATTTTCATCCCAGAATTCCACGGACATAAATGGCCAATAGACAAGTCCATCTGTTGAGTCATCAATTGGCCTCTTCGCCAACAGACGGGAAGTGGTCCCCTGAGGGGACACAAGGTCGATGATCATGTCCCCCCGGCGACGGTGCTTTACTGATAACACGAACTGAACATGCTCCAAGGCTCTTATGTCGTTCTTGTCATTGTTGATCTATTTGCAGTGAGAAAACAAGGGGTTAGACCAGGCAAAAACAAACGAAATCCTCAAAAAACAAATCAAATCCAAGATCTCTAAGAGATCCACCGACTATTTTGCATAAAGCACGAGCAAAAATATGAAAAGACGGAAAAGGATTATTGACTTGTATTATGCAATGTTGTTTTATAGGATCTGCTAAGTGTTGGCAACTTTTTATTACAAACACCCGCCATCAAACCGCAAGTGTCCCGGAAAGTGTTGACGCATTCGTATTCCCTTTGGGTGACGTATTCATTATCCACAGTGAAAAGGTATTCCCTTGAGAGTTTACAACAAAGTTGTGGTTGCAGGAGTGAATTAAGCTCCATCACTATTCTCCTATTTTACTTTAACAAGCAAATTAGTTGAAAAAAGGGAAGAAGTGTGCTTAATAGAAAAGGGATGCTTGTTTTATTTAGTGAAACGCTATCAGGTTAAAAAGAATACACAACAAATCTCTTATGACTACTGTTACCTTCAAAACTGTCTCTCTCTTAGATGGTATCACGGCTTTTTCTCGTGTTAAGACGCCTGGTAGCTTATATGAGCGCTGCTCCGAGACATGGTTCCACGTTTTGGCTTTTTCTATCAAGGCGGCTGCGTTTAAAACGCCAAAACCATAAGAACGACTGTAAAAATGCCCAGCGGCGTTCTGTAAGAAAAGCATGCACTTAGGTTAGCATATGAGTGTCTGGCACCTAGTCCCTTGGTGTTCTTTCTCATTTCGTGGCCACACTGAGAAGCGCAAGGCCTGAGTCGAATCCCGGCAATAGCCCTAACTGGCGCTATGACCATTTGCGCGTCTACATCATTCTACCAATCAAGGCAAACAACCCAATGAACCAATCAGATTGAAGCAAAAAGAATGTTAGCCGTGTCAAGCACGGTAAAATATGCGAAAAATCAAGCCATTTCAAATAACACAGCAAGGCTGATACTACGCGAATACGTAGACTTTGCGAGACACCGCACAACCAGAACCGATGAAGCAGGGTTGCAACCGCAGACAGCTGTTTCGTCCATTTTGGGACCTGGTCAGCGCGGTGTAGCAAATTCAAATATTGCCAGCGCAGATAAATTACAAATGACTCGTACAGTGTATTATGTTCCGTACTTTAAACTCGCTTGTCCCCCAAATCACGCGCTGCCACATCACGTGTTTCGGGGAACAAGGAGCCAGTGTCACGATTCTGTCTCGCAAATAAATCGAGGTGGCTATATGCCACTAAACTGGACAATTTAGTAGAAGTCTTTATTAAGAAGCTAGTCACAACAGACGTGTGGCTTTACAATAAAAAACAATCTAAAATAAGCTAAACTAGTAAAATGAACCTATTATATGTATCAGTTACAAGGATTTTAAGAAATAAATTTAAAAAGACATCTATTTACAAAAGTGCGTTTGAAACGTTCCGTTTTTACTTTAGGGAGTATAAAGTCATGGCCCCTTTCTCTAAGAGCTCTGTTCCGTTTGGGTGGGAGCAAGTCATATAATACATGGCCAGTGTCACTTGTGATTCTGTTGAAAAGATCACTGTCCCTATTCTTAATAACATTATTTATTATGAAACAAGAATCGAAAACAACAAACTGACAAATAGAGATTTACCAAAGCAAATGATGATAAGCTTTCCACACTTCAGTTCACTTCACGTAGTTGATTGTCATCTAGATAGAGTTTCCATCTGTTGCAAATTGTTTTCTTTCTTTTAATTTTCCTTTTTGTTTTTGAAGGTACGGCAAAATAATAATATCATTGGAAAAATCAAGTTTTGGTCTATTTCAAGAAAACTGACACTAATAAAAAATTTCGGCTGGTAATTAAGCATGTTAATATTATGTAATTTAACTAGAAATGTAGATTATCGGAGAACAGGTCTAATTCTCTAGCAGCTTCTGGACTCTGGAGGCATTAAAACACTTGCACGCATTGCCTGCCTATGTTTAACAGACAACGAGGTAGGAAGTGAAAATTAAAAAGGCATTTTTTGAGCCACTGTATGAATATAAGAGAAAGCTTACCTTGCTCCACGATGCCCCATTAGGATCATTTTTCTGAGCAGTTTGAACAACCAGATGCTGCATATCTCGCCAAGTTAGCTCGGGATTCGCCTGCAGAACCAACGCAAAGATTCCAGCTGCCAGAGGAGCCGCACACGAGGTCCCAGAAAAAGACGTGACACACTTGTGAAACAGAGAGGTGGTTACGAGACTGCTGTAAGCTTCCCGCTTGTCTTTACCGGCATCCCCGGTGTACACTACAGCCATTGTGGAGGGGCAGTTCTCATCGTACCCCGTGCGGAATCCGCTGGGACTGATTGAGCCCACGGATAAGGTGTAGATACTTGATGTGTAGCCGTCACAGTTACAGTCATCTAAGGAAACGCCGCCATTTCCAGTTGCCCACACATATATACTTCCTTTGCCTTGTGGGAAAAAATTAGACCGTTATATTTCAGATCACCGGTAGAAACAGTTAGTAAGATTTAAGTCTGGTTCTCATATGATCGCCCCGATCGTTTCTATCGCAACGATCGTTTGCAAATATTGAGACTATCCTATGCGATGGAAGCGGGGTTCTCGTATAGCTTCATATCAAAGTTAGTAGAGTCCCGATCGCCTGGTATGGGCGAAGACCTACAAAAAACAATCATTTTAGCCCCAGATCTAACACAATGGCAGTCTTCAATAATCTATCTAATCTAATCTTTTCAATTATTGCGGCGAAGAAGAGAAAGAAAAGCTAGAAGGGTACTAGGATAGAACACGGGCGATTTAAGCGATCGTGATCGCCCCAATCATGAAAACCAGCCTCTAATAGACTCTGTCCTTGGGTATTTCCGAATAAATCGAAAACGCAACGATTACCGCGGCAAAAACGAAGCTCTCGAAATAAAAGCGAAGATGAAAGTAAACATGAAAAGAAAATGAATGCCATTAACCAGGGGCACCCAACGGAATATTTCGTTAAAATATCTGTTCGGAAGACGATTTGAGATCTACAATTTTCGGCACATTCATTGTAAATTTTTTTGCTTGCCTGCCTTTCCTAGCATTTTCGAATATTTAAAAAATGGTATAATTGTTCATTTTTAACGGATTTTTACTCTAAAAAGGTCACCTAGAATTTTCGGGAGCCCTTCTCTGGCTGGAAAGGCTGGAAAGTTTTGATCCCTATAACTTTCGGATCACTAGACTTTCAGCTAGGAAATCTGAACAGATAAAAAAAATTTAGGGGATAAAAATATGCCCATATCTACCGTTTAAATACTAAAATACGTTCAACGGTGCTATCTTTAGTGGTTTTGAACTATATTCTCGATGGGTGCCCCTGATTAACAACATCACACAGTAGAGAAACAAAACAATGTCGGCAGCAAATCAAATCAATCGTTAATTTCCTTTATTGTTTCAGCAACTGTTTCGTGTTTGCTTTTCATGAATTTAAACAGTTATAATTTACACTGACTACGCTGTCTCGCAGTTTCAATCCATAAAACGAAGATCTGCTTAAAAAATGGAAGATTTGCAAAAAAATGCGACGAAAACGAAGTCTTCGGATACCCAATAAAGAGGCTCGAAATTCTCCGTTTTTACATACTAATATTAGCTGCGGAAAACACAGCAGAGTGCTTTCGCCCACACTGGCTCTGAATACTCTTAATTATTTTCATACTGATTTTCACCTGCCCACATTTATGCCCATATCGTTTGTAATCGCCTGCCTTTTGATTTGTTTTCGTCCATAGCCTACATTTAAACGCTGACAGAGTTACAGAAATGAAAGCACGATACATTGCGCCGGCGAAGTTCGAATTCGTTTTCAAATACAAACATTGTACATGTATGTGACTAAAACTGAATATACAATTGAAATGTTTCAAATATTTAATTAAACCAGCAAAAACTCTTGTGCTATATGGCTTTCACAAAATGAGAAACTCGATAAACAATCTCACAAAAAAGTCAGTATTTTCTTTCGGAAATGTCCAATGTTCTGATTGCCTACTGGGGTCTACTGATATATTGGTAATAATCAGGCGCGGATCAAGACCGGTTCCCACCGTTTTAGGGAAATTGATCAGCCAGATGTTTTATAATAAGTGTATATTTTTAGAGTTAAGGAATATTTCCAAGTCTTATTCTTTTTTCAAAAACGCGAAAACCTGTTATCAACAACTTGTCCGAGTGACTCGAAATACCCGCCAAAAATGGCACTTAGAGTTCAAATCTGAAAGTTTTCCCAGTTGAAGCATGCTACCCGGCGAGCCCCTTAGAGGCTGGCGCCTTCGGCGATCGAGTTATCGGGAAACTATCACCATTTTCCTGGATCCGCTCATGTAAATATCGATTGATGTAAACTATCTTCAATGCTTAGCAGAAGGCAATGAATTGGCGTGGGTTTTAAAATTGGTTTTTTAACTAAATGGCTCTTGTGCTACTCATAACCTGGCACCATTATGATTTTGAAGGAATATTTTTCATATCCAATTAAGCTAAGGCGCTCAAAACGTTGGCAAAGAAACTGAAAGCCGCGTTAAATAATTAACTCAACTTTTTTTCCTTAAATAATCTGAAGTAAACTTTCTGTTTTCACGATACTGTCTTGATTATTGTCGAAAACACCTGCCGGCCTAGCTTGTAGTCGATAATATACAGATGGTTCGGCTTAACCAGGAGCCATGATCGGCGAAACGAAAAAACTTTACATCACGAATTTTCACAGATTTTTGAACGGCCAAAATTTATATTTGTGTCGCAGGAAACCTAAAAAAAAATAGTCCATTTTTTATCAAAAATTGCTATATTTAGAGCACTGAAACTGTTTACATGCGTCTTTGGCTGCGGATGGAAATGATTGCAACTTGAAAGACTTTTCAATCTGTTCTTGCGCGTCGTCAAAAAATCGGCATTTATAGCCGTAGCTTGATTTTTATCCTCGAATTAAGGTTATATCTTCGTTGAGATGTTCAAAAATAATGTTTTTCATGTGTTTAGTTGCCTACCACTAATGCCAGAACAGTTTAAACCAAAAATCTGCGAAATCTCCGCGACGTAGCTCCTTTAAACACGATCGCCTGAGAAAAATGGTCACCTTACGATCGCTTTTTTCAGAGGTTCGAAACGCTTTTTGAAAGAAAAATTTTGGGTGTCGTTTTTACATTCCACATTTATAAAAAAGGGAACCCAGAGAAGTGAAATAAAAACTTTAAGGCTAGAAAAATACAAAGTGAATTTAACTCAATGTGTTTTCACAGCTGGTCACATTCGAATTAAAATTTCGAACTAAACTCTCTTTCATAGAAGGACTTTTTTTATATAAGAACTTTACCGCTCAGAGAGAGGGCAAAATGTTAATAACACGCTAAGATTTTCAAGATAGAAATTAGGGAACAACTTGAATTTTCTATAAACGTTGAGCCTAGATTTTAAAACAAGAAAATGTAAATTTAGATGTTTATCTTTCTTATCCTCAATCTTGTAAAAACGTCATTAAATAAAGGACTTTTTGCTTGTCTATTTGATCTCTCAGTTTGTTTGGCTCGTTAAGTGTCTGCTGAAAAATCAACATTCAAATGTGACGAATTCCTCTCCTAGAAACCACAAATGGAAGCTGTGTTTATTCAAAACTTAGCTTGGGCTTCATTAAATTTCAGCGACTTCAAATTGTAACTACCAAGACAAAGAAAAAATTCAGCGTTTTTGTAACTTTTTTGTGTAATTTCTGGCGCGAAAAATGTGTATATAAAGCCGAAATGGAAATTTTAACCGCCAAAGCTAATTACATTGTTTCTGAAAGCCACTGTTGTTCTAACAACACACCGTTTTAGATAAAAGTTAAAGTATGCGCATAATTCAGTTAGTTAACAAACCTTAATAATAATTAGCTGACAGGCAGTCTCATATTGTCAAAACAGGAGGAAGGCCGCAATTAATAAACACGAATATAAAATGGCCATCTGGTTTCGCGGCTCTAACAAAAGTTATAAAGAAAATAGGTGACTTACAGTAGGAAAAACACAAACAATATCAAGAACTATTTATAAACCCAACACAAACTATAAACATGATGTTATTACGCGCAAAGCACCAACCTCGTCTTCCTTTCAGCGCACAATTTTCCATGGCTCTCTTTCCGAGTTCCTCAGGTTTACCGAAAGTTTTCCCATCATCTTTAGGCCCCCAAGACGCGCTGAATATGTCGACATGATCCTCGCAGTTGAATCCCAAAGCTTTTCCCTCTACTGCGTCTGTAACAGGTCCATCTAACATTCTTACACCGCCGATTTTCGCATCATGAGCGACTCCCACCCCGCAGACTCCGTTATTCGCTGCGGCCGCTACTTCTCCAGCGCATTTCGTGCCGTGCGCGTTGTCCAAGTTTGAGTCATCTGGTTTAGGATCTGGGTCATTGTCGTTGACATCATAGCTCGCTTGTGGATCGTAGTTGCGACTCAAGTCTGGGTGCGTATGATCTAAGCCGTCATCAATAATAGTTACAACAACTCCTTTACCGGTATAACCTTGTTTAACAGCGTCTAAAATACCCAGGTTCCCTCTCGGATCGTCAGCTTCCAGTTTACCAAAATACCATTGATCGTTCCACTTAGGATCGCTGAAAAATCTCCTGTTCCTTTCGGCGCGCGCGATTCGATCCACTGCTTCGAAGCCCCGTTTATACCTGAAGAGTAAAGTTTGTTGTTTGGCCCATAGTACCCGCGGGTGATCTAGCAGAGGCTGGGTGTGATGTTCAGCGCTCCGCTTCTGGCGGCTTTCCGTTTGTTCATGTACAAATTTGAAATACCCAGGCATTATCTTTCCGTGATTCTTAAATCCTAAACTCGCGGCTACTTCGTCCGCCTCTGTTTCATCATGCGTGTCGAGTTGAACTGCCCAAGAGTTCGTGTAGATTTCACCGTCAGTTTCACCATCTTCGAAGCTTTGATCACTGTTAACCGCTATACACAAGAGTAACCCGTACAAGATGATATACAGGGCCATGGTCCAAAATATCGTCTTGTTTCCCCTTCGAAGTTGGCTACCAGCTGATGTCGAAGGGTTAAACCGAGTTTTAATAACTATGCAAAATTTCAAAACCATTAACTGCTCATTTGCAAGCTATATTAACATTCGATCCAATCAAGCATAAGATGTCAGAAACCAACACCAACTTGCGTGGCAACGGTGAATTATACAAAGCACGTCAGAGGAAGGGGGCGAGAAAAATGAAAATATGCTGCGTACTTCTCTTGTTGCCAAAGAAATTAACTAGCGAAGTCATAAATACGTTCAGTTCTGTTCGTAAGTTCTGCTCAAGAAATAAATTTGCATTGACGTGCAACCTAAACAGCAGTAATTTATTCCTCCTGAACTCTGCTCTGTTATAAAATAAATAAAAAATATGCATACCACGCATCGAAATTCCCTGAGGTACCAGTCTGCTCGCACAGGTGCCTTGGCGGTTTTTAACACGGCAGAAGTGTAGTGATCCAATGTGATATTTGTATAAGATCAGATGATATCTATTTCTTCATCCAAAATTTTCGATTTTGTTTCCTCTGATGTTGTTGTGTGATAACCTTGACTGCTTGACTGTGAACTGTGTCAGTAATTTCGTCAAGAGAAAAAAGTGAGCAGCAATGCGCGAGTGTTGAGAGAAAAAACAACCAAAGTACGGATTTAATTAGGCGAATATATCTGGTCTGCTTTTAAAAGAGTTTTTTTTCCCATAGTCCTACTCTCGTAAAAGTGATCACTAAGTCGGTCTGGCAAAAAAGTGTGGGAGCGTGCATCATTAGTAAAACACTGAAAAATCTTCCCAAGGATTGAAAATTTAAAACGACACCTTGTCAGTTCAAAAGATGTTTAAAGACCGGTTTTTATAAAAGAGTGGCTACTTAAGAAGGTTCTATTTAAAGTGACAAAAACTTAGGAAAGCAAGACAGGAGCTTGAAGTTCATTCAAGAATTGTTTCTTACTGCCATATAGCATTTTGGGTTTAGTGACTCGATAGAAATCGTCTGCGCTTGGAAAACTTCTCGCGTCTGCGGAAAAAGTTGAATGTGGTTCAACTTTTTCCGCACTGAGACGAAAGCCGCCCATACATTTGCTTTAATTTATTTTACGCTTGTAAAGCCAGCTAAATTCACGCCCGTTAACGAACGTAAAATAACGCGACCGTGGAAACACACCTTAACGAATATCGTGAATGCGATGGTAGGAATAAAAACGTCCAGAGCCGAGATCTAAAAGGTGTATGGTTTAAAAGTCGTGTCTTGTTTCATACCGGCGAAATAAAACAAGTAAATTAAGTAGCCGAAATTTTTCGCCAGTATGAAACAACGGGCGAAAATATAAAATGTCGATTTCTAAGGGCTAACTGAAATGGGTCTTTTTAAAATGTTTTGTTGAGTCCGCCATTTTGTCTTTGAGAACAACGCCACGCTCTGAAGTTATGGCGGGAAAAAAGTTGTTGTGCCCACACAATCAGCTGTCCATTTCGCTCCCGCGTAATTGAACTTTTCGTGTCAAATTATGGATGCGTCTTTAGGTTTCAAGTTTCCAACTAAATCAAGATTAAGAAGGGGTCACATGATAGAACATTCATTAACTCAATTGTCGGGCTGAATAAAAAAGATCTTTGAAGATTTATCATAGATCAAGGAGGTTGCTCATTTAAGTTCTTTTCCACCCAAATCATGCATGACTTCCAGCCAAAACTTCCCGTTTCACTCATCCACCCTCGGTCACACCCACCACCACTTGGCAAAAAAATACTGATGACGTTTATAACATGACAAATTGTTCATTTGAGGCAAAAATCATAGAATGATCACATGAAACGCAACCATTCATAATGATTTGATTTTGCGCAAGAGTACTCGATAAATGACAGAAAGCTAGCAGGAAGTGAGGATGACTAACGAGGAGGAGGAAGGAAATGGATTACAATATGAACAAACTTGAAAACGTCACGCTCGCGTCTACAATGCTCGAAGGTCTTTAGTTTGAAAATCTATAAATTCTTGTTGCAAGATGAAATTCTGTTATGAATCGAATATTGCTTGCTATCAATTGACCAAAATTCATGCCTTTCTCATTTTTGCGAATTAGCTGGTACATCTAAACTTCACCTGTAGCTAAGTCAGTGCATAACCACTTTAATAAAGTTATGCCTTACGTCTCCAGGGATGTAGCTAAGAAAACACTAAGCCTGCTCATTAGAAAGCCCAGCTGGCTTTTCTGGTCTTGGCAGCTTAAAAAGTTTACCCAGGTCTCATGTGAATTTTCAGCCGATTCTACTAATAAATACATTCACTATCTAATCCACATTGAAGAGCAAAAATAACGCGCGCGAATTAAAACCAGTACAAATATCCCGATACTTCTCTTTAATGCTTACAAGTACAGTTCTACATCAAAATTAAACAATTAAAAGAAAATGAAAACGTAATTTACATCAAAATTTATCCCTTCAACTCCCAGTTGCAAAGGGTTAAGTCAAGTACCATATCAAGCTACAAATACATGAAAAGCTTGGGCGGCAAAAGCTTGATTGGTTTCCTTGTGTATATTACAACATTTTACATAAAGAGAGAATGAAGATTCCCATAACATTGATGAAAGCTTTCCCTAAATCTGTACATCATAAACTGGTCCTCCCACGAACTGAAGGCATTTTTTCTATTTTTACGCTGTACAATGCAATTAATTTCTAGTTAAAGCCGGAGATATATAATATACTAGGCGCTATCGTTCTTTGTTTAAAACGCTCCTTTCAGTACTGCACTAATCTCGTACCCAGATCTTCTCAACTACTCAGTACCGTGGTAAGTAGACATCTGGGTACGAGATTAGTATTGCATAACGCGCCGCACTCTTGGACTCAATAAAGATTTTTCACGTTGATTTTCGCATTGTTTGGGCAACGGAAAACCAACTGAAGTTTAATAGTTCACTTGGCAGAGCAGACATTGCTGACGAATTACTGCTTGATTGGCCGAGAGTTTGAAAAGCCAATAAAAAGCTGCCAAAAATCAATCTAATCTCCGCGAGAAGCAACGGTGCCAGGCCTTTACTCTTCTCCAGGTTTGCTTTGGTTATGCGATGGAGCGATTTTCATTTGAGTGTTGAAAGTAATTCGCGTTTGCTTTGGTTTAAAATTACCACGCTTAGTGATCGGTTGAAACGACTCGCGCCACTTTCTCGACCAATCAGAAGTAAACCTAAGACCAATCGTGACTTGCTCACGCACGTTTTCCCGCGCTTCGTGCCGGCTACATGTATTTGCTTCGAGTTGTGATTGGTTCACTGGATTGTCTGTGTCCTTTGTGATTGGCCAGAGTGATTGCTTTGGGTTTGGTTTTACTACACTCGATTGAAAACCGCTCTAAAGAGAAAATATAAACACCATTCAGCGAAGCACATGCACAGCAAAATCTCGTATTTCGAAATTGGAAACCTGTTTGACTGGATGTAGTAAGAGGAAAAAGCAGCTTACATAACAGCCAACGGTTCCACCAAAAATACTTTATTTCTGACTAACAAGCAAGTCAAATGTTTTTTTTTTATGGAACTTGAAGTGTAAACCGGTTTAACCAGATCAACTAGAAGACAAACCGGTTAAAAGGAGTAGTAAATCCCGGCCCACTGCCGCAGCTCCCGGGGGGACCCCTGTTGCTGTCATCGTCGTCATCATCACGAGGCTGGTAGATGTTTAAGAATGCTTTTCGTTTACTAGTGTTCAGTGCCTGACGCTCGCGCTCCTGAAAATAGAAAAAATATTCATTATTAGAGTGTCTGTTCAGCCGAAACGGCCACTTTACTCTTCCCCGTGACAGTCACACTTTTTCTGCCCCAATCCCGAATCCTGACCGCGCGCCGACCTATAAACTACCTTATTGTTACTTATTTTCGAGAGACTCAATTTTCGCGTTATTCGCGATTCTCAAAAAAAAAAAACGCGAAATCAAAGACCCGCGAAATAAGGTACAACTGAAAACTCGCTACAACAGCCTGCAGAACAGGCGGTTTATTTTGCGGGTCGCGCGCTTTCTAACCAACGAGATATGTCCAGGAAAAACAAATAGTAGTACTTCAGAGACGTTGTATGGATTTTTAACCATGTTCCAAGGTCCATAACTTCGTTTCTGTTCATCCTGAGGCATCAAACTTGGTCAAATGACCAATCTCACCGTGATCTTTCATGTGGTGGTATCAGATTATCGATTACTTAAAATTTGAAACTCGCCCCAGTTCCCTGTGCAACCTCGGAACGGCCAATACTTTGCTTTGTTTTGGTTTGGTTCGCACTCGCCTTGCTTTCATGTACTCGACCCAAACTCTTCCGCTCGTTCCGTCATTTATGAATACGGTGAATTGAGCAGCTACACTTACAGGTTGTACTATCAATTTTGTTTTTTCCTCACGTTGCAAACAGAAATTTGTGATTTTTGAACTATGGTACTTTTGAGAGCAAAAGGGTTAAAAGAACTGACCTGCAGGTATAAAAGGTTGTCACGATTGACAATATCAGCCAGCTCCTGTCTAATCTCTCCATCAATCACCCTATCCTGTGGCATATCACTGCTGTTCTCAACTGGGATGACTGTGGCACAAGAGCTGACTCTCTTGTATATCAACACATACGGAGTGTCCTTTGGAAAGCGTCTCGACACATCAGCGAAGGTGCTGAATGCTGAGTAAGAAACACGGCTGTCATTAAAGAGAAACCATGTGTCTTGATCACTTGTTCTAGAACTCGAACCTTCGTCACTTTCCCCACCCATCAGATGTGCTGAGGAGCGCGCATAACAGTAATAATGTCCACTCTCTGATGAAGTCCCAGAGTGGACGATAACTGAACACAGAGAGTACACAATGTCTGCTGTTGGTTTCTCATCACAAGTTGACAAGGTATTGTCACTACTAGCACTGTCAGCCATGTTGTCATGTTCTTGTTTAGTTCTTTTATTCCTTAAATATGAGGGGCTGATGAGGTCGCCACTTGTATCCCTGTTAACATCTGGAACACAATCTTGCACCTTCTTTTTACAGTCACTTTCTTTTTGATGTACATGAGGTAATTTCAAAACAAGAGGGTAAGAAACACTCTGTAATATCTTAGACCTTTGTTGCGTCCGAACATTGTATGCGAACCTCTTCAGCGTCAACACAAGGAAGCTTGATGCCTTGGAAATGGTGACGCTACGCTCTGCATCCTGTAAACTGTTGCATTGCTCACAATGGTATTGATTGGACCCTTCAAGAGTTTCAGGTTCAAAAAAGTACTCCAGTAACTCTGTTAGTGATATATGTGGGGCGTCGGCTCTCGAGCCTGACCCATGCAGTTTTGTAGGCAGACTTGGCCCAGATGTAAAAGACATTGAGCTATCTGCTGAGGCAGCACTGTGTGATGAAGCTGCAGCCACAGTGTCGCCATCTTCAGTAGGCTTAGTTGATGTTAATCCAGATGCAGCCATGCTGTGAGTAATGTCGCCCCCTTTGAGACTTCTTTCAGAGGTTACAGTGGCATTTGAGCTTCTTTCATCCTGTTCAACAGGTTGTTTATCTGATGACACATCATCACCCTGTACAGGTACCACCCTGCCTTCTAATTCACATGCCTGTGGGAACGCCAGTGGTAAGTCTGTGAACACTTCCTCTCTACAAGAGGTGTTGTTGCACCTGCGACAGCACAGGCACACCAGTAACTTTCCAGCAAAGGTGTCATCCACGAGAGATGTTTTTAGTGATTCATCTTCGTTACTATTGCTTAGGGATTTGTCTTCTTCACTTACTCTGTCAAGAAGGAACTTGAGGAATTCTGAGCAGTCTTGTTGAGTACCTGGGGCAAACCAGGGAGGTCGAGCTACCTGAAGGAACTTTGAAGGTGCAAAGGCAGATCTCTGTCAAAAAACAAGCAACATCGCAATTAGAAAACGCAATTAGAAACTTCCTGTCTAAACTATCATTCAAGTAACTGGTTCATCAATGATGTACTGGTGTTGCAGTGTGTGAGACCCCTTCAAATCTGGGGGGTGCCACGCCGTGTTGTAGTAAATGCTGGATTTGCTTCCTAGCCAGTTAGACTTTTCATTTCATTTGTTAATAGTTCCTATTTTAGTGCAAAACTGTGTTACATTGATGTTTGTCTTCTTCACATTGATGTTTTATGTTATTTTCTAGGTTTGTTCACTCAAATTTGCTTACAAGCTCTGTCTTTCACATGTAGCATGGCCTTCAATTCATTCAAAATACATTAAACACTACCCTTCATCTCATTTCCAGGTTGGAATTTATTTTGGAAATAACCAAAAGAACCCATGCCCCAGCCCCTCAAAATTTTCATAATATTCAGAAGCCACTAAAAATAATACTTCACCTGTGTCAGAGAAAGAAAGGCAAACACTTCCTGCAAATGACGCAGCAATGGCTGATGAGGGTAGGATTGATGCCCAAATATAATGTAACGAAATCTGTAAATTAATCAAACAAATGTACAATTTATCAGACACTTACATTGTAAAAAAACAAACAATAAAACTACAAGTTTAAAAACTGCAAAGGAAGAAAAGTGAAATTTCTGATAAAAACTTGCATATACCGGAAATACCCTAAGACTTTAATTTTAAGACCATATTTCCAAAGGTGATTGTCAACTTACTCGTCAAGCATGTAGAGCGCTTGTAACACACTGTTCATATAGCAAGTGTTACCCAAGTTAACTAAACCAGCTTTTCCAGTTTCAGACTTTGGAGTAAATCCAATAAGTGGAATGTTAACAGCCTGTGCAGACCATGCACTTTGAGCCAGCCACTTCCTGATCATCACTTCTGAAGGTTTTGGTAAATCCTGGTAAAAACAAAATCAACATCAATAAAAGACCTCATTTACAGGGGGAAACGCAAGCTACTTTCTGGTAATTCTTATGGAATAACACACTTTCACTTAAAGTGGAAAATGACAACTAGCAAATGCGGGATCTTTGGGAAAAAAATGTTATGCGAAGCTCAATCTCTCTTTAGAATGCCTTTATTACATGAGAAATAATTGTAATAAATAATTGTAAATAGCTTTTAGTTTGTTATAATTTTAATGTACCTGGTAAAAAGATTTTATGTCTTAATAATTTCATAACACGACTGTATCAACTTGTTAGCTGCTTTTATCACATAAATGTTATAAATTGACTGACTGATTGATTGACTGATTGATTGATTGATTGATTGATTGATTGATTGAGTGAGTGAATTATTTTCACTGGTCACAATACAGTGGAACCCCGTTAATACGGCCACCAACGGGCCATGGAAATTTGGCCGTATTAACGGGGTGGCCGTATTAACGGGATAGGGTCAAATTTTATGAGTGGTCTACTTCAAGTGACGTCTTGACAGATACATATCACAATTGTACTTCTAAACAACTGTTCTTTAATTAACATCACGACTGCAAATATACAGTACTATCATTAAAAACTAATGAAGATTAAATCAGCACATTTACAATTCATGCATGGAAAAATGAACATTATTGGATTGAAAAAAGGAAACGTGAACAAGCTAGGCTATCTCAAAATAAAGGTCTCGACTTTTCTGACTTATAATACTGTACATGAGTAACATCAATTGACTTTCATGTTCACGATATTGAAAAAAAATCAGTGACTTTCGTTTTTATTCTCTTTTTACTACACGCACAATGACTTAATCGCTTTGTTATTTAGCTAAGCTGATGTTACTGTTTGTAAGTTTATTTCTTTTTCAGTGATTAGTTTACCACAAAACCACACAAGTTAATTAAATGACAAGTTACAGGTGGTTTGAATAAAAGAGTGTCATTCAATATTGTTTCCCAAGTACTGTATTTGTTTTGTTTGGTCAATTATTAAGGGCTATATTTGGTTCGAGTGGCCGTATTAACGGGATAAAGTTATAAAGGATTGTACAGGTTGGGTTTTCAGAAAGTGGCCGTTGGCCGTGTTAACGGGGTGGCCGCATTAACGGGGTTTTATTATAAGAAAATGTAAGGGCATTTTGCCGGGACAAACAAAAGTGGTCGTAATAACGAGGTGGCCGTATTAACGAGGTGGCCGTAAGGCGGGGTTCCACTGTACCTGCAAACTGTCAAGGACTGGTCCATACAGCTCAGGGAAGCCTGTATGTTGATACATGAGGCAGTGCATGAGTTCTGCAAGTGTTTGCAGACAAGCCTGTGATGATACACTGTCTTCCTTCTTAAGATTCTGTACAAGGCCAGGTACATGCTCAACAATCTAAGAAAACAACACAGAAGCTGGTAAAATCAAAACAAAACAAAACAAAAACACCTGGGCCCAGTTGTTTAAAGGGTGGATAACACTAACTCTCTGGCCTCAAGAGTCCTGATGGGCCCGATGAGGATAAGTAGTAACACTTACTCTATCCAGTGGATAAGTGTTGACAAAACATACTACCCTATCCACTGGATAGCGATTTACTTGGTGGATAGCGTTATTCTCCCTTTGAACGACTGGAACCACCATTTTGAGGTATGAAGTGACTGGGAGATTTATTACCCGTTAGATGGAATTCAAAGGGGATAGAAAAAGCTGTTAACGTAAAATGTCGAGCAAAACACAATTTAAGGGCAAGGGTCATGCTTAAATTCTCCAGCCAAATGAAAAGTTGTCACATCACCTGTCAGTCAGATGGTTAGTCAGTCAGGCAGGAAGGTGATCAGTCGGTCGGTCAGTCAGTCGGTCGGTCGGTCGGTCGGTCAGTTGGTCAGTCAGTTGGTCGGTCATTGGATCGGACAGTTGGTCAGTCAACCACCAAATAGCAGTAGGAAATGGGACACTATGGTTTCTTTAAGGATTGTCTTTTCAGTTCACTAAACTGAAGTCACTATATAAAATTTATTTTAGCAACTGAAGATGTACATCAAAATGACTTTACCTCATGGAATGCTTGAGGAGAGTGTTGAAAGCTCAGCAGCATATGCGATAGGACGACCATAGTGGGCTCACGGACTACAGGAAATATCAATCTGCTGAAAACCTACAGGGAAAATTAAACAGAAAAAAAGGAAGGAAAAATTAGTTGTGGAGGAATAAATAGATTTATACGACTTGTGATGAGTTTGCAGATCAAAAGTTAATGCTCACCGGGAAAATTTTCTTCAAAAGTTGAAAACTGTAAATTTGACATGATTCGATGCAGTTTTGTCATATATATTCGAACCTCAATTATCCGGACTCGTTGGGACTAGGCTATATAGTCCGGATAATCGAGAGTCCAGATAATGGAAAGTGTGAATATTAATGATCCAGGCGTTCCATGCGTCTTTTCGTAATGGGCCTGGCGACTAGATGTGGTGCTATGATGTTTTTCACCTCATAGATCGATTACAACATTCTGAATTTTGCCATTTTGTCTTGTAAACTTTAGTATAATACAAGTAAGCAAAGACACGAAGCAAATTTATTTGTGTGAATGTTTTTATGGCTAGTAGAAACTGAATAAGGAAGTTGCCTGCCCAAGTATTAAATGTTGTTCGATTTGAAAGAGGTTTTCCAATGTTTTTTGACAGGTAAACCACCTTGAAATAACGTTTAAATCTATCATATTGACAAATTAAAGAGATTTGGGAGCCAAAGAGAGTTTTGTAATCAGTTCGACAAATTTTTCATCAAAGTGCAAAATGAGAAAGAAACAATTGGCCATCTTACTCGTGAATACTCGTGGTATTTCTCGCTTGTAAAAGTATCAATATTACTGTTAAAGTTATAGGCCATTGTCGACACTGCAAACAGTATAGGAGCTGTCAAACTTGCAAAAGCAATGACCGGTACTCTCTTGTAGTTTTATGTTTTTAATTTACATAATTTTCCATAAATTAGCATCAGTAAACGAAAATTAACGGCACCTTTTCCGAATGTTCCCGCAGATAAGCCGCACCCCCGCTTTCGAGCGATAATTTTTGGAAAAAAGGTGCGGCTTATCTGCGGGTTTTTACGGTAGTTATATCTGGTCTTGAATGTGACTAATTAATATTCATGAAAAATTGGGACCAGAGAAGGAAGTCCGGATAATCAAGAAATCTGGATAATTGAGAAATCAGGATAATTGAGGTCCCGATAATTGAGGTTCGACTGTAGTATAATTATCCTCATTCCCTTGCTTTTTTATTATATTAGTGTCTCTCTGTTATCACTCTTGGAGAATGAACAGCTATCAGACTGTCCAACCTTTTGAGCATGAAATATTGTGTTAAATTAAATGGAGTGTCCGGGGGCCAAAGGTGCCAACCACTAGGGGGGTCTGGGGGCATGCCCTCACCCCAGAAAATATTAAATATCTTGATTCTCTGAAACTCCATGTCTAGTTTTCTTGGACAACAACTGAGGGTATGAAAAACGCCAATTCTGGAAGTAAGTATGGCTTTCATTACTTTTAAGGGACTTGAAAATAAAAAGCAAACAACTATAAAAGCGATGTACGCGGAAAACAACAAATTATTTTATTTAATGTTTGTTCTCCGGTTTCCTTGTGGTTAGTTTCACTCCAGTTTGCTTGCGGTTAGCTTATATTTGTTAGTGAGGGCAGTACTTTTTTTTAAATTGATAACTGTATCACTTGCGTAGTACTACTGTTGTCTATGCCATTTTGCGTGTGCATTTACTGGACAGTTGTTTTCCCTATATAGCAAGAGTCCCTTAAAAGTAACGAAAGCCAATTTAATTAATGAAAATGATGGTACAGATGTCAAAATAGAGATTTTCCCTATCTTTATCGCATATTGGTCAGGATTCGGGATTTCAAGCAAAATTAGGGTAATCCTGATGAAATAGGGGCGATTGGACAGTCGGAGCTATAAACCATTTACAATGCAGCTATAAACTGAAGAAATGCTACTGAAAAAATAAACATTAGCCAGCATAAAATGTGAAGTTTATATCTCTACTAATCCAGTTTAGCTAATTCTACTCTCTTAAGGAAACAGATGCGTAAATAAAGGCTAAATACTTTGCTTCAAAAGGTCAAGAACAACAAGACCTCTGGGAACAAGGTATTGTCTGTTTTAGGAAGGCAGTCTAGATAAACTTACCTGAGAAACTTCTTTCAGTGTAACAGAGATAAGAATTGAGTGTTTTTTAGCACTTGCTAAAGCCTTTAGGAACCCAATAATCCACTGGTCTACTTTCTTTGCGCCTGGCCACGAAAGCCAGTTGATCATACGACTGAGGGATAGAGCCAGACTTTCATCAGTCACAGAAGGATTAGAAGCGGCAAGATTTGTAGCAGAGTCGATGATATCAGTCGAAAAATACTGTACAACGGAGGCAATTGCCACAGAGGCATCGCCACCAACCGTGGAAATAATCTTAAAAATTTCAGTCAAAACTGGAAAAAGAAGAGCTTGATTCTTTATCCACATTCTATTCAATATAGCTCCGATGACAGCACCATTTTGGATGCATGACTTCATTTCCTCTTTCGAAGTTTTAGGGAGTTCAGTTTTGCTCAAAGCTTTGATCAGTGACAAATTAAACTGAAGTAAATTTTCACCAACGGGCCAGCAATGGTTATACTTGATTAAAAGGCGTCCCACAGCCGCGCAGAAGTCTGCGTTTAAGTTCTTTTCAACCCAGATATGAGCTCTGTGGCGAACGACTGTGTACAAAGAGAATATTTGTGGGGTATGTTGTACAAGATCAAATGAAGTCCGCAGATATTCGATGAAACTCACGGACAATTTTTCGCGTTCAGCAAGAAAACACAGGAGAAATCCTTCAGTGAAATACTTCTGAAAGACGTCCTTTTGCCGTTTTGCCCACGTGGTAAGCAAAAGTCTTCCAGTTTCATTCAGAAACTGCGAGTTTTCTTCTGTCATCCATTCAGTTCCAATTTCAAAGATCGATTTGTTTTGATCCTCCGGCACATTATTACCGGCTTTTGAGACGAGTTGTTGAACCAAAGACTTCTTGACGTTTTCAGGATGGTTTGAAGCCACAATTCCTCTTAAAATCTGGTCCATGGTGACACAAAAACTACAAAAGTAGCACTTGTACTCCAAAGTCTTTCGTCGTTTTAATTTTTATGCTGACAACATGCCCGGATGTCGCGCAAGTTGAAGGGGCCTGGGGCTGATACTTCTACTTCTCGTACGTGGCCCTCGTACGTACTTTTCCCAACGCTACCCCGGAGGGGTAACTGTGATCGTACCCTCCCTCACTGCGTCTCATAAAAAAAAGAAAAAGAAAAAGAAAAAAAAAAAAACAGGAAAAAGCACAAACAAACAACAAAAACGACAAAACAAAACACTTGATCGCAGATTAGTGATGGGACAAAGGTTCTCCCTTTTCCAGCGAGATAACACTTTTGTACAGTACATGTATATTCTGAGAAATTTTTATCTCCCAAGACTTTTTAAAAAAACGGTCGACAATTTTCCATCAGATAAGAACTTTTAGTCAGTGAAAAGTTTTTATTAGCCGAGAATCAGGAGCAGTCAGGAGCTCCTAGAGCTGTCGAGAATTTAGGGCCAGTGCAGGAAATGAAAGAAATAACGGTCCCGAACCGTTATTTCTTTCATTGTAGCACTGGCCCTGAAGAAGACTTGTTGCACAAGTTGTAATATTGGCCCATTGAAAGTGTCCTTTGCCGTAGTGCCAGCTTCACATTTTAATTTGTTTTTCTACACGCTCAGGACACGTCACTGTTACGTCCGATACGAGCATTTCTACAAGCTTCTACAAAAGA
The DNA here is from genome assembly GCF_052425735.1 of Oculina patagonica. Taxonomy (NCBI): domain Eukaryota; kingdom Metazoa; phylum Cnidaria; class Anthozoa; order Scleractinia; family Oculinidae; genus Oculina; species Oculina patagonica. The sequence goes on from NC_135762.1 coordinate 4,339,632, forward strand.
GATCTGACAACAAAAAGTACTGGGTTCACACTGTGGTTCCCCGCATTGAAAAGTTTTATATATTGTCGAGATTTGACCCTAGCTAATACCATTAAACTGGTGTCTGTACTGTAAAAAAAATATCTGAGAAAATTCCGGCTTCGTGTCAGTACTAATTTTTATCACTTGAAAACTTTCTGTCTAGCGAAAAATTCCATCACTGCAAGTGACCGTTTACAACAGGGTCTGTTTACGGCTGTTTGCGTTCTTCTTTACCTGTACAGTTCTCAGTGTTACATTTCTGATACTATGCCAAGGCTATTCCAAAGATACTCGACAACTTTTGGGCAACTTTTTATCTTTTGAGCAACTTTCGAGCAACTTTTTGCAATTTATGGACCGAAGAATTCCGAAGATTGTCCGAGTGTTGTTCGAAGGTCATACGAACATTTCCGAGCATTTTTCGAACTTCTTCGAAGATTAACGAAATTTGCCAAAGATTTCAGAGAAAGTTCAGAACATGTTTCAACATTCGGATCATTCAGCATTTAAAACTTGTCAGCAAACATGACGTCATTGGTATCTTCACGATTGTTCTTAAGGAAATAAATCATGTATGAAAATGCTTAGAAAATTTACCTTCAAAGAGAAATTAGCATATGTCTGGAAAATTTTCTTCTTCAAAAGCAGACTTTTGATCTTTTCGAGCAACTTGCGAGCAACTTTTGAGCAACTTCGCGGCATTGCTAACTATGCCGTGTAATGAATGGTCGCACCTTAATTCTTTTATTGTAACACTTCTGCCATTTTGTATCTGTTCTTTCTAGTTTGTTGCATGGGCTTCCGGTATTAACCCAACCCAGTGCAAAACGGCCTCGCCCTTATTCTAAAATTGAGTTCATTTCGGGGGTTCATTTCAGGAGACGCCCGGGGACTTCCCCAGGGGGCTACCGGGTACTTCAGAAGTGCCCGACCGACCGACCGCACGTTGCGACAGTTTTGCAAATTTTAAATCGATTTATATTATTTTTAGCGGTGCACTTGAATCAATATTGTTCCACCTCTATTTTCAGATCGAGTTAATAGGGTGAATTTATCTGTGAGTGCAATATCAGAGAAACACTAGTTTAATTGAATACTTTGGCTACTTTCTGTGACATCCACTTATTTCTGAACATCAGTCGTGGCGCCAGAGAATCGGGCCGAACAAAGGCCTTGCTGACAAAATAAGAAACGATATCAAACTTTCTGAAGAGCCCTTAAAAATGCCCTTAAAATTATCTTTAATTTCCCGTAGTTCATATGACTTTACACAGCAAGGCGCAAGGAAAAATCAGCTTGTGATTTGTTTGCCGATAGCTAAACAGATTTTAAACGTGGTCATGTTGTGAACAAAGCCCTAGTTCAAAATGAATAGTTTGGGGCAATATTTACACTTCAACACCCTCAAAGCTATTTGTGTTCACCACTCTCCAGCGCTTTGTATATGCAGGGTCGCGCCTAATTGGCCAATCAAATCTCGACTTCCGAAATTAAACTTTTCAATCAAAGTGTACAATTTCTATTATCACATAAATTAACAAACCCCCAAGATGGAATAGAGCTGGTGTTAGAAAACCTTTGATTCTATTCTCATGATAAAAATATTTGTATCCGTGATGCTAATCAGCCAGCAAAGAACTAGGCTTGTTGATTTTGAACTGATTTAGCGAAGCCAAACAGTGATAATCCGCGTGTAATGCGCCTCAGGGCTGATATCTGTGCCACATCGAGGGCACTGGGCCGGAACACTAAATGACAACATTTCAAGAACATGTCACATTTTCATACATATAATGGATATCTGTTCCCTGGGGACCCGGTAGCTAGCAGCAAAACGGTCGATCCGTGTTGTATGGAATTTCGGACGTTGACAATGCAAGTCTTCTGGCTTAGCTCTACAGCGTGGAAGCATGTTTAACATTCTTTTACGAACCGTGTTGTTTTGAGGTTGAACGAGAGCTTAGTCATGGCGCGGAGTGGTGACGATCGCAGGCCGTTCTACTGCCGAGAATGGGTCTACGAAAAAATCCACGCTTGCCTGGAACGACGAAAACAACAAGAAGATACCAAGACGAAGGGAGCTTTTATTTTAGGAGGGCCAGGCTCCGGCAAAACGACAATTCTACGTGAACTTGTGTCTCCAACTGCCAAAGAAGGCGTTCAGGTGGAGTTATCGAAGAAGGTTGTGGCCCACCATTTCTGCCAAGCCCAGAATGCGCTTTCTGTTTCTGTGGCGGACTTCATTTCGAGTCTTGCAAAGCAACTTGCTGAAGCAGAAGAGCTCAAAGCGTACGCTGCCAAATTCAGCGACCCTCAAATTCAAAATCATCTCAAAAGTGAACAGTGCATTCGAAACCCAGATCGTTCGTTCAAAGAAGGGATTCTGCTTCCTCTAAATGCGCTACCTCCGCCTCAAGATATCTTTCTTGTTGTGGTAGACGCCATTGACGAGTCGTACCTACATTCTTTCGATTCCGGCGTTTCATCTGGTAGCCGCACTGTTGCCGAATTGATGGCCACACATCACGATTTACTGCCATCGTGGCTATTTCTGGTTGTGAGTGCAAGAAAGCAATCGAAAACGGTGACTAGGATGTTTACAGGATTCCGAAAGTTCACTCTAGACGATCTTCGGAAAGCACATGTGGTCAAAGATATTCAGCAGTACATTTTGAATCGCTTGGACGACGAACCGAGGTTGAGAAAACATTTGACTCGTGAAACGGCCGAAGCATTCAACCAGCTCCACATTAAAAGTAATGGCTGCCTTCTCTACCTGGAAAAATTGTTGGATGGAGTCGTAGATGAATTTTTCAGCCTGGACGAGACCCAAGACATCCCAGGAACACTATCTGGTCTGTACCTGTGGCTTTGTAACAGATTGTTCACAGAGGAGCAAGTTGAAAAGATTCGTTCAGTACTGAATGTTATATTAGCTGCTCAAAGGCCGCTAACCGATTCTGAAATGTTTCAAGCAGTCTGGACAAAAGATACTGAACTAACAACAGAAAGCTTCTTGGAAACTCTTGACCTGATGTCACACCATATCCTTACTGATAATAATGGCGCAAAGAGTATTTCGCATCTATCTTTTGCAGAGTGGCTTTTAGACGTGAAGCACTGCACTCCAAAGTTTCTATGCAATCCGGCAGATGGGCACGCAATGTTAGCCTTGCATTACACGCAACTCTCTCAAAGACAACAACTGGCGCATCCACACCAACTTGCATTTCATTTAAGTCGGGCATCTTTCAGAGAGTTTTTCACGCAAGACCATCTTGCATTGTGGCTTCTCTGGAGTGGAACACAAATCACAGACATCCAGCTTAACACGGATGCACTGAACCAAGAGGTCGCACAACTTTTGCTTGATGCTGGTGCTAAAGTTAACGAACTTGAGGAACAAGCTTCTCTACTTCCGTTTGCACCAGAGACAGAGGATTCTATCAAGGCCTTACTAGAAAAGGGAACGTCTGTGGATCGTGTTGACAGTGCTGGTCGAACATTGTTATGCAATGCCGCATTTAATGGAAATGTTGACGTAGTACGGCTTCTAATTAAACATGGTGCAAATGTTAATTTCTCAGACACTTCCGGGCAGTCACCGTTAATGCTAGCATCAAGACAAGGACACAGTGAAATTGTGTACCTTCTTGTGAACTGTGGTGCGACAGTAGATCATTGTGCTGATGATGGATGCACCGCGTTAAGGGCGGCAGCCTCGGGAGGGCACTCTGACGTTGTGTCAATTCTGCTGGATCACTCAGCTCAAGTAGATTTGGCTGATGACGATAAACGCACTGCTATGCGTGGAGCTTCGTGGGGTGGACACAGTGATGTTGTTTTGCAGCTCCTCCAGCGTGGAGCTGATCCAAATCTTGCTGACAAAGAGGGACGGACAGCACTTATAGCTGCTGCTTACATGGGTCATAAGAAAGTTGTAGAAATACTGCTTGATCACAAAGCAGAAATCAATCACCCAGACAATGACGGCAGAACTGCTTTAGCTGTGACTGTTCTTTGTGTTTCGGCAAGTGAGAATCATGAAGCTGTTGTCGATCTTCTTCTAAACCGTGGTGCCGAGGTAGACCATCCTGATTTTGATGGCATTACACCTCTTTGTGTTTCGGCTCTCGAGGGTTACTACAATGTTGCAAAGTTGCTAATAAAAGCAGGGGCAGACACTGGCCATTGGGACAGAAATGGACGGACACCTCTGTTTGCGGCGGCAGCTAGTGGTCATTGTGACATTGTTGATTTGCTTCTGGCAACAGCAGAAGGTTTGTATGTTACAATAACTTTAAATGATGAGATAAATTTTGTCTTGTAATGTACCGTATTTTCTCGATTAAACGCCGGGTACCGAATAAACGCTGGGTCTCCGAAGTGGACTTGAAAGTAAGCCCCTCAGCTACGTATTTCGGGTGTAATAAGCTTTAGGTATATTAGCATGACACATGTTTGCCAAAAATAATGAATAAAAACCGTTGCATTATGAAAACCGGGCTCGAATAAACTGCAAGAGTCAAATAAACGCCGGGTCTACCAGCCTAAGTTTGTAATAAACGCCGGGGGCGTTAAATCGAGAGAATACGGTACATGTATGGAAAATATAATTTCATTTTGACTTTCATTGCTATTAGCCGGCAAAGGTTTTTTGTTCAGAAAATTGAAGAGAAGTCAATACTGTCAATAAATGTAATCAATGCACTGTCCTTTAGTTGATGTTTTTATATTATCCTTACTTACCTGTATAATGTATTAAGGAGAATTGCACCCAGTTTTAAAGGGAATATGTCACCAGGATTTCGCAGATTTTTGGTCTAAACTGTTCTGAAATACGGTAAGTGGTAGGCAACTCAACCTTAAAAAATCTTTGAACATCTAGAGGATAGAAATCAAGTTATGGCTATAAACATCGATATTTCGAGGACGCACAGAAACAACTTGAAAACGTTTGCCTAAGTTTTTCATATTGCAATCCGTTTCCATCTTTGCCATCCGCAGCCAAAGATGCTTTTTAACAGTTTCAGTGCTCTAATTTAGCAATTTTTAATAAATTAAAATGACAATTATTTTTAGGTTTCCCGCGATTCAAATGTAAATTTTGGTGGTTCAAAAATCAGTTAAATTCCGTGACATAGACCCTTTAATGAAGCCACTGTATTAATGGAGCCGAAATAATTGTGGAATTGCACGCATTTAAGGTATCCTTCTGATGAACAGTTGTGCCAATTAGATATTTACCTAAGCGCCATTACGTTCATGGTCTGTCCCCTTAGAAATGTATTGAGGAGAAATTTGATGTTGATCAGTTTGGAGAATAAGAAAGAATGTCATGTTTTATTTCAGATGGTAAACCAGATCCTTCTGCCTGGGCATCACCCAAGTTTTCAATGTTCCGCGCTGACCACAGTGGCTGGAACCCATTGATGGTGGCTGCAAATCAAGGTAGTGTAACATTTCCTTAAAAATAGAGATGCTGCAGGGTTGGAAACTAAAATTTCGGAGCACTCGCCATCTGGGCGAGTGACCTTCAAATTGCACTCGCCCAGATCAGTTTTCACTCGCCCAAGATCCTAAAGAGAAAATTTAGTCCCCCTCTGCCCACTTATAAAATGTACAACTTAAATTTTTAATCATGTTTTATCACGCTTTGCTACCGTGGTGGTCGATCGCGATACAGACTGAAATTTATTTCTTTAACGAAAAATCGACAAAAATAGACCTTACTCCACGACAAAAACACGAGCACACTTACTTCAAAAGTTGAAATGTAGTTTTATTTGATACGTATTCTTAATTCCTGTAGTTTGTGTTGAAACTGTACAGAAAAAGAGGCGGGAAAATAGCCATCTTGCCTTGTTTCGCGGCTCGGTGGACGAGTCAGTTTATTTATGACCAGAGGTATTACTTTCTATAAGCAAGTCCATCATGTAAAAATCACCAAACGGAAGCCATTTTTGTCTGTTTACGAACGCAAACACAACCTTGCCTGCCTTGTCGGAGATTTCAAAATGTTGGAAAGCTATTGGCTTGTAGATAGAGTAGATTATTGTAAAGTGGAAAGTAAAAGGTAACTCTTATTTTGAATAATTTATTGAAAATCATACTCGCCAAACCGGGCGAGTGATCCGTGATTTGTACTCGCCCGACTGTTTTCACACTCGCCTGGGTGAGTGGGCGAGTGCTAATAGCTCTTATTGCAGTTCCCAGTGGGTTGACACATATACGAGGCTTAAGAGTCATTCTGCATTGTTTTAACCGATGTGTTGACCCTTTCGCCTCGTTCGCATACCTTCTCAACAAAAGAATATATTATCGCAGGCTCAACTACAATAACAGCTATTTCCAACCCTGTGCTGCTTTACTTCGATGTTGGCCAACTATATATCCATGGCTTCCGAGTATTTTCTGTTATCTGGGTCCGTACGGATAATGAATAAACCTGAAAAGTCATGGAATTTTAGAATTTCATTTTCCAGGCTCGGAAAGTCATGGAATTTAAAGTGTGGGTCATGGAAAGTCATGGAAGATGGTATAGATTGTGCAAAATAAATTAGGCAGGTTATTTTTTTTTTTTGAAGAAAAGGGTAAAAACTTACCTGAAATCAAGAAAATTTTTGAAAATTTCCAAGAAATTGGAAAAAAATTCAGAGCTAGCTCCTGGGGGGGGGGGGGGGGTACTCGAAAAAGTTTTGTACGGGGAGGCTCCGCCCGGAGATCTAACCCCTTACCCTTTTATATACCATTTTGATAGAAAAGGTACCCCTTTTGTATACCTTTTATTTTATTGCCCCTTTTATATACCTACACGACATAACATTTACTTAAAACGGGAAGTTTTCTTGTCATTTTTATGTAGCGCTTAATAAATTAAGACGATACAGCCAAAAGTTCCGTCTGCTCGAAATATTTAATGTAAAGGCCTTTTAAAATATTATTATGGCAGATTTCCCTACCCTTTCATATACCTAAACTTCTGAAATCCCTACCCTTTTATATACCCGGAGCTTGAAAAATTACCCCTTTCGGGCGGAGCCTCCCCGTATAGGCCATTATAGGGAGTACCCCCCCCCCCAGGGGCTAGCTCATGACGTGGGTTCCAATGTGTTGCTTCATAGCTCATAAGTTGGTACACATGAGTCATCGCACCAGTATCGCAGTACCTGAATTTTTTTTCAGGTCTTCCCCCAAATTCTTAAATTGGTGGGCTCGCCTTTGCTTGTTTTTTGTTGTCATTTTACACCATTCACTTAGAATTTATGAAGAAGTAACTTTCATATAATGTATAGTTTGTGTGCACATCAAAAGTTCAAATCAAAAAATGTTTCTTGACAGCAAAAGGACCAAATCTTCAATCAGGAGCAAATAGAGTTATTAGCAAGGGTAAAAGGTTGCGAAAGAACATGTCAACACTTTGGATAGTGTGTAATTTAAACATTATTTTTTTTATTTTGTTTTACAGGTCACAAAGACGCAGTCGTGTCACTGCTAGGAGCAAACCTTGACATCAATGCACTTGATCCAGATGGAAGGTCTGCACTGATGTTAGCAGCACAGGAAGGTCATGTTGATGTAGTGTCGGCACTTATTGAGCATGGTTTACCTATTGAACAGGCATCCTCTGACGGACGCACAGCACTTCATTTTTCAGCCATTGAAGGACACGAGGCGTGTGTCCAACACCTGGTCAGTCTTGGAGCAGACGTCAATCACCAGGACAGTCTTGGACGGACACCTCTCTTTGCCGTGTCCATTGAAGAGAACAAGCAGATGGTTGAACTTTTGTTAGATCTCGGAGGTTTTGTTGACAGCAAGGACATGGAAGGAAGGACTCCGCTTCAGGCGGTAGCATGGAAGGGTGCTTACGAGTTAGTGGAGCTTTTCCTTGACAGAGGTGCAGAAATAAATCATGCCGATTGTGAAGGACGCACTGCTTTGATGTCAGCGGCATGGAAGGGTCACGTCTCTACAGTACAGTTGTTGATTCAGAAAGGTGCAAAAGTTGACAAGACATCACAGGAAGGTGCCACTGCACTTTGTATTGCATCTCAGGAAGGGCATGACGAAGTTGTACAGATTTTGCTTGAGCATGATGCTAACATGAATCATGCCGACAAGCTCGGAAGAACTCCAATGCAAGTTGCTTATGAAGCTGGTAAGTACCTATGAAAAGTCTTAGTGATCTTGAAAATATTGTCGTGTGTACCACAGACCTTGTAGTAAATAATAAAGATGGTAGATTTTTTTTTTTAAGCTCGGTGATAAATAGTGAAGAATATTATTCTACGTGACACGAGCGTGGGACAAAGAAAAAATCTGAGTCCCCGACGGGAATCGAACCCATGGCCTTCCAGAATACCGGTTGGGCGCTCTAACCAACTGAGCTACGTGAGACTCACTGTGAGCTGGGCCATGGGCTCTGGGAGACCATGGGTTCGATTCCCGTCGGGGACTCAGATTTTTTCTTTGTCCCACGCTCGTGTCATGTAGAATAATATTCTTCACTATTTATCACCGAGCTTAAAATCTACCATCTTTATTATTTACTACAAATTTGATGATTTCGACATTGCTGATCCTAGCAGTATGCAGGACGCGTGTCACATATCAACCTAGTAAATGGCCCAGCTCACAGCGAGTCTCACGTAGCTCAGTTGGTTAGAGCGCCCAACCGGTATTCTGGGAGGCCATGGGTTCGATTCCCGTCGGGGACTCAGATTTTTTCTTTGTCCCACGCTTGTGTCATGTAGAATAATATTCTTCACCACAGACCTTTTTACCGACATGACAGCCATTTTGAAATCTATTGTTTGAAATAGCTATTATGGGATGCCCAGGGGGCCAAATACATATTAACATGCCCCCTGAACATAATGCCTTTTAAAACAATAAAAATGGGCACTGTATTGGTAAAAGGTTGATTACCTTGTAATATAGCTTTTGAGTTACCTTATTATAGGAATATAACAAAGCATTTTAACAACGCGAACGAAATGTACGCATAATAAAATTAATGCGAATTGTCGAAAATTCATGTTAACATGCATTTAATTAACGCGAATTATCGTGTGGTGTGTGCTTACATGCAGTTAATTAACGCGAATTTGATGCGTAGTAATTTTTATTGCAACCTGCGCTATTTCAAAGACAAAACAACAACGTCCAACAACAGAACTTGAGGCCGGTATAATTCTGATAAACCATAGTGATACACAACAGAGATACTTAAACAGACCAAATAGTGACTAATATTAAATGAATGGATCCAGGGATGGAATACATCCCATCCTTGCGCTTTCCACTGCCTCTGTTATTCCTGCAGCTTTGACGGAGAAGTAAATGTCGGTTAAACATAACTTTTCCGGAAATAAAGGTGTCTTTTAATAACAATGCTGGAAAATAGTGTGATTTTAATTAACAATGATGTAAATTACTTGGTACATGAAATTAACGGGAATTTTTGAAATTCATGTTAATTACATGTATCGTTAATTTCCTATAATAAGGTAAGTTGGATATCTGTATGTTGTTTTTCCTATTGCAAAGCCATTATTAGTTCTTGATTGACAAGGCTTTGCTTTATTTGATTTCTTTCTTTTTTTTGTGGGGGGGGGGGTGGCTTTGAATTTTTTAAAAAAAATTCTATGGCACTGGGTGATGTGAATAAACTAGTTTTCAACCCCCCCCCCTCCATTCTGATCACCATATCAAGCATTGTAAAAGCTGTTAATCATAACTCCCCCCCCCCCAAAAAAAAAAGAATGCTGGCAAAAATTTATGACCTTCCCCTCCCTCAAAAAATACCAGAAAAACCTGTTGTACCTCCCCATAGTCCTTTGCACCTCCTCAAGTGCACATCAAAATGTCAAATGAAGTCAAAATGCCAAACAGATTGAATCAAAAGCTTTAATGGATGCCATTGTTGTAAACTATTGTCTTTGTTTCTCTGTATTGCCAGGTCATACAAGAGTAACAAAAGTCCTGGAAGCGTTCAGTGTGATGAGAATGAATGATGGAAACTTCACCAGTACCTTGAAGAGGAAGCTGTCGTCAGCGCAATCAGAGAGCGGCAGTACAGTGTCAAACAGTAGCCTTACAGAAAAGCCTCAAAGATCAGACAGCGTCTCCTCTTCAAACAGCTCTGAATCTCCTGCTGCCTCAAGAAAGGAGCTTGGAGTACCAGGTTCGACGCATCAGCTTGGACCAAATGGAGAAATTTTAGAAGAAAGGCGCTACTCTGCCAGTTTTCGTGATTTACATTCTGTTCAACCGATCAAGGAGCCATGGAATTCAGCCTGCCCACCATACACGTCAGAATTGGACGTATTGAAACCACCCCCTTACACAGAAAAGCCTGTTAGGACATCCCTTGTTGAAGACGATGTGGTTGCAAGCAAGCCGTCTCCAAGAGGTAAACACAAGCAGTTTTCCTTGCTTCACAAGATGAAGCAGAAAGGGAAAAGTGCATTCACTTCCAGTGGTTCTCATGGTCAAGAGAAACGTGGAAAGGTGACAGGCAAACGTGGGTTTTTCTCTGGCATCAAGCAGCTAGGTGCAAGTTCATCTTATAGTGCTAGTTCATCGAAATCAAGAGAAGGAAAAACGGCAAACTCAAAAGGCTCAAATGAGTCTTTAGAAACAAAGATATAATTTTTATGACTCTGTGGACTTAAAAAAAATTTTGAATTTCCTAGCTTGGCCTAGTGTGTAAAAACAAAGCTTATGTACCGAATTACGATAACCAAGGTTCACTGTATTGAGCCTTTTCTGGGCATCACTCCTTAGCTCATAGGGGAGCTCGGAAAGCTTGGCTTTTTCAGATTATAAGTTGACTGCACAATGAGTGACCATGGTGAGAATTTGATTGATTGGAAGAGCATTTCATAATACAGAATTTTCAATAGTAGTAGTTAAAAATATTTAATACAATAGAAACCCTACATAAAGTTTATTCTTTGGGGTAAATAGTCATAGGTCTTGTTCTGGACCCACACATTTTCACTGCATAATTTTTATAATCAAACAAAAGAGACATCCCATAACAGAATAACTTACATGTAGTTAGGTTTCCTATAGCTGTTGACTCTTATCGATGTTCAACGGAATCTTGGTTTGTCAATGGTAACCACTGAATTTAAAGGCAGTTTCAATTTTTAATACTTCAATCATAAACCTGTTTTCTATTTTTTGTGAAAAAGGCTTCATACTGTAACCTGGGTCAGTTGTTGTATTCTTACTAAAAATTTAAGCCAAAAACATTTAGTGCTGTTCCATTAGATGTTGTGTTGTGCATCTTGTTTCAACAATTTTGACATGTGATAAGCAATGCACAAAGGCAAAAGGTAATAATTTTTTTCCTGGGAGATTCTAATATTTCAGAAATCCAAGTACATATATATGCAGGTTGTGTCAAAGTTATATGAAGATAGTCATAAAAGATAATTTTAAATATTCATACCCCAACTCTGTTACAGTTTTTGTAAACACAAGGGTAGCGTTAACAAGTTTTTGCTGAGATTTCTCAAGCGTTTTGCATGTTAGACCATGGAATTTTGATCTGGAAACTGCTTTTTTATGAACAAATATTTGACTTCAAACTAATGTTCGACTTTTCATAACTGATGCAAAAGGAAACTGCTGTGCATGCGCTGCCAGGGTTTAAAATGCCTGAAAGAAGATATTAAGATTGTGAGATTGTTATTACTAAGTCACTGTGCTATGCTACTGTTTTAATTTAGAGTTTGCAAAACGTTCATTATCAACATCTGTTAGACTGAATTGCAGCCGCAACTGCATTAGCAACATTGGTAATAAGCTATTTCCGAGTTATCCTTTGCCTAAGTTTCAAAACAAGTCTATGTGCGAAACCATTCATATGAAAATGAGTTTCATTTACAGGTCCAATTTCATGCAAATCAAACTCATTTTCATTTGAATGGTTTTGCACATAGACTTGATTTGAAACAGAGGCAGAGGGTGGTAATGACCGGTTAAAGAATGTCATTTCATAACCACAAGACTACCAGAAATTGATTCTACTGGATAAGTCAAGTGGAGATGCCAAGGTTCTGCTAGTTTGAAAAAAAATTCAGAATATCTGTTAGTTGTTTAGAGTATCCAACAGGCATATATTTACATATCAAAGGTGTTGACTATTTTTCTAAAATCTGTTGTGGCGATGGAATTGAAAAGTATATAGTTAATACAAATGGCAACAGTGACTTTGATACAGCGTTAATTTTGTTATCAACGTTCATATTTAAAACATATTTCACGTTATATGATATTATTATATGCAATTTGTTAATGAAAAATATTGAATATCAGAGCAGCAAAAGCTTATATATATATTTGCTGGTATAGTTTGCATTGTAATTTGCTCAGAAAATGGTGTTTAAAAATTTAATTACTGATATTTTTAGGAACATATGATGTTTGTATAAAATTGTTTTTCAAGACAGGTTGAAGCTATACTAGTTTAGGTCTTGAAATATTTTTAGATTGATTCTAGGGTGGGTATTACCCACAATTAAGTTGCTTTTTTGCCAATGAAAGGTCATTAATTAATTGTGTGCAGAAGTAGTGTTAGAAAAAGTCATGACATATATGAAATTGAAATAATGAATTTAAACTTGTATCAATGTATAACTGAGAAACATTTTTACATGATAGGTAGCTAGTTTCTTTTCGCCAGATAAGGCCATTAAAATATTGTTTTCTATTGTGTTAGAACTCTAGCAATAAAATGTTATCCCTGCATAGACTGTCCACAGCCCTCTATTTTTTCGTGTTTTTTCGATCGATGAGCGCGCGGTGAGAACGGCGAAAGAACTGGACGCCAGCGCAAAACGGAAGAAGCAAGGGGGTGGGAGGCGAAAAATCGAGAGGCTGTGGACAGTCTAATCCCTGCACGACTCTCTTTGTCACTTGCCCCCAGCACAACCTCCGTCGTTAGTACCATTCATCTCTTTTTGCGTCTTCTTCCCATTGTATTCTTTGTTCCTCTTCCCTTCTCCATTCCTCCTCTTGCTCCTCTTGTCTTCTCCTTTCTTCTTCCTGTTCACGTTTTTCCCTTTCCTTTTCCTCTTCTCGCCTTCTCCATTCCCTTTCGTCATCTTGCCTTCTCGTTTCCTCTTCCTCCTCCCGTCTTCTCTTTCCCTCCCCCCCCCTTCCATCTTGTCCTTTCCTCCTGATCCTCATCCTCCCGTCTTCTCCAATAGTCGTAATCCCCCTGCTATAAATTATCAACAGTCAGATTGAGAAGCTCCATGCGGGGATCCAGACCGGTTTCCACCGTTTTACGGAAATCGGTCAATCTCGCTAACACTTTTCAGGGAAAGCGTGCACCCCCCCCCCCCCCCCCCCACTCAGAAAACGGTCACCAGTTTTCCTGGATTCCAGTAACTCCCACTTTAGACTTTCTATTTAGAGCGCCAATCATAAAAGACACGGACAATCCAGTGAACCAATCAAAACTCGAAGCAAATACCTGTAACCGGCACGAAGCGCGGGAAAACGTGCGCGAGCGAGTCACGATTGGTTTTGGTTTTAGTTCTGATTGGCTGAGAAAGTAACGCGAGATTTTAAAGCCAAAAGAGCGGTTTTCACAAATAATAACTTTATTTAAATGTCAAAAAAGAATAGCAGTGCAACCACTAATTGGGGACACCTACGCTTAAGTTTAAAAAAGCTACCTATTAACGTTTATTTATGTGTTAGTCAGCAACAGGAAAGAGTTATAGCTTGGGGAAAATTTTCTCGAAATTCCAAAGTCGTATGGCGCGTGAAGTGTCGTTCCTGGTGTCTTTGGATCATGAGAAATGGTCGCTTATCGGAGGTAAAAAAACTTCAAATCATCACCCTAAAAGTGATTGCGATCGCCTACGAGATTTTTTCGATCGATGAGCGCTGGAAAAGAACGGCGAGAAATTGGACGCCAGCGCAAAACGGGAGGCGCGAGTGGGTCGGAGGCGTGGTTTGTGTTTTTTCTTTTTTTGCTATTTTGAAAAGTGGACGCCTAATAAGCGGTGGCTTACGACAGGGTGGTAAAGCGTGGGGGGAGGGGGGGGGGGTGCCAATCACGAATAACAGATCTTTTCCCCCATCAAATCACGAATCACGCATATATTTTAGGTAAATTCACGAATTTGAAGTAGCTGGCTGGAGTTCTGGCTAGCCTCTGTCTCTAGGAAATATAGAATTCTGACTGCTCGCTGCTATTGTTGTTAGAGGGTTTTGTATATTCTGTGGCAACTTGCTGAGTTTAATGCTAAAGAATGTTTATCGATTTTATTTCTCTTTATCTTTAAGTGATTTATAAACCTTTAGTAAACTGTTTTCACGAAAATTCTCATTGAATTCACGAATCTTGGACTTGAAGATCGGAAGATCACACGTCTAGCTTGCTAGGCCATCTGTTTATAACGTCGAGCTCTTTTTTTACGTGGAACAGACTACAGCCGTAATTGAAGGATTCGAAAAAGTAAGGTTCATTTTGTGAAAAGTTGAGCATGCAAAATGCTGTTCTGAGATAAGCTATCGAGTCTTAAAAAACTCATAAGAAAATACAGAAATTAATGTTTAATGAGTGTCTTTATATCTAATAAAGACACGGCTTAACTTTACGTCCAATTTTCTAGGCCAAAATAACCCCAAATCTAAATATTAGTGCAAGAATGAGTTGATCAGTCTACATTAGAAGATTTTTAAGCCGTTCAGTGTTTTATCAAGTTTAACACTCGGCTGCGCCTCGGTTTTAAAACACTACTGCTCATTTTTTAAACATTACATAATGAATACTTTTACGTGTGTGCTGAGTGTGTTCATTGTGTGCGACGAGGAGTTATCGGTGTTTATAAAAGAGGTACATCATTTTTATCGATTTCAGTTTAAAAGCGTATAGCGTAGGGTAAAATAAGTTTAATTTGTGTTGGCATAACTGCGGTTATATACGGGAAATCTCGCTGTAAAGTTATCCCAAAATGAAGCTTTTTACATCGCATGACAATATCTTAAAATGGCTCGTTGTTTGATATTCATACAAACAATCCTCTGCGAATTATCTTCATTTACTATGGATCGCCAGTCCCTGACTTGAAACCCCCAGGGGAAGAGAAGGAGAGATCGCCCCAAAAACAGCTGGCGACGCGACACGGATGCAGAGCTAAGTTAATGGGTTTCACCTGGAAGGAAGCTGTGCGAAAAGCCCAAAGTCGAGCTCGCTGGCGAGGTGTTGTCAATGGCCAATGCTCCACCTGGAGCGATGGGCCTAAGTAAGTAAGTAAGTACTGTGGATCGAACCTGGGAACGGGAGGCAGGGAGGCAGCGTGGCCGAGGGAGGCAGCGTGACCGAGTGGTTAGAGCGCCGGACTTGACATGTAGGAAAAATGGTGTCTCTTTTTCTCAGAAATTTTCGTAGAAGAGGACAACCTCTCGCGGCGTAGCCAAGCTTTCGGATTGTCTGCACAGTACCCCTTCCGAAATTTTCAGTATTTTTAATTGAATGAAAAATGCCCCAAATCCCAGTGAGAAACCCGGTGTTGCAATATTAAGGTGGCTCGCCTGGATTTTTCAACTGAATCAATCTCGTATTCGGAAACAGCTAATACTTTACTGGTGATGCTCTGTTGATTTTAATAAAGAAATAAATTCGAGTGGTCTTTCTTACAGTCTATAAAAAGAAGACAAAATACTCAATTCGCAGAACATATTACGAATAACAATCTGCATTAATGATTGCAGTGCGTGCTTTTATCGCGGCAAAAAAAAATCTCTGAAATTTTGCATTTTCACATATTTTCCAAAGCTACGAGATATGAATTTTAAACGCGTACATAAAGATGCGTAACATTCCCTATTAATAATTGGAGTGCGTGCTTTTCTTGTAACATTTTTGAAGTGATTCAGGGCATACAATTTTCACAAAAATTTCCAAAAAATTCTTCAATGTATTCTATTTGAATCGAACATATTTCTCGAGCTCATGGCTGCGAGGAATGAATTTTAATCGCGTATATAAAGAAGTGTCAAGCCGACTCATCCATAATTTTACTGTTGGTTCGTCAAAGTACACGTACTGTACTGTGAGGTGAACGGCGGACTTCTTCCTCCATGTGCTTCGTTAAGATAAGTCCACGGTTTATGTCTTCTTTGTATCAGTGTAAACTTGTTCATTAACCTACAGCTTTAGTTTTTGAAATTTCGCTATCCTTTCAATTTTGAACCGAGTTGCTCATCGGCCACGCCGCGGAAAACTGTTCAGCTTACAAGTTGTTGAAAATCTTAGCTTATACTGGATCACTAAACACTTTTATTCTTGTGAGTACAGTTATTGCATGATTCTGTTCAGCAGTCAAGCGCACTGTTGTTCTTTCACACTTTTTCGGTTGGTTTGCAGTTTGTTGCGTTCCTTTCGAAGCGCCGCCATATTCAGTTATTGTAAATTTCAGTTTCACAAAACGAAACTCTATTAGTTTCAAACACCTTGTTAGCAGTCGTTCTTACAGGCTGAGAGTTATAACGAGCGAGCGCGTATATAGAATTTGTTAATGTGATGTTGGTGTATTTTTTGTTGTTCGCTTTTACGCAGGGAATGAGTTGAGAAGAAATGTTGCACAGCCATTCTGGTTCTTGGCTTCAGGGTCGACTGATCATCAGTTCCTTTGTGGACTTTACGCTGTCAAGCCACAACGCACCAGTCCTTGTTTCAGAAGAGTTCAGAAAGGCAAGGTTTGTTTGAGAACTTTTTAAACTGTTGAAGTCAAAAACTAAGTGTCGGCTGCAGAACCTCCAAAAACTCCTTAAACTTTAATACTTAGCATGTTTGTACTCAAACTTTACTTTGCCAACGCGTTCAAAAGTTACTGCAAAATTTCCACCAGGGTTTGTAGGCCAATTGTTTACAATTACCGCACTGAAAAATATACACAATAACCAATGGTGTTTCTTCGTTTTCTCCAGGCTTAACAGAGACCAGTACTAAAAGAAAGGACTTGGATTCATGAGTAATCCGGCGCCGGCACGTGTAATCCATCGGGTCCATCGAAGTCCAACCAAGTTTTCCGCGGCGTGGCCGATGAGCTAATGGAAGCATCAGTCTTCTTTCAGATAAGTTCATAACAATTTTCTTGTTTGTTTTCTTGTTTTCTATTGTTTATTCTTTAACAGTTCAGTTCTAGAGTGTACAAGCCCGGGGGGGGGGGGGGGGGAACTCGCATATGAAAGTGACGGAGATGCTCGTCGTCTCGCTTAGGGGTGTAAATTTTGGATTTTTGGTCTCCCTTAGGGTGTTCCGGGAAAAACGCCAATATTTTTAGCCATAATGGTCTCGTTTAGGGTTACACACGAAGAAATATACAAATATAATTTCTATTCTTAGTTTTTTGGTATCTTTTAGGGGTCAAGAAAAGCTTGAGCCACACCCAGATTGGTCTCTTTTAGGGGTTCTTTTCAAAATTTCCGACGAGCATTCCCGTCCGTTTCACATAGGAGTCCCCCCCCCCGGGTGTATAAGGTCGATAAATCGTCGAATGTCTTTCAGTACAGCAAATCATTATTAATGGATGGTGAGCAGTGTTCGAGGAGAACTACATTCGTTAGTGCTGGGCCTAAAAATGATCTGATTGGCAGAGAAATCAGGAAATACATGAAAATAAGATAAAACAAGTTAACCTAATACCGGGAAACTGATTGCCTAAAAAGACTAGATCTCCGCAACCACGACTTAAAAACATCTATTGTAATTAAATTAGCCTGCGTAGCAGGCGTTAAACGGGAAGGGAAAAGGAGGTTATATTGATATTCCATCCGTTTACTTCAGGTTAAACAGAGATGTATGAAAGAAAAGTGCATGGACTCCTGAGTGCAATCATTTTGGATCGAAGTGTGTAGCTCTTGGACTCTGACGCAAGTTGACAATTGCAAACATCTTATTTCAGATAAGTATATCATAGTTTTCTTAATTTTTTTGTCATTTACCATTCTAGACTAAGAAGTGAACATAATGTCCCTGTTGTTTTTCACTATTAAAAAATGTCAACTATTTTGTCCAGACAAATTTTAAGGGGGAAATTATCGACAAAAGAAATAAAAGGCGCGAAACAACAAAAAAATTTAAATATGAATAATATTACCTAACTGGTCAGAGCACTGACGTTGGTTCAAGCTATGCAAAACGACGTTTTAAAATCACTACATTTGAAATAAAAATTGCAATTAGTGGACATGTTGAATGAAACATTAGGTATGCTTTAGTTATGTTAACGTTTCTCTTGTTTACTCCAGGTTGGATAGAGATGTATCAAATAAAGTGTATGGTTTACTGCCTGCAAACATTTTGGATGAAAGTGACGATGAAGATCTTAGACTCTGACGCAAGTTCACAATTGGAAGCATGTTATTTCAGATAAGTACATCACAGTTTTCTAATTTACTCTGTTATTTAGCATTTCATACTCGGAGTTATCAAAATTAAAAGTGCTTCTTTTCAATATTGATATAATTGTCAAATTATCTTTGTATTACCAAATTCTACGAACTATATAACATTATAACAAATGTAAGTAAGACAATCAGCAATAAGAATAATTATTATTTTGAGCTTAGGGCGGAAAGGGTAAAATCTAGTTCTTTATTTTCGGAGGTCAAAGCAAAACTGTCAAATATTGTTGTATTAAATTGTCAGTGCTAAGTCAGAGTCTTGATTAAAAACGAAAATTTGTTTGAATAAGTTACGAAAAAAATAAATATTTTTCCAGTCAAACAAGAAGTTTAGAAAATGGCCGTGATGATCATTCAGTATCCACAACATTTGGTGGAATTCAAATCAAGAGCATAGATATCATAGTTGCCGTTTTTTGTAAACTTAAGTGTATATTGAGTATATGTTATCAAAAATGTTAATTCCGATAAGTTTTTTTTATGTGACAAAGGAATAGAGGATAACACATGGTTGCTTGAAGATATGAAATTTATCTTCTCGTGTTCAAATTAATATCTACTACTGAGCGTTATTTTGTTTATTTTATAAACTTACTGAAAAAGACGTTTTTCGAAGATTTCCGGAGATTTTCAAAATGGTGTCCGAAGATCATACGAATGTTCCCGAACATTGCCGAAGATTGCCGCGAAAGATGCGAAGATGTTTCGACTTAATATCGATAAACTTAGGCTCAGTCACCTTTGAAACATGGCAAACTCATCAGCAAATGTGACGAAATCGATATTTTCACATATGAAACGTATCATTTTTTTTTACAGTGTTTAAGATATGTATGATCTCCCACTCAGTCAATAAGTACATAATCTTTCGCGCAAAAAAATCATATCTTCACACGTGAAAATTAACTCTAGTTTATATAATAAAAAAATCATCATAAAAGATATTGTCTCGTTGAACTACCAAATTCCCAGAAATAACATTAAAAGAAATGTACAGCAATTAGAAAAGGAATTAGACGCGAGGGGAGGCCGCCCCAGGGGGGGGGGGAGGGAGGCGGGCGGCGGGGCGACGAGGTGGTGGAGGGGAGAGTGCGGTGTTCGGACGTAGCGTGAGCCAGGTGGTGCTGATGGAGCGGAAGGAGCGCTAGGGTAGGTTTTTTGTCCATACCTCGAAGTCTGCGGAATTCCTCTTAACAATTTGAGACACGATTCGAATACTGAAAAATCGAGGTCGTAATTTTGAACTGTCTTTTTTTTAACCAAACAAGAATTTAAGAAAGTCAGAAATGGCATGCACGTGCTAGTATTAATTCGTTTTGTTTGTATAGATAATCACATAATTTCGAGTGCAATTTGAGATAAAAAAAAAGCAGGGGGACAATTTTTCAAAGGCTAACAAAAAATTGCGATTAAGCAATTTTTCTGCACCAAATTAACTTATTTCTACATCGAATTTACTAAAAACTGCATTTCTCTAAGCCAATCAGATTCGAAATGCGCAGATTCAAAGTTGTACTCAGAAAAGGATGCAACGTTTTGCATACTGTCACAATTCGCCAAAAAATAAGTTCGAGAAATAAAACCCCTCTGACAGTACAAAAAAGAGATTAATGTATTTTCTTCAAAACCCTTTTCTGTGGGTCTTTTTTTGGAGGGGGGTAACGCGCTATCATCTGGGACATTTTTTGAAGGGATAAGGCTTTTACAAAACAAAACAAAACGTTAACTGAACATCAAAATATTCTTAAAGTTCCTAACATTTTCCGTGATACAGTGAACTGCACAGATTAAATTTATACCAGGGAGCAATTCAGTGTTTAATTAAGTTTTTTCTGGAGCTTAATATGAATTCCATGCATGGCCTTATATTCGTTGGGAGAGATGAGGAATGGCTTATTATTGGAATTATTTTTTCATCTGTATAAGTGGCGGAGCAGGGGGGCAGGGGGGTGTAGCCCCGCCCCCAAACAGAATTTTTTGGGGGCTCCCCCCACATTTCAGTGTTAAAAGTATCACTAGCGCAGCATTAATTGTTTTGTCAAGACACAAATCGTTTTATCAGCATCGTGCTTAGCGGGATATATGGTGTAGGACTTTCAACGAAACTCATTTCCCTGAAACGCTACTTGGAGAGGTCCGCAATCTGTTAAGATTGTATTTTACATTACCTGTGGTATCGGCGACTTCAGAAGGTCCATTTTCTGCCCTCCAACGTCAAAAGAACAACCCAAAAGCACCACGAAGCAGGATCGTCTGAACTGCCTAGTTATGCATTGTCATAAAAATCGATCACGGACTCACCGATTAAAGACATTTTGGGAAATTTGAGATAGGGGGATGTGTGCGCCAAGGGGGAGGGGGGGCTATGCGCTTGGCTTGGAGAACGATGGGCCCCCACGTTTCAAAAAGTTCCGCCGCCCATGATCTGAGGTTTAAATTTTGGGAACTTAGTTTTTCGGGGTCGGGGCGATGTTTGGAAAGTCTTAGTCCTTTGAGTTGCGTGGCATGAGTTTTCATCATGTGCGCATGATATGTTGAAATGCATTTTATCAAAAATTATCATTTACAATTTGCTAGCCTTGCGATTTGTCAAATTAAGGCACAAAACATATTTCACCGTTGTCATCATCATCTCAATACATATTGATAGCTCAAAATTATATATTTCTTTGGTTCCAGTTTTCAATCTTACCTTTTTGCATTGGAAAGCCAAAACGTTAACTAACTTTTCGATTGAGTCTTGTGAAATAAAAATATTTGTCGAAAATTTCTTCTCTGAACTTGCCGTGAAAATCTAGTGAAAAAAAAGTATTTTTCTGCATTTGTTTTTAGATTTGTTTGAAGACCTTCTGAATTCACACATAGGGCAATTTTGGCACAAACTCTCGGAAACGAAATAGTGATTTTCCTATCTTTTGAAGGTAAAGAGAAAAGTCTTTCAATATCTCGAAAAATGTTAAATCTAAGATTTATTTATCAAGCAAAATCATTGTGAAGTCAAGTTAAACGTTCTCGCTTTTGGATACTACACTTACAGAACGAAATTTAGGAATGAAAGTGAATAAATTAAACATATGCCAGTTAACAATGAACTTTTTTATTCTCAATATTGGTGACCAACATACAATTTCTCCTCACAATATCAATACATTTTCAAACAGACAGGTGGTGAGAAAAAAAAAAATCAGCAAGTAGGGCACATTGTCGCAATATATCATTAAGTTTTCTGATTTAGGGCCAAGTAAAAGAAAAAAATGTTACTTGTCCGGATTTCTATAAAAAAGAGAGCGGACGGGCGTTTTTTTTTTTTTTTTTTTTTTGTTATTTCCACCATCGTCAAATTCTCCAGAAGCGAACTTGCAAAATAAATCCTGACCTCTCCAGTACGGACCTAGCGTGCCGAGGCTTTAAACTTTTGGCCTGATTTCGCTATTAAAACGCAGACAGTCATCATGCCTTACAAATTTTCTTTGTACTTAAATTGAGGAGTAACGCCTGTTGGTTTTTGTTCGTTCCAACTTTCCCAATAAAAAATACAGTGGAACCCCGATATAACGATATGCCAAGGGAGCATTAAAATTATATCGTTATATCGAGGAATCGTTATATTGAAACTCCCGATACAACGATAAGGCCGTAAAATAACCCGAAAATATCGTTATATCGGGGTAAACCTAGTTAAAGTTAATGAAACAAAGAGAACTATTGAATGACAACTAATGACTAGGAGGATAAAGAGGATAAAGTTGAAAAAGAGGCTTAGAACACAGTAGTATTTTCGTATATAATCGTACAAAGCTGTGACAGAAACGTTAGAGATTACTCGATTACTGTTATGTTATTGTGTTAAATTCAGTGTTTTGCTTAAATTGTGACTGAGAACTGATAATATCGTTGTATCGGGAAAGATTTTACGTTCGGTCCGCTAAATTCTCATCGTTATATCGGGAATATCGTTATATCGAAGATCGTTATATCGGGGTACTGTCCCATACATTTTACAGTAATTTTTCCCGGGAGATGGAATACTCATCGTTATATCGGGAATATCGTTATATCGAGGATCGTTATCTCGGGGTTCCACTGTATTAAAAAAAGAGAAGCGGCCCTAAAAAGCTGACGCGGGCGGGGACGAGAAACATTTTTTTTTACTTGGCCTTATCAATTAAAAAACATGACAATTAATAAAAGCAACTATGATATTACAGAATTAACACTGAAAAGATACCAAATGCCGCTTAATTATTTTCACTCGTGATTGGCAGAGAAATGATGCCTGAAAATACCAGTAATTGTTTCTTTGTAGTCATGTGGTAAAAGTCGACAAAAAATGTTTGGTTGCGTTATTTCACAAGGAGAAAATTTGTACAACTTGCTTAAATTGTATCTCTATAACATTCTTCGTCGCAAAGTTTTTAATCTGATTTAGACTTTTGGAAAATTGAATGCATGGTACAAGTTCACTTTTGTTCGTCAACAAGAAAAGTCGTTGCTTTTTCAATTAGCATTAATTGCTTTGAAGTTAATAAGTAATCTACATGCTGGAGAAACTGTTTTGTTTTTGTAACACCTGCAAATTTAATGTAAATACGGTATTCCTAATAGCGTTAAAAATAAAGTGTTTGTGATACATAGCCTTTACCATTTCTTGGTCATTTCTCAATTGCTAAGGCCGCCCGCGCGCCGAGTCGCTGGGGCAGCTAAAGTGTTTAGTGACCTTGATGCAGGACCAGGTTGCTCTAAAGCAGGATAAAGCTAGAAATTAGTAGTTATCGTAGTTATATTCATCTTGTTTCAAAATGTGTTTATCGTTGCTAAATTACTTTCCAGTTTTACACTGTTCCAATTAAACAATGTGCAAAAAAAAAAAAAAAAGAATTCAGATAAACGATTAACTGATCGTATGAATTCAAAGTGAACTGATCCTGGATTAGCTTAATCCTGCTTTGAACAACCCGGCCCAGATATGATGACAAGTCACTAGCACAAACACTGTTACAGTTTGTTGTAGTGTTACAATTACCCTAGATAAGATAAGATAAGATAAGATATTTTATTGAACACTCCTAAAGAGGTTTTTCAGTGAACAACATGAAGGAAAAAATGTAAAATTAAAATGTGTACCCTTTTTATAAAAAATAAAAAGAATAGAAAGAAAAATGAAGAAATAAGAAAAAAAATTATTTAAAACTCGCTGAGAAGTTGTCAGAGTTTTCTTAAAAATTTATGACTCTTCAAGTTTTAAGTCTTTATCTAAAGAGTTCCATAGCTTTACTATTCTTAATAATGACTTCTGCCGGTCCGGGTCTTTCTCTGTTGTTGACGGAAGCAGAAGGGGCCGCCCGCGGACGCGTCGGGGTAAAGCTCTTTTTTACGGGAAGCCACCTCAAATTCTATTAGCTGAACACTTCTGCCATCTACTACTATACTTATTAATGCTAAATACTAATAAATTTGGACAAAAGTGGTAGAGCTGCAGTTATTCGAGCTATTACTGAATATCAGTAATAATAGTTTACATAAATTTTAAGCAGCGATAAGTTATGAGAAAAAAGAAGGAAGTACGAGAAAATCCACGAAAAATGCAACTTTCACAGGATGATTGAAGTTTTTGACTGTACTTTGTTTGTAGGTTTAATAAATTTTAAAAAATGCCTTTGCGGTATCAGTACTGGTGAAACTTTCTCATCTATTTAAAAAATCACTAAGCTTTGGTTAAAAATCTAAACAGAAAATTATCGGGCATCCATCTGCAAAATAGTCGATAAGACTATCTCGCTCTTTCCTTCTCCGAGTGGAAGGGGAGAAGGGTGAGTGGGAGTACCTCCCCCTCGCTCTCTCCTAAAATTGAAAATTAATCTGATCATTTCAAGAATTAAGACAGAATCCGCCACGACTTCGAGTATTTATTGAAGAAAATTCCAACGACACCAAACATCGAAAACAAATTTCGAAGTGCCAATGAATTCCATTGAATCGTTTAAAAGGCGATAGCTACACATGGAATTTTACCTCAAGTTTTCATCGCTCTTGCGAACTTGGAAATTCATTTTCTCAGACTCTGATAAGAAATTGTTGTTGGTGTTTTCACAAACAAATAGGATTCAATTAATTGTGGTATTTTTTTGTACTCGATTTTTGTCTAACTTAAACAAATATTACTCGTTTTCCTGATGCATTCCGTCTTAATCTGGACGTATCTGTTAATCCCACAGAAATGCACGTATAGATCACGAGAATCCGTTTGCTGAAAACTGCAGAACAACTTGCCTAGAAGAAACGTCGATCACATAGTAAGTGTTCTATTATATACCTATTAACAAAATTTTGTTCATAACTTTTCAGTAAACTTTTCATGAATATGCCTTCCAATGTATCAGTTTTTTTTTGCTTGTCGACAGGCACAGAGCTTGAGACGAGAGGGCAAATGAAAGGTTATGAACAGTAAAGGATCGCAACAGTTAATTCTTTCAAAAATGCATCAGAAAAACATCACGACGTTTGCTCATTTTCACTATCAACATTAAACATTTTCAGACCAAATAAACACTACTCTGATATTCAATCTTTGCGTTCGTTTTTTAGTATATTAGAATATTTAGATAACACGAATTGTCTTTAAGACTAGCCACAAGATACATTTTGAGAACCAACCTTATGTAAAGAAGGCAAAAAGAGCACAAATAAAGGGGTTGTGAACAAAATGCTCAATTAAACCTTCTACTAAAATAAAAGTTAAGCAAATGAACATAGATGAAAAAAAAAAGCCGCTTAGCCAAAAAGGCTTCGCACGGCAAAAACTTGTGTCCGCGTCTCTTGCTTTTATATTTAAAACGGGCGGGTATAAAAACAAGACCAGAAAAAATGACTCCCACTCACCCTTCTCCCCCTCCACTCGGAGAAGGAGAGAGCGAGGGGGAGGTACTCCCACTCACCCTTCTCCCCCTCCACTCGGAGAAGGAGAGAGCGAGGGGGAGGTACTCCCACTCACCCTTCTCCCCCTCCACTCGGAGAAGGAGAGAGCGAGGGGGAGGTACTCCCACTCACCCTTCTCCCCCTCCACTCGGAGAAGGAGAGAGCGAGGGGGAGGTACTCCCACTCACCCTTCTCCCCCTCCACTCGGAGAAGGAGAGAGCGAGGGGGAGGTACTCCCACTCACCCTTCTCCCCCTCCACTCGGAGAAGGAGAGAGCGAGGGGGAGGTACTCCCACTCACCCTTCTCCCCCTCCACTCGGAGAAGGAGAGAGCGAGGGGGAGGTACTCCCACTCACCCTTCCTCGGGTTAATTTATTCATATATTCCGGCCTCATTTTGCACAAGTACAGGTGCACTGTTTTATTGATCTCGCTGCAATTGTAACTTTTCCATATAAATTTGGTTTACCCTCGTATGCAATTCCTCCTTTTCAAATAAAGTCAATTAACCTTTTCCCTGGCCTAGTTCTTGGGAATGGTAACTTTCATCCCAAAATAGTAATTTTCCTTGAGGTTTAAGAGGGATCGCGGGAGTTTAACTATTCCCAACCTCATTCATGAGAATATTCATGAGAGTTACGGAAGTCACCATTAGAAAAGTGATTGGGGGAGGGACAAAAAATTCGTGCAAGGAAAAAGTCCAAGAAATAATTCTTGGGGGTATAAGTGTATAGGGTGAAGAAAAAACCAGTATAACGTGGTTTTAAATAAAAATTAGTTATGTCATTTGATTTTGGCCATTCGTAATATTTTTACCGTTTTAGGGGAGTGAAGGACTGTGGACATCCTCCCACAATCTTCTCCGCAGGAAATTGTAGATTGTCGATGGAATTTACACCTTTTCATTTGGTTTTTTCCTGTGGGAGGGTGAAGAATTGTCAACGGCAGTAAAGTCTCCCTATGATATGCTTTCGTGGTTGGAGGAGTCTTACAATTGTGCGAGGCAGCGAGGCACATCAGAAATCCCTTCTTCAAATAAAAACGTCAAGCCCAAGCTTCTTAAGCTAACTCGGCTGTAGACTAACCAGAGTGTAATTTACGCTTACAGAAGTGCTTTTAGGCTAATCAGAATGGATCGCACGCCTCGCTGCCTTGCACTTTGTGATGATCCGATGGAGGATTGGGGCTGAGAGTTGCTCTAAGAGGTTGGGTGATAATGGTTCAGAGTTTATGTTATTTCCTTTTCAAAATCTTTCGACCTTTTCCCCAATGAAAGACAAGAATTTTATATATGAGCACACTTTTCCCCACGGTGGACATAATATCACTGGCAATATCCCCTTCTTTGGGCGAGGAAGAAATGTTCATCGGAGTAAACCAAATTTAAGTGGAAAAGTAAAGGACAACCACACAAGTTTCACCGCATTCACTTTTCAAGTGGTGCAGCGTATTTTTTATCCTTTTACTCTTAAATCACTAAGTAACGTTATATTATAGAAAGTTTTTGAGAGCATTTGGCCCAGGCCTTTAATCTGCTCTTAGCGTATTCTTTAAATCAGTAAAGTAAACTTAACTTATTATTGCGTTGATTGCTGATAACATGAGATTGAGAACGACTCTGTCTCAGTGAACAACAAAACTTTCTTTTTTAAGTTTAGTAAACCACATACGTCAGTTGCCTACACGTAAACGACCTCTGTTTTGACAGTTTCCTTTACACATTTGAACGAAAAATAAACAACTAAGTGAAATATATGAAATAGCTATTGCAGAGAACAACTAGTGTACTTGGCTGAATATTTTTGAAAACGTATTAACTGTACTAGTTTGCAATCTTCTTCTGGATTATTTTTTCTGTGTAATTTTTCCTGCTTTTTGTGATTATTTTCGCATTACTTAGAATAACTTTTCTATATATATCCCTTTAAATAGCAAGAGAAAACTGTGCAAGTTCCTATAATGTACATATATCAAACATTTATAACGTTTTTTATCAGAACACTCATTATTTATTATTTAAAAAAGTTTGCAAATGTTCTTGGCTTTTCTTTAGACTAATTCACTCAGGCTCTGTGTTGTTGCTCATTTTCTTGACGTTTCAATCTCTATCTGTTGAGAGGAACAAAAATGGACAATTTTTTAGAATACATAACACAGAATAAACGTTAATGATTAAGAATTATGGAATAAGTGTCCTGTATTGTTTTTTTTTTTAATTATTTTGTATCACTTTGTTGTTGTTTCCTTTCATTTACAATTATATAATAAGACTTTTCTTCTGTAACGCAGGAAAACATTGAATGTGTAATTAAGTGAACGTACATAATTTCATTGTTGCAAGGGAAAATAATGATTTCTATTCAAACCATTTATGCCGCAAATAGAGTGATAAAGATCTTATTTCTCCTCGAGTAACGAATATTTTTAAGAGGCAAGAAACAAAATTGAGATTAAACATCAGCCTCAGAAAAAAAGCTAAGAAACTAAAAAACCAAGTTTTTTGAGTGCTATTGCAGACAAATCTAAAATTAAATCTCCATACCACATATTTTAATGCTACATCAGAACAATATCCCTTAGTTGTTCTCATCACCTGATATTGAATAATAATATATTGTCACTGTCACTGTATAAAGGGGAAGTAGAGTTTTCATCTCACATTTAATTATTGTAAAGCGAAAATGTTACAGGCGCTGTCGCGCTGTTATCATTGACCTGTCACTGGCCGAAATCACTGTAAGGGACGGACCATTATTTTCTTGGAGGGGGGGGGGGATATTTTTTTTTTCTTTTTTTTTTTTTTTTTTCTTTTTTTTTTTTTTTTTTTTTTTATTTTTTTTTTTTTTTTTTTTTTTTTTTATTTTTTTTTTTTTTTTGCCACAACAAATTTTTTTTTTTTTTTCCCCCCCCCCCCCAAAAAAAAACCCCCCCAAGTTTTAGCACATTGTAATTAGGAAATAGTAGTCACGCCGAAAGTTCTAGAAAGTGTTTTTGCCGCTACTAATAAATGTATCGTACTTTTAATCAGAACTGTTTTAAAATACCTTTACTGTACCACTAAAAGTTTTCATAATATTGCCGTGCAGATTGTTTGTAACAACACTGCTATGTTTATATTTTGTTCACTAAACATACGCACATTTTTGGGGTTATTAACTTCAGTTATTAAAATATGTTGCTTTTAATAGTTTGTGTGTGTTCCAAGACTTTTTAAGTTCATTTAATTTTGAAAAAGTTCTATCAAAATATTGAGGTTTAAATTGATTGAAAATATCTTTTCACAGATATAGCTCAACGCAGGTATGGAGTAACTTTAATCCTAGTTTAAGTCCCCGGGCCGAGTTAAAAATTGTCCTTACTGACTTTCAAATGCTTGTGATGAAAAATTGGCGATACGTTGTAGAAAATACCTTTACTTTACGACTTAGATACTTGACAATTTGTCAATAGAATACAATTATTCCGGTTGCCAAATTTATAACTGTTTTCGAAATATAAGTAATTTTTAAATCTTTCGATTTTATACACATGCAACATAATTTTAGCTTAAATCTTAGTATCCTTATATGTTTGAATATTTTTAACTTCCATTTCAGGTACATTGTAAGGCTTATAGCGACTTTTTAAATTTTACTTTTTACTAGGGTCTCTATTGATAACAGTTTTTATTGTAAAAGCTGATAGAGTCAACCTATTGAAATAAAGACTTACTACAACGGCGAGAAGACAATTTAAAGATTTGATTACTCTTGGATTAAAATCGATGATTCACCGGCGGTAAACAACAGAAATTGATAACAAAACTGATGATGAATTCAGAGCCCAACAGCGACACACTGCGATCCAAAATGGCTGTACTTTCTTTCAACACACCTGTGTTCAACGTCTAGAAAAAAGAGGAGACATTAATAAATTAAGCTATCCTAATTTGTCAAGACAATTCCTATGAACAAGTTTAGTTCTGGTATACTACAAGTATACCAGAGCTAAACTTTTTCATAGAAGTTTGAAACAATAATTTCAATAAAAATAATACATTGCAATATTTGAGAGTTTCACGTTGATCACAGAAAAGAATGAGCTTGATGTAAACAAGAGGCAAGACGAGGCAATTGCCTCGTCTAGATTTTTACCCTAAATTAAAAACAAAAATATGTTTTTGTTGGGAACTCTGCAAGAGTTTCCGAGCTTCTAGATTTCGAAATTTTCTGGAGAGCATGCCCCCAGAACCCACCAGCAAGATCTTGCCTTGTCTATGGCAAAGGTCTGGTTACGGCTCTGTTTTGAGTCCCATACTCGAAATATATATTATATGTTTTTATATATATATTCTCCTAACGGGTTGCCTTAGTTTTCTTTAAATGTGAGTTGTGAGTACTTGGTATTATATCAAGAAAATTGCCCTTTGCCAACGACCTTCATTATGACATACTTGATAACGTATCAATAATGTAAGTAATGAGACATACGATTTTCATCACTCTTGTACTGAAATCAATAAAAAGTGAATGACAGTAAAAATAAGAAGACTGCATGAAATTTACCTGAAATAAGATATTTCCGGTTGTAACCACGCTCTTGCCTTCAACCTACAGAAAAGGGAAACAGCAGTGATTAATCAAGTCATTTTTCTTTGTTTAGTCGAGCTGTTAATTTGCTGTCAGGTTCGTTTCTGGTTTACTGATCATTGTCATCCCGGGGGGGGGGGTACTGAAAAAGTTTTCTACGGGGAGGCTCCGCCCGGAGATCCAACCCCTTACCCTTTTATATACCATTTTGATAGAAAAGGTACCCCTTTTGTATACCTTTTATTGCAAAAAGTCACCCCTTTCATATACCTACACAACATCACATTTACCTAAAACGGGAAGTTTTCTTGTCATTTTTATGTAGCGCTTAATAAATTAAGACGATACAGCCAAAAGTTGCGTCTGCTCGGAATATTTAATGTAAAGGCCTTTTTAAATATCATTATGGCAGATTTCCCTACCCTTTCATATACCTAAACTTGTGAAATCCCTACCCTTTTATATACCTGGAGCCTGAAAAAGGTACCCCTTTCGGGCGGAGCCTCCCCGTATAGGCCATTATAGGGAGTACCCCCCCCGGGATTGTCATATGAAAAAAGGACCTTTGAAGTTAGGTTGCCTACTATTATCAGTGAAGCAAGTTCGGGCATCGAAAATACTGAACATTTCGTCTATTTCTCTATGAGACTATCAAAAGTTAACGCATTATCTTTTAGCCAGCGTAGCGTCTTGGCGTTCTAGTCAGTCAGCGGGGGCGAGAAATCGCTTTGCTCGCGCGCGCGATTTCTCGCTCTCCCTGACTGACTAGAACGCCAAGCTACGCTGGCTAATTATCTATAAAACCAAATTACTTAAAATTTCTTGATCATAAACTGGTAAAATGCAAAGGCATGCAGGAAATTTTCGAACCAGACACTTATCTTTTTGTAGACAAGGCGCCCTAGTTTGCGTCAATACTCGTCGAGTTCCAGAATGGATGTACGGTATGATGCAGTTTCTCCAACAAACATTCCTAGTGAAACAAAAATACGCGAGTGAGTATACTGCGTCTTTTTACACGTCTTTTTCAGGCAACAAAACAAATCATCACAAATACTACATCAGTGGAATTAAAGAAACTTCTCTACCTTGAAACAGTGACAACAGTGGCTGGAAAAAATACACAAATTTAAAGCAAGACTACTCTCATGCACATATTCACGTGTGCTGGCATTTTGGCCTCGCTGGCAAAGCGATCAAATAAAATATAAAGAAGTTTTTAATTTCTGTGAAAGAAAGTGGGTAGTTTTGTTGATCTCTCCAAATTTTAAACTTTATTCGTAACAAGCCCTAGCTATGTTCTTGGCTACATTATCGTTCTAAGCTTAAAAAAATATTAAACTACCATCAAAAGAAAGATGACTAAATGAACAGCAGAAAGTGGTTTGTAATGTAACAGTTGCCACAAACCACGGAAATTTTCTAATTTTTCGTGTTTATATTTTCAGTAGATCAAACAAACTTCACCTGTAGAACTTTTGCCTTGCTCTCCAGCGTCAACAATAGGAATCTACCCATGAAACCAAGCTTTCGTCAGCCAACTGCAACACCTCGCTCGTGGTAAGTCCCTCAGCCTGCGAAATAAACTTTGTAAAAGTTATTAAAATTACTGGTGTTATGTTAGACTTTTGAAGGAAGTTGCAACTATAATCTCTCTAACTCTGAATTTAAAGCGGCCTTCCAGGCGAGAGAAAATGTATACACGGCAGCACTCCGAACGTTACAAGTACAAAATACGAAGTAAAAAGTGTAGCTGTAGCTGGATTAAACATTCTAACCTTCTGTTCCGTGCTTGCTGCCAAACAAATAAAAGAATGAAGACCAAATTTGCTCGGTGAAATCCGTCAGTTCTTCAGAAGCTTGACTTAAACAACGATTTATATATGGCGTTACCATGAGCACGCTTGACTTTTCACATTCCCACTGGTTAGCTCAGGAAACCGGCCGCTTAACGGCCAAAATTGAAACGAAACCTAAACGCAACGAAAACTTTTATTAAGCTACAACAACTAGACGAATAAACAACAAAGACAAGATAGAAAACGCCGGTGGACTTACTCACCCGAAGATGGCCAAGCTCATCGAGGAAGACGAAGGCTCGCACACAACTGTGACCAACATCAAAAAGATCGGCGTGTCCTTTGAGACTTGTTTATGTACTCGATTAAAATTCATGGCAGCTGCAATAAATTCGCTTTGCTAAATCTGAATATTTCGTGAAGATTTTTGTGCATTGATTAATGAGTATTTGGCAAACGTTGCGAGAAAAGCACGAATTTTGCATTAATATGCAGGTTAAAAAAATCACACGAAAGTTGAAATATACCGAATTGTCCCTTAAATAAAAGTCAGGACGCATCTTTCCAAAACAGTTAACAGTTAATTGTTTTAGAAATTTGGAGTATTGGAAAAAAGGGTCCGGACTTTTATTAAGGAACAATTCAGTATATTTCAACTGTCGTGTAATTTTGAGGGCCGATGAACTGAAATAGAGAAAACACATTTACCCAGCTCTGCGAAAGACTTGCAACGCCAGCCGTCCATGCATTTTTCGGCGCATGTTGACACTCTTAGATTACGCACTTCAAAGGAAAGGAAATTCACCCTTTCAGTGGGTTGACGGTGGAATATTATCACTAGGAATATTATTGCTTATTATTAACAGTGTTTGAGTTACTTCTGCATCAAGTTTATTTTTTTCAAAAAAAATAGCGGAATAAAAAACCTTTTTAATTGCTAAAATTCAATATGCGCTTGATATAGTTTACGATATCAAATTTTTCACTGTTTGTCATACTGCTTATTTCGATTCTTGTTTTATAGCCCTCAATAGCGTTCTTTCTCGCTCTTTTCGGAATTTCTAGACAGTTTTCCAGTCATACAGCATTTGACAATTCAAGTTAGTGGTATCCGTTGATTCTCCACAAGCATCCCTGTGTTTGTCAAATAAGTCTTTCAGTTTTCTGGTATACTCGGAATGCAGCTCATTTATTTGTTCCTCGCTTGGGTTTTTCACTTTTTCCACCCGGATAGGAGATCCAACTAAAAAAAGTAAAACAAATTAATATGGTAATAATAAAAGAGAATGTGTTTTTTTCCAAAAACGGAAGTACAGTCAACTCTCTCTTAACGGACACCTCTATAAGACGGACACCTCCATAAGACGGACACCTGGTGATGGTCCCTGCCGTTTTTCATTTTACTGTAACCCAACTCCCTATAAGACGGACACCTCTCCAAGACGGACAACGAACACTTTGAAATTATTAACGGACACTTTCTTGAGGGGTATCTTTATAACATGTTTTATTAGTGAAAATACTTCCAAAAGGCTTCGCAAAGTTAGTCAGTGCTCTAAGGAAACGTGTATACAAAGCTTACTAATCGCAAACAATGACGCTTTAACGGATTACTTTTTTGCTTACGTATATGGACACTAAAGAGGTCCTTCTCTACTTACAGCATTACAGTTTGTAGAAGCTCTCAATTTTTGCTTTAAAAAGCAAATACGTTCCTTTTATTATTTTAGTATTTCTGCAGTTACCAAAGGTTTGTTACACTGTGCAAAGGTTTAGCTTTATTATCTCAGAATTACTGGTGTCATGTTACCTCGACTCTCTACAGAGCGGACACCCTCAAGACGGACAGCTGCGCCCGGTCCCGAAGGTGTCCGTCTTAGAGAAAGTTAACTGTATCATTTTTGACTGAGGGCATTGTCTTTCATTTTTTACGGAACAGGTTTAGTTTCAAGGACACCAACAACAGTTATAGGTCGTGGATCGATCGGGCAACCCAAACCGCGCAAACGGAACCATTATGCAAGTCTCAGCAGTTTACCCACTTTCCCATTTGCTGCGACCAGTTTGATATGTCTAAGGAAGCTGACTTAGGCTGTCAATACATTATTTTGTCCACCAAACTGAACTGAGACTAACAAAAGACAAAACATCCAAATTACTAATGATTAGCGGCACATTGAATTTTGAGAGGTATAAATAAGGTAGAAAAAGATTTTTGAAACACCACCAGGGTGACCTCCACGCAAGGGCACTCCAGTTTTCAGGTGACTTTTTTCTTTTTTCATCTATTAATTTTCACTTCTTCTTTTATACTACTTTATCTTCAATATTTCTTATTTATCCAAATTTTACAACTTCTGAGAAAATTGTTTCCAAAAACACCCCCCCCCCAAAAAAAAAAAACTAACAAAACACTAAAAACATAGATGAAATGAGAAGAGATTTTTGCACTGCTTGAAATATGAACGAGAATTGCCAGCCGTAACCCAAGTTAGCGACTGTGTCACGCTAGTTAGTTTTTATTAAGTTTCCAAATCCGCTAAGAACATGTTTGCAAGAAAGTATTCAATAAATGGATCTAAATGGCAAACCATGCATCATAGCTTCATTGCAACCATATGTGTCTCCCGGTTACTAGACTGTCCTCTACTCGGTTACAAGCAAACAGGATTACTTTGAAAACTGTTCAGCCCAACAATATTTCAAAATCCCATATCGCAATCCGTTTTTCTCGTTGCTTTTGGGCATCCGTACCTCTCTATAGTGTGTTATGAAATGTTCCCCACTTTAGAGGATTTAATTAACGAATTAATGTCATTTCTCAGCCCAGTAGCTAAGTCCGTGCACGGTCTGGCGCCCGGGTGACCCATTGAAAGGGACGGGGATGCTCGTTGGAAATTTTGAAAAGAACCCCAAAAGAGAGACGGTGTGCTCAAGCTCGACCCAAAATGGTGCAGCACACGAGACACTAAATTTGGCGTTTTGGCCTGGAACACCCTAAGCGAGACCAAAAATCAGAAATTTACACCCCTACGCGAGACGACGAGCATCCCCGCCCCTTTCAAATGCGAGTCCCCCCCCCCCCGGGCTTATTGGGAGGAACGCTCGTCTATGAGTGGGTTTTAAAAATACAATATATAATGTTGACAACGGTACTGAAATATTCGCAAAAGCTGTTTGCAATGGAGCTTTTATCAGTTGACTCTGATAAAATTATTAATATTATTATTCAGGTTATCTGCTCCTACGAGTGCTGCAGCGCACGTAAATACCCTGATATAATTTTGTGAATAAAACAGCTGGGCGATCTGTGGTCATAGCTTAAAATATAATAGTGTTTAAAACAGATCTAAAAAATATAAAACGACGCTCTAAATTTTCGATCGCCTTCTGCGGTCAAAGAATAATGGATTTTTGCAAGGTTTGCAGAATTTTAATAAGCTACATCGACGTTATTGTTCGTTGCCCCCCCCCCCCCCCCCTGGGGAGCAACTAGCGATGCGTTAACCCTTGGAAAGGGAACTCAAACTTTTTTCTGAGTTCTTCTCTCCACACGTCATTCCATTATCACTAATTACCTTCCCGATTCCCGAAGCAGGGCCGTAACTCGGTCTTTGCAATAAACGTGGCAAGATCTACTTGCTAGGCGGTTCTCGGGGCATTCATGCCCGCCAGAAAATTTGGAAATCAAGAAGCTTTGAAACTCTTTCTTAAACATTTTTCAAAACGGTATTTCTTAAGAAAATTAATTCTTTCTTGTTCAGTGGATTATTTTCCTAACTAAACATATTTTGGTTCTAGAGGCTGTCTTTCTAGTTTTGGGTTAAAATCAAGACGAGGGCCTTGTCTTGTCTCTTGTTAGTAACGGCACTGCCGGAAGAAAAAAGAAACCGTGAAACTGCATGTGATTTGTAGGAAATTAAATCATAGTTGAACAAGCATCGACAGGATTGTTTTGATTCTCTTTCAGCCCAATACTGGCCTGAATTTTAGTCGTCTCTCTCTGGTCTCTTCTCGGGAGCAGGCGGCCAGAGAGAGACGTCTGAAATTCAGGCTGGCCCAATACATGCTCGTTGTTAGAAAGCTGATGACGCTGATCGAGTAAAGTGCTGTCTTTAATATGTCGGCGTTCCGTTGTCAGTTTTGTGATTGTCATGCATTGTTTCCACACGGAGAAAATATTGATGTCGAAAATAATTAACTAATTACCCTTCAATATGATGGAAAGATCCCATGACAAGTCAATTTTCTTTTTAGCCGAGCTCCTCGGTAAATCGTTAATTAAATGCCTCGGAGGAGGCCTTCAAGAACTTACAAAGTGCAATAGCAAAACTGTGAGTCTGTGAGATGTGGACACGAACGATCACGAAAAGACACGAAAAATATACACTCGTGCTAAATAATTATACCATAAAAGCCCCATAAGCACGGTGGGGGCACACGAAAATTTTGGTTACGAGCAGGCTTCGCCCTGACGTCCTATACCTTCGATAGGAAAATGGTACCCCTTTCACATATCTACAGAAGGGATACTGCATATCTTTTGTTAGTTTTTCATTTGAATAACGAGTCGACTGTTGAGCACGGAGGGAATCATCCTTCGCGTCTTGCAATTTTCGCATAAGAGATGACTGGGAACGAGTCAGTCCAAATATAGAGAGTACCCCCGGACCATTATCCCCCCTGTTTAGCCGCTCTCTATGACATCTGACATTTCAAGAGAGTATACCAAGACAATTTATCCAGCAACAGGAGGTCAATTGTTTTTCTTTTTCAGGCATCCCTCTGTTTTGAAGCTCAGTTCGTCTCAACCACTGTCTGTAATAAGCGCACAAGCGATAGAAGGCATATAAAATTGGGTCTGCTCTGATATAAACTGCAGTAAAAGAAATTGTAAGAAGTGTCCTTGCTCAAAAAGCTTTTTTTAAAATTTAGTTTTTCACCTCTGTTGGAACTGGTACCTCTTAGAAGCAAGATAAACAATGAGTTCTGGTGCATTAAAGATTGTTAAATTTATAATTTCCCACAAGGATCACAGTTATTTCGTTCTTTGCATTCGCAGACTATTTGATTTTCTATTCCACAACAGCCAAAAAGCGTGTACACGTACGTTTATGTTACATGAAGTGATTTCTTGTCAGTGAGCCAGAGATGTCAGCGGTAATTTCGTGGGAATTTCAAAACATCAAAGATGGCGACCTCATCTGTAACTTTCCCGTCGCTTCTTCCACGAGTCGCAGACGATCTTTGGTTCACTTTAGAAAAGAAATCAGACGATGACGCTGCCTTAACTAAAGAAGAGGAAGAATATGCAGCTTCGGTGTGTTTTAATCTATTTCCTAGCTTGTCATAGAAGCATAGAACGAAATATTTTCAAACGGCCCGCAACGGTTTAGAGCCACGGACATTAGCGACCTTCAGATTGGACTACGAGTACGAGATTGAGTACGGGTACGAGTTTTCAAACCAAATTCGTGTGGCTCCTATAATCATTTATCGCACCAATCTTACCCCTAACGTTTATTTATGTGTTTGTCAGCAACAGGGAAGAGTTATAGTTTGGGGGATACAATTGTGTCAAAATTCCAAAGTCGTACTCGTACTCGATCTCGTACTCGTAGTCAAATCTGAAGGTCGCTAAAATTATTTCCGAAATGAATTTTCGATTTTCGTATTCTCTTATTTCTGCTCCAATTGGGTTGAAAATTTACACGCTCTGTATTTTTTTTTTTTTTTTTTGGGTCAAGGGATCTGTCTCGTATTTTTTTAGGTCTTAAAAAAATATTCTTTTGGAACTTTTGAGTCTCGTTTTTTTTTGGTTTGGTAAGAGTTTTTTTCCGGGGAGGGGGGGGCGGCCGCGCCATTTTTTTGGGTTGGAATTTTTGATGCCATGTATTTTTTTGGGTCTAAAATTTCAGGCTTGTGTATTTTTTTGGGGGGGTTTGGAATATGAAGCTCCGTCAGATCCACCCGTCTTGTATACCTCGAGTCCCTCCCCCCTCCCCTGGGGATTTAGGCCCTTGATCTTCATTAGCTACTGTGCTGGGAAGAAAGAAACTCTGGCTAAATTGACACCTTTATTTTATACCCTTTGTACTAAATGATGTTTCTTTGGTAGCTCAAGAAGATCCTAGATAAGGGCAACGATATTCTTCCAATTGGTACCACCAAAACCAAAGACAAACAAGAGGTAAGCATAAAATGGTACATTCTATTATTGTAATCTTCCCCCCCCCCCCCCAACCCACTCCAAAAGGTATGATCTCAATTTCAGTCACTTGGTGAATCTGGTGGCTCGTTTGGCTGGGCAGTGGATGTAAAGGACGAGGATTTGCTGGTTTTTTATTATTGTATTGTGCTCTATGTCTTCGGTGTGTATATTTTTTGGCTCGTTTGGCTCGGCAGTGGATGTAAGAACGAGAAGTTATTGTATTATGCGTCATTGCATTGTGGGCTAAGTATCCGGTGTGTAGATTTAGTGGCTCGTTTGGTGCGTTTGGCTCGGCAGTGGAAGTCTCTGGTGTGTGATTTAGTGGCTCATTTGGCTTGGCAATGGAAGTATTCGGTGTGAAGATTTAGTGGCTTGTTTGGCTAGGCAGTGACTACCGAGCCAAATGAGCCACCAGATATATATGTCTTCAAAACTGGCCATGTATTCTGTAGTTATGCCGAATGTTTTGCTTCTCCCAACATCACTGATAGAGACTTGATGAAGACGATGATGAGATTGAGGATGATGATGATGATTCAGCAGAAGAAATTGAAGATGAAACTGACGAGTATGAAAGCCCTGGCACTCCTGATGTGGAGTCTGTTGAAGGAGAGGTAATCAACTGAAGTAATGTCATTAAGATTCTGTTTACATCATATTGGAAAATGGTTAAAGGTAAATTCTGCATTGGGCAGGTGGTCCATACTGGCAGAACTTACCGTAATGATTCGATTTAGCGCCCTCCTTCCAATAAGCGCCCCCTTCTGAATAAGTGCCCCCCTTCCAATGTGTTTTTGTTAATAAGCGCCCCTATTCTAATAAGCGCCCCAATTCTAATAAGCGCCCCCATTCTTACATGCGCCCCTATTCTAAAAAGCGCTAACTTTCCCTACTGAACTGAGTCATCCATGTTGAAACGATAAATTCATGAACATTCACCGTACGGTACATGTTTATATTACTGCTAAAATGAACAATTCTTGTAAAAGTAACTGAACTTTCAACCATTTGTTACTGTTACAGTTTATGTTATTGTTAGTTATTTTAATATATATTAAAGTTTTGTTTTGAACATTTGGTTGTTTCGCAAAAAATTAAATAAGCGCCCTGTCCCGAATAAGCGCCCTGTCTCAAATAAGCGCCCACCCTTAAGGTGCCAAAAGTAAATAAGCGCCCCGGGCGCTAAATCGAATCATTACGGTATCTGGTTTGTGCAGCATTAAGCAACCAGGGCACAGTTGTTCAAAGGACTGGCAATGCTATCTGCTGGATAAATCACTTTCTGGTGGATGAGTATTAACAAAACATACAACCCTATACAATAGATAGTGATTAATCCAGCAGATTGTGTTATCTGCACTTTGAACACTTGGGCCCAGGAGTATTTCTACTCTCCCCCAGGATGGGATGCTAGTCCACCACAGCGTTCACCTCCAGCATTAGTTTCGCTGTTACATTAGTTTCATTAATTAAGATGAAGTGTTCAACATGACTCGAGC
Source organism: Oculina patagonica (assembly GCF_052425735.1). NCBI lineage: Eukaryota > Metazoa > Cnidaria > Anthozoa > Scleractinia > Oculinidae > Oculina > Oculina patagonica. The sequence continues at coordinate 4,379,088 of NC_135762.1, forward strand.
ATGGAACAAAGAAAAATTCTGAGTCCCGGACGGGAATCGAACCCATGGCCTCCCAGATACCGGTTGGGCGCTCTAACCAACTGAGCTACGAGACTCGTTGTGAGCTGGGCCATTTTACTAGGTTGATAAGTGACACGCGTCCTGCATACTGCTAGGATTAGCAATGTTGAATTCATCAAGTTTGTAGTAAATAAGAAAGATGGTAAATTTTTTTAAGCTCGGTAATAAATAATGAAGATGAAGTGTTCAACATGACTCGAGCATGGGACAAAGAAAAATTCTGAGTCCCCGACGGGAATCGAACCCATGGCCTCCCAGATACCGGCTGGGCGCTCTAACCAAAAAAAAAAAAAAAAATTACCATCTTTCTTATTTACTAGTTTCATTAGTTACCCATTTATACACCTGGGTGGCCCCGGCCTAGGCCCAAACCCAGATCGCTCTATCTAGAGTCCAGTGTTCTAACCATTAGGCCATTGCATGTAACTCTTTGAGAAAAAAATACCTGTAGGTATAAACAGTGATGAGAACTTAAGACGGAATCCACTAGGAAGTGGAGTAATATTTATTAAAGTTGGACAAAAATCAATTTCCAGAATAATTTAAATCCTACTGCGTTATTTCCTACCCTTAATAAAAGGTAAAGATGTAAGTAATTATCCGTGGTAACACCAACGACAATTTCTTATCAGAGTCTGAGAAAATGAATTTCAAAGTTCACAAGGTATGGGCAAAATCTCACGTGTAGCCATTTTGTAAATTCGTCTTAAGCGATTCAGTGGAATTCAGCGGAACTTCAAAATGTGTTTTCGATGTGTGGTGTTGTTAGAAAAGATTTCTTTTGATAAGATATTTGAAGCAGTAACAAAAAAGTTTGCAATAAGGTGGAAATAATTCTGGTACAACAATTTCTTATCAGAGTCTGAGAAAATGATATTTAAAATTCACAAGCTATGGGCAAAAGCTTACATCTTTTAAGCGATTCAGTGGAATTCAGCGGAACTTCAAAATGTGTTTTCGATGTGTGGTGTTGTTAGAAAAGATTTCTTTCGATAAGATATTTGAAGCAGTAACACAAAAGCTTGCAATCAGGTGTAAATAGTTTTGGTACATAATTTTGTCCAATAACTACTCGAAGCCCTGGCGGATTTCCTCTTAAATAGACTTTAAACTTCCTTTGGGATTGAAAGGGTTAAAATTATATATTGTATATATTATATATTATCAGTAGGCCAAGAACGGAATGGGGAAAATGCAAACCATATTATAAAGCCATTAATGACTGGGCCACACTACCTAGTGCTTTAAAGAAACTGATGCCGAAAACTATTTTTAAATACAAACTGAAACAGTTTTTATTAAATCATTTTTAACCTTAGTTAGTAGTATTTTAATTCTTGTTCTAATTTTTAATCTTACATAGTTAGCGTACCGCATAGGTTTTATCTTTTTATTATATTTTAGATTTTAATGTATTTTAAGGTTAAACATTTATTTTTTCAGAGGACCCTCCTGAAAACCACCCCTAGGTGATTGGAGACCTCCTCTTAAAATATTATGTATTATTTATTATTATTATAATTATGTACCCTTTAAGTTTATAGTTAAAACTGATGGCTATAAATTTGTAGAGAAAGTGTTCTTTAGTGCAAGGTAATGGCCCCTCATTTGTATTTTATCAAAAGTTGATATCAATAATAAATTATTATTCTAGGTGAGCTAAATGAGTTGTTTGGGACAACTGCTTACTGGGTATTGTTATTCATTTTCTTTTCTCGCATAGGTTGACATGGAGTCAAGTCTAATTTGATCACATTGCGACACATTGGTTTAAAGTCAATGACAGCTGCCATTTCCACAAGCTGGAAAGAATTCTGTGAAGATCTCAAGAACAACACAGCTGGAAAGTCACGCCATCTACATAATTGCATATTGTATTATCTCTGCTGATGCTGCCTGAGAGCATATAGTTAATTCTTAATATCAGAATTTGTCACAGGACTGTGTGGTTTGTCTTACCCAGCACTGCGTGTGGTCTGGCTACAAGGGAGCATCGTGTGATCAAGCTGTTTCCCTTGTGCTCACCTTGATCTGGATTCTGGTGCGATCCAAGAATTTCCTGCTAGGAGGCTCATGCTTGGGAATACACATGGCAGTGCCAAAGCCACCAGGATCACCTTGCTTGCTGACTCATTGTTACAGCATTGCCACTCGCACGCGTATTCCCAAAAGTGATTCTGTTCACAGACTTATCTAAAAATTGCCTCACATTAGTTGCAACCACCCCTATATAAAAAAAACAAATAGCCTGTGTAGCTGGTGGTTTTGTTGCTGGTTTTAGAGCGCGCACAAGCAAGTGGCGAAGTCGTGACAATGAGCGGGGCAGCCGCGAGAGGCTTTTCAACTCCTCCGCCCCAAGCCTCTCGTGGCTGTGCTGCTCGTTGTCACCGCTTCGCCGCTTGCTTGTGCGCACTTTAAAACCCAACAATGCCGCCAGCTATGCAGGCTAAAAAACAAACAAACATTGCTTGTTTTTTCTACAATTCTTAAATAAGTCACATCACTTTAAGAATGGCCAACTCATCCTGTGCGCTACACTGTCACAAGTGACTCAACAATATTTACACTCTGCGAGGATCATTTCATTCATTTCAAACATAGACTTGCACAAAAAAGGAATAAAGAGAGTAAGCTAACTACCAGTAGACTAATACAGGGTGCCTTTACCCTCTCCCTTACCTTTGAAGTAAACAACATATTTTGTAAATATTAAAATTTGACATGGTGGAATGATCAGGTTGTGGAAGTGTTTAAAAATTTAGTGGTCTACTTTTAAGTAAGGTAATTGTGGAAGGCACGGTGGCCTAATGGTTAGTGCCTTGGACTCCAGATCGAGCCGTCTGGGTCCGAACCCTTACCAGGTTCATTGTGTTGTGTTCTTGGGCAAGACACTTTACTCTCTCAGTGCCTCTCTCCACCCAAATAAAATGGGTACCAGTGAATTTACTGCTGGGGGTAACCCTGCGATGGACTAGCATCCCATCCAAGGAGGAGTAGAAATACAGTAAAAACCTGCGTATAAGAACACCTATTTTGGCGGTTCAGGTAGCCTGTCCAGGCGGAAGGGGAGCGCGAAAACGGGAGGAAAAAAATAGGGGAGGGGGGGGGGGGCGAGCGAGGCCCCCCCCCTTAGTCCCCCCGTCGCGCGCGCCCGCACCTGGAACAGGCTACGGTTCAGGCTGATTTGGTTCTTATATAAAGGGTTATAATCTGCAAAATCAGCCTGTAAGTGTTCTTAAGTGTTCTTAAACCAAGTTTCTTAAAATAAGGAACATACTAGGCTACCAATAGATGAAATCAATATATATGCACACAATTGTATTTTAATTTTAATAAAATTGATAAATCAAGGCAATACTGTACTGTAATTGGGGTGGAACTATTATGTGTGCAATGAAAAGTAGTGTTGATCTTTGATATTTTTCCATATAAGAACAACTTTCATTTTTCAGGCTGAATGTGTTCTTATGTAAATGGTACTTTATTTCCTAAAATCAGGCCTGGGTGTTCTTAATCCACTTGTTCTTATACGCGGATTTTTGCTGTACTCAGTTCCAGTCGCTTCATGCTACTGAAACTGGGATAAGCTATGGCCTGATGGGCCACTAGGCTTGAATGCAGACTTTTACTTTTATTGATACTGTTTTTGAGTTGGGGGCAAACACAATCATTGTGTTTGCTGGTAATTTGCCAGCTGCATTAAACTCATGTCATGTCATAATCTTTATTTAAACACAGTTAGTTATCTCAAACTCTGTAAGCAATAAAAAATACTTTTATGCAAGAAAAATTGAACACTTAATCAACTTTTAATTCTGGGTTAGTGTTAATCTGCTTTCAAAAAAACCTGCGCACGCTGCTCTGTAATTGATTGTTTTGCTCAAAATTACATAAAATTGTGGGTTTTCAACTGCAATCATTTGAAGTTTCTGGTAAAACAATTAGACTACTCGCTCTCATTTTCTATGATCAATAGTCAACTCGGCTACGCCTCCTTGAGTTCGCTTATAGAAAACTCTGGCTGGTAGTCTTATTGTTAAACAGACTAACATCCCATCCAAGGAGTGAATGTAGGGTAGAAATACTTCTGGTTGCTACTGGAACTGAATTAACGGCCAGCCTGATTTGCCACTTGGTTCAAATGCAGACTCCACCTGGCCACCTTATATTCAAGGCTACAGGGTTTTTATTAAGAATTGTAATAGCAGGAGAATAGTGTAAAGTAACCGGAGAATGATTTTGAAAGGTTCCACATCTTTATAAAAAAATAAGTACAGGCCTTTGAAATTCAGCCTCTGATCTCCGATGCCTAATAAACACCCTGAGGCTATAACTGAAGGCAAGAAAAATACAACTGGCGAGCATAAGAACATAAAATCGACTACCATTCCGACAGGTTATAGAAATTGTATTAATGAAGCGATGCAGGTTTCATACCCTTATTGTTACCATGACTTAACCATAATTTTTTTCGAACATTAAATACTAAACACATGCCCACAAAACCCTAAATGCCATGTCCATCCTCCATCAACGTGCAGTAAAGATCTTCAAGTTGATAGGTCACAAAGTTTTTGCTGTTAATTGCCTTTGTGTTTCCATGCAATGTGATTTGTGCACAACTTTTCATGATTTTTTTCTGATATTTCATGCTTTCATTTTAGCATGTCCTTGAACCCTGGTTGTTTAAAAAAATATTTGAGTTTATTTTTGACGTGTTCACAGTTGGATGATTTACAATATTCAAATTAAATTTGAATGTTTAAAACAGAAACTGCTGTCCAATGAGGCCATTCGCCGTCAATCAAATACCGTAGAATTTCGGTTATAAGCCCCCCTGCTTATAAGCCCCCCGGTTATAGGCCCATCATCCTGGAAACAAAAAAATACATCCGGTTATAAGCCCCCCCCCCCCGGATATAAGCCCCCCTCTACCAGATGACAGTACTGAATAGGGCTAAATGTTGCTTTATTATGTGTTTTTAACTTCAAAACGTATTGTCATCAACACTACCGTGGCGTTTTTTTCATTCCGCTTATAAGCCCTCCCGGATATAAGCCCCTCCGTTTATAAGCCCACCCAAAACCCCTTACGAAGTTGTATAAGCCCAGGGCTTATAACCGGAATTCTACGGTATATTCTGAAATACTAGACACAGCAGTCACCGAGTATTTTGACTGTAATAATGTTCATAACCACAATAGGCCTTATTCGAATTCTCGGTACTGGACTGGATCTAGCTTGCAATGGAGGTAAATGCAGGTAGTCTTTTCAATTTTGAATGCAAATCACACTAAACTCTTTTTAATGATATTCCCCCGCATTAGCCTCCATTGCAAGCTAGTTCCAGTCCAACACCGAGAATACGAATATGGTCTATTGAGGAATGTTAGAAGCCTTTTCTGTATCCTGCGAGCAGGCTCACCTTGGGGCATGCACAAGTTACACATGAGCGGCGTATGCTTGCCACTCGCCCCAAGGTGAGCCTGCTCGCAGGTTATAAGCCAAAGTTCTCTCGCAACTGAAAAATTGTTTTATAGGACTTGTTTAACAGACCTTATTCGTTTGGGTAGTTTGTTGTCCCATTTCAGACCACAAGATGATACTGTTGTAAATTCCTTTTAAATCATCACTTGTATACGAATACTTTTTGGATGGATACCACAAGTTCTGAAATGGGAAAACAAACCACTGATATGAACTAGAATTATTTGCTTTCAATTCTACCAAAACAGCCTACAAGGTATTTAGAGCTGACAAAAAAGCAAATCAGGTAGTTCAACTCACATGCCTTCAATCCAATATACATACAAGTTTTCCATGCAAAATCACGTTCAGTTGTGGTTTTAATATTGAACTTTTCATTTTCAAGGAACAATGATTAAAAACCCGTTTTCTTAAACTGTTATTGCTAGGAACACTTGATAAACACAAGTTTGAACTGTTCATATTTGATTAAGGTAATAAGATAAAAATATGTTGACTCAAAAATTACACGGTCCTCTTGTCGCCATTATGAAATAAACACTTATTTGTCTATAAATGTCCGTGCGTTTTACGCACTAGAAATTGTTTTCAATATTAAAAAGTCGCCATTACATTTCGTAGCTTAATAAGCATCAGGGAAACACTAGTCTTTCAAGGTTCGTACAAAATGTGTTTTACAAAAACGTTGGCGTCGCTAACGGTTTTGGCGCCAAATCAATAAACACGAAAATAAATAAACGATTTACGGAACATTAAAAAGCGGACGAGTTTTCATGTTGATCTGGACTTTCGTAAGAGATGGTGGCTCCTAAAAGAGCCGTTGTATGTTTAAATTTGTGAAGATCTAGTACTCTTGACTCTGCGAAGAGGTCTTCCCGCCTTTCTTCTCGGTCTTCTTGGGCAGCAGAACAGCTTGGATGTTTGGCAAAACGCCGCCTTGGGCGATCGTGACGCCGGCGAGAAGCTTGTTCAATTCTTCGTCGTTGCGAACAGCAAGCTGAAGATGGCGAGGGATGATTCTCGACTTCTTGTTGTCCCGTGCAGCGTTGCCCGCCAATTCCAAGATTTCGGCGGACAAGTATTCGAGAACGGCAGCCATGTAAACCGGTGCCCCTGCGCCAACACGTTCACCGTAGTTGCCTTTGCGAAGAAGACGGTGGATTCTGCCGACTGGAAATTGTAGTCCTGCTCGGGAAGAGCGGGTCTTCGATTTGGTTCCCTTCGCTTTGCCTTTTCCGCGTCCAGACATGGTTGAAGTAAAATCGCACTACACTCGTGAAAACTGTAGCAAGTGATCTCTGAAGTGAAGGAATCTTCGATTTTATGGCAGCGCCAAGGATCGAAATGCACCAATCAGATTTCTTCTTTTTATCTTACGTTTGACCAATGGCAACATTTGCATGCTTCCTCAGAGGTTCGCACTAATTATGCAGCGCTAATGAGAAGCAAAAGGGCTTTGTTTTGTTCGGCAAAAATTTACTAGTATACAAACTGGAAAAGTTCGATCGAAACGCGAAATATATGAAGTAATCTTTTTATAGAGACAACCTTTTAGACGTTCGATCAGTCTATTTGAATCTTCTGCTTGCACTCTGCTATGTGGCCTCATATCATTTGAAGCAAGATCGTTATTGTTTTGGCGCCCAATTGCAAATTTAATTTGTCCATTATAACGCAAAGGTCATCCATACGTGCAAAGGTCTCAATTTATATTTTACCGGTATACCGTGAATATTAATGCAGAGTTAATTTTGGACATTTTGCCCAGCACGAAGTCTTGAAGTAAATCGTAGTTTCATCAAAACAGCGTTTCATTTACACAGCAACAGATTCTGTTTACTTTTTAGAAGCCTGCTACCCAACGAGAAATACGGGGTATTTTTGGTTGATATTTAACTACCGTGGGAAAATAACACTCGACGACCAGACAATTGACAGACAAGCATCCTCCTGGTGTGTTAGCCCTCTTTTTTTCGTTTTCGCTCGCGGAAAAGAGAGGCGGGACGTCACGCTCAGAGAAAATGATCGGGTAAAGGAAGTTTTACGAGCGAAATCGGTGCAACTGAGGTTTACAACAATAAGTCTAGAGCCTCTTCTGTCGCATGAACCCGTGATCAGGCGGCCTTTTTCGCGGCGCCGGCGGAAGAGAAAGGAACGCCCGATACATTCGTTTGACAAGTTTCTGAAGTTTCTTTCGCTGCCACGGCGGAAAACATCAAAGGCTCGAGGTAAAGAGCTCTCGATCGGTGGTTTATAGGTCTGTCGAAAAATATTAGGCCGAAGGATTGATTAAAATTTTGCTCTCTCCTCTAAGTTTTTGAGCTCTTCCGCAAGAAAATTGTCTGTCCCAGGGTCTCCGAGGCCGAGGATGCGATAAACTGAGTAGACTGAGTACAGTCAATGAGTGTAAGTAGCGGAGAGAGGGCATGATCTCAGGTTAACACTGATCCTGTTGCCAGCCACATAAAATTACTTCATGTTAAAAGCGGACACTTTTTCGGGACCCAAGAGTGTCCGCTTTATATTGGTGGTTCTCGACGCAGTGTAGAAAACTGAATGACATGTTACAAAACATTTTCCACCCAACTATATTCTTCAAATGTGTAACTCCCACCGGCCCCAATTTCAGGCCTACTCTGGGACCCATGCAAAATCACCCAAAGTCGGCCAAAATCGCCTAAAGTTGCCCAAAGTCGCTCTAAGTATAGATATTTTCTGTAACAATGCTTTATGGTGTACCATGATGATTCCCATGTACATGTATACCAGGAGCCACCACAACTGTACTTCGGTCGGTCACCTAAAATTGCATAAAAGGTCAACTAAAATTGCCTAAAGTCGCTCAAAATCGCCCGTAATTTTGGCCAAAATAAGCTAAAATCGCCTAAAGTCGCCTTAAGTCGCCCAAAGTTACGGCGACTTTGGGTCCCAGAGCAGGCCTAATTTCGGTGAAGTACGACTCCTAACATATTCGTTGGTCAGTATTTGCCGAAGATTAAAATATCGAGAAATGCACCCGTAGCTACTACATTTTTGCACCCCGATTGCCACAGAAAATTCAAATTGAACTCAGCTAGTTAGAAAGGAAGCGTTTCTAGGCTTTCAATAACCATGACTCAACAAAGGTTCTTCCCCGCTCTGTCGGGAAAGGGTGTCATGATAAAACTGGTTGTCCTTTTTGTCCGCTTTCTTTTTACACTTTTTATTATTATTAATGAACTTCGTTTTGTTACATTTGAGCGCATTCTTGTCTTCTCTTCAGTTTACAGCTACTCCTTGCCAGAAAAAAAAACCAACAAATCGAATCGCGAAACAACAACAAAAAAAACTCAAGGAACTCAAATGTAAAATATCGGTTTCTTGTTGAGGAATGATTCATCCTTGACAATATTGCAGATGTATTCACAGTTCACGATCCAACGTTTTTCCTTTTTGTTTAAATACGCCCACGCCTATATCCTTCTTTCATTTTCTAACCTCAGTCGCTCCCTCGCGGCAGATGAATGAGTTTAGCAAGATTTCAACCATGGGTTGGACCTAGCACTGAGCATATTCGTTTAGCCCAACAGGTAACTGATTTTGAGTATTTCTCCGTTGTGAATTGTGATGTAGTCGACCATTGGACGGAATCATGTGAAAAGGAAAGTAGCTTTTATAAATGTGGTTAAACTTCCATTTAACATGGCTGGTTTATGATCGGATCGTAGTAGATGCATTTTCTGATAAAAGGGAAAAAATCACAGTTTTATGAATGTTTGTAAACGTCTCAACATACTCCAGTTACTCCATGATACTGTGCTTCGTACTTGTGTCCTTCTGTCAAGATATCTTGTTTGAATTTCTTATTTATTACTATATACGTTGTCAAAGATAGCCAGGAGAGTCCACAAATGGGAGAAAAGCAAAATTATACTGAGCTATGAAAGTTAACAAAGTTTCTCGACCCCAAAGTAAGGTTTAATGACCCAAATTTTAAAAGGGACAAATCTTCAAAACTTACTTTCTCGTCCACTTGTTTCCTCGTAGGTCAAGTACTTCTGACAAATCTGCGAATTCTATAACTGCGTAAATTAGACTTTTAGCCTGAGCCAATGTTTCAAAAGTCTTTTCTTCGCGGATTTATAGACGAGTTATATAAGAAGTGAAGGCTATTAAATAGGGGTTTATCGACTGCTGAAAACGTTTTGGGTTACCGGAAGTTTGTTGCGAGAATTCCGAGAATATAGTTCTCTCACTTCCGTTTTGTAGTCCGCAAATGTCAATAATAAGATCTCTGATTAAAGGAAATTCACTTATAACCTTATTTTTGATATAAAAATAGAACAAAATTAGGTTTTCCATGTCTGATAATTGTCTTTCTAGATAGTGAAATAGTATAACTATATTGTGATTCAATCATTCACTGAAGCACATTTGCCAGTTCAACTTCCGGTCGTCAGTGAATGACTTCCCAGCGAAAAGGAGCGTCAGGGAAAACCCCTTAGCGACACCGCAGCGTATATGTGCAGGTGGCTTTCGTTGTCTGACAAGCAAACATCTAAAGACTTTGTTTCATTGCAGGTTGAATGGAAACGCTCACTTCACATTCAACCAAGAAGCAGAGAGGCAAAGTTATCAGTACGAAAGTTCAGCCACGACACAAACCTAGAAGACCGCATTTCCAAACTGCTGGGAGAACTGGCCACAAAACTGGTAAAGATGTCATCACTGAAATAAAGCTGGCAATAGAACCGAGAAAGAAGACTGTCCATTTCCAGGAAAGAAGTTTGAAAGTTCAGCCACTACAAAGACCTAAGAGAACTGTTAGCAGAACTGATCACACTGAAGCTGGTAAAGGGGTCATCACTGACATTAAGCTGACAACAGAACCGGGCAAGAAAACTTTCCGTTTCCAAGAAAGAATTCCCGATCACGAGAAGTCAGGAAAGCACTGGAACCTCAGTACTGGCCAACCGAACAGTGAAATAAGGCCGCAACGTTCTCGACCAGTTGCACAAGATGCCACAGTATTAAAAAAGCCGCTTGCAGGCGGACCTTACAGCTCCACACAAGAGACAGTGGCAAGAGGAATTAGACGACTGCGTTCAGGTGTTTCCAGAGAACAAACCTCTCTGCCGGTGAAGTCTCAACACAGTTCTTCACGCGGAGGCGCTGCGAGAGGAAGTCACAGAAAAGTCGAACCAAGGAATATGGTTCCAGAGCCGTGCTGTTCGCGTCCTACAAGAGAGAGACATCTTACTAGTGCTGCTCCTCCAGAGAGGTAAGACCAGAAACAAGCAAACACGTTTTACGTAGTAACTCATTCGTCTTCTATTAAAATCAGCGAATCTGATTGGCTCTTCCATTGTTTTCTATTCGCTGATGAAACACAATGAAGATAGATAATAGCGCACTTTAAACTGCAGTCCTTTAGAGTTTCTACTAAAACAATTTCACTACTCACCCTCATTTCCTCTGAACAATAGTCAACTCGGCTGCACCTCGTTGACTATTCGCTCACAGAAACTCGCGCTCAAATAGATCGGCCCACGCGAAGTAGTCCGCAATGCGTACTTGAGCATTTTCAGTTGCTTTGTGTAAGACATGCACTAATCCAATGAACGTTCGAGATTTGCACTGAAACGAAGAGTGAAATGGAATCTCCTAAAATCGACAGCTTTGCTCAATTTATAATCCGAGGGTCGCTGGTTTGTCAGTTTTTACTGTTTTTGTTGTTGTCGTTGTTGGTTAGGAGTAAAGAAGTATTTCTTCACCCCGATTATTATCTTTGCTTTTTAGTCTCGGATTCATGGTCGGACAATCTTTTGACCAGTTTTGACTGTAACGAGCCACGGACATTCTAAATAAGTTATTTTTTCTCACATGTCAACCTTAATTTTTCCCCCAGGCCAGTGCAAATACTCAGACAAGCATTGCCCACGGATCTAAACTCCCTGAGAGCACCTCTTTTGAAATTTTTCAAAGAGAAGGTATCTTTATCTCAGGAAGACATTAGTCGGACTTCAGACGCTGTAAAAAGTCTTCTTTCAACGATCCTGGATAAAATACGGAAGAAAGATGACACATTTGCACTGAAACCATTGAATACAGGTAATGTCGTCTTGAAAGTCCTTGAAAAGGGAAGAAAAGGCTCGAGCCATGCGGCACTACTCCCCCTGAATGGGATGCTAGTAAATCAAATGGTACTACCCCAGCATTATGTCGCCCGTACCCATTTATACACCTGAGTAGAAAGAGAGTGAAGTGTCTTGCCCAAGAACACAACACAGTGACTCCGGCTAGGGCTTGAGTCCGGCCCGGGCAATTTTTTATTTTACGCCCACTTCAAGATGGCCGCCACTTACGGTCGTCGACTGGTAACTAGTACCGGTTAGCCTGCTATGCACTCTGGTTAGCCTACTATTCACTTCCGTTAGCCTACTATTCACTTCGGTTAGCCTACTATTCCTTCGGTTAGCCTACTTTCTTGCTATTCACTTAACCATTAGGCCACCGCGCTTCCCATTGAAAGACCTGGTTTCCAAGGGCTGGAAATCAAGATTTGACTTGGTGCGGGTTTGAAGTTTACTGGTAGAAGTTTTTATGTTATAAATTATTTCTACCATGGCACCGGGACATAATTTAGAGAGAAACGCATTGTTCATGACTGGAAATTCCCAATTCTCCTCTTTCAACATTCTTGACTTTTCAAATCCCTCAGGAAATGGTCTATTTATAATGGCTTCCCTAATGGAAAATAAATCGGAATGTGGAAATCACTTCGAAAATTAGTACATCATGAAGTTTATTTTGTAATATCCATTTCAGGAAGCTACTACGAGAAACTGAAGGTTTCACATCCGGTTGAATTTGATGTTATGCTAGTGTTTGATGCCCATCGCATCATGCGATTCTTCGATGAACAATATTCCCGTGACCACCCGGGTTATGCAAAACTTGTGTTTAAAGACTTCGTCCACGGAGGGAGAGAACTCTGGGGGCAATTTCTCACCAGAGATGGAAAATATCTGTCACCTGGGGAACTAGTTGGGCGTTTCTACAAGTTGGTGTGTGATGCTGTGAAGGCAATGAGCGGATGTGTTTCGCAGCCAATACTGAATGGCCCTGCAGTTACGTTGACAATTGATAGAAAAATCGATGTCGATCTAGTGCTGAGTGTTGAGGTTAAGAAATGGCCGCGTTGTGCGAGTGGATGGGGTGATTTTGCTACAAACAGGACATGGCCTACAAGATGTGACGTGGAGCAAATCAAAATGAAGGAACCTAAATTCCATTTAGTGGCGAAATCCTTTCCAGATACGAGAGGGGTGTGTACTGATTCTCATCTATACTGGCGGATTTCATTTTCGAACGCGGAGAAAACCCTGTTAAAGTCGGCCTCCACCGACAAGAAATATTACAGGATCACCAAGGCCATCTGCCTAGCCAAGAAGCGAGAATTAGAGCCTCTAACGTCGTTTCATCTAAAGAATCTTTTCCTTCACAACCGTAGCCAATATCCTCGCGCAAGACACGACGATAACAATTTGGGTGAGAGTGTGGTGAAATTTTTTGAAAGTTTGATCGATCGTTTGGAACAAGGCTCATTACCACACTTTTTTGTTCCTCGCGCAAATCTGTTTGTTGAGATGTCAAGAGGTGACAGAATGAACGTTGCTGGTAAGCTGAGAAGATATCTTGGTGAACTTGTTCAAAATCCAAATCGTTTTCTGGAAAATTTGCATCTGTAAATTGTGCAGTTGAACAGAAGCTGTAAAATGACGGAAGCAAAGGAAATGCAGTGAACAAGAGTACATTAAAAAGAAAACTTTGGAAAAGAATTGACCACACGTTAAACTGTTTTATTTCATTAGAAAGATAGTTTTCTGATAATTTACAACGCACTCAGTCGAGAACAAAGTAGTGTTCAAAGGCTAAACAATTATTCTCTAACAACCTCATTTACCTCACGAGAAAATTAGTCAGGGTTGGTCTGAAACCATATTGAGGCTAGTTAGGGTCCTTAACTACCAATTTGTTGCTAAGAAAGATTTCTGACCGTCAAATTTTGGAAACCGAACCTCCTATGGATGAGATTTTTGCACAACTTAGTTCTATTGAAGAGTCCTTCAAAAGTTTCAAAACACGGCCATATTTGTCAAGTCACGTGACCAGAATAGAAAAAACCCTAAAACTAAAAGGGCGTTTAGATATAAGAATTAAAATCAGTGTCAGCAGATAAAGAACGTCCATGTGCTTAATGCTTCGTATGGTTTTTAGGAAATTCGCATTATTATTAAAGTTATGGCGTAAAAAAGGAACTCGTATTTTTGAACTTTCTTCAGTAGCGTTCCTTTCTTACATGTAAATGGTAATTCAATACGACGGATTATGAAGAAAGATATGTTATCTCAAATTCTTTGAAAAAAATCGGTACTTTACTTTTCTCTCAGAAGTTTTAGGGATTTCAAATTCTAGCGCGCGGTTTGGGACTGGCACTAGTTAAGCGCGTGCAATATCATTTTTTTTTAATACAGTTGTCCTCCCCACCAAAAATTCACCGTTAAGCATTGCCGATCGCTTCAAAATAGTTTGCCACCATAAACCATATTGAGAAATTCCTTAGCAACTGTTCTAGATCTTTAGTTAAGAAGGACCCCCCTTAAGGTCGCGCAGGACCCTTGAAATCATTATGTATGTATTTATTTAAAGAGTATGCACGAACTGCGACGACTGAAGCCGACAACAAACGAAATATTCACGACAATGTTTTTCTTAAAGTTCTTTGTACAAGTAATTAGACGGTATTGTTCTCAGCTTTGCGTACCGTGCGCTGAAACAAAGCGAATTATCATAATTAGATTCACAGCTGCACAAGTCGGTTGTAAACATTGTCTCGGAAGGTCTTCGGAAGCGGAAAATCCTGCAATTTTGTGTCCGTTTTCTTCGCCTATATAGAATTTCAGGAGTTGATTCGCGAGGAACGTGAACTTGGTGCACTCTATTGTGTTATGACAAGAGCGAATTTTGAAATTTCGTTCTCAAAATGAAGATAGCACGTTTCAAAGTTTAGATTTCACATTTTTACTCTCTTAGAAGCTATTAACTTCTAGCAGTTTTTGAAATCGAAAATTTCGTTCTTGTCATAACACAAAAGAGGTTATGATTCATCTCTAGGTTATACAATCATTTAATTCGGTGCGCTGTTGTAGCCGAAAACTTGGACACAAAATTGCATTATCTGCAGTAAAACTTTTAAGAGCCTGTAGCATTACAATAAACGGTCATCTCTCAGTAGAAGGACAATCATGATGTAATTCCATCATCCCTTAATATCCTTGATAAATTTTAGAGGAATCGATGTTCAAAATGTAGCGAATTAAAGCTTTACAAGATAGCACCCCGTCAAGAAATTTGGCTAATGAATTTATTAATGAGCAAGGGTCCTGCGCGACCTTAATAGCCGACAGCTATTTCCAAGTTCTGTTGTTACTTTTCGGTAAAATATGGTACCTGTTCAGGACATCCTTTTCGTAGATTTTCATAAAGAAGGGGCTGTCGTTTATTAAAGAACTGCACGTTAAGACTCTGTTTAAGATTGACGGTATAAAATACACGGTAAACAAAGGCACAATGCATCCTTTTTTCGAAAAGTACTTTAATATTTCTTAATTTTCATGTTTGCAGGGTATCTCACCTACGACAAAGACAATGCTAATTATTTTAGAAATTAGTTTTTGGTGACTGTGCGTTATAGCTATTTTTTGGACTTTTCTAATGGCTGTTGTAACACCAAATCTTCACAAACGCAAATATCAGAATCATCCAATCAGAACTCGCACTATTAAACCAGCGCCATCCGCGGGAAAACCGGGGCCGAACGCGGTTTGCCAACCGCGAGAAAACGCGCGTAAGCGAAGTTCAGACTGGTTTTGTTTCTGCACATGATTAGTTAAAAACAGCTAGCACCTTTGCTCTGATTGGTTAATAGAAAAAGTTGCACTGCGCACACGCCCTTTTTAACCAATAGAAGCGCGATCCATTCAACCAAAAAATTCCGGTTTGAATTTCGAAACGTTTCATATAGCTCTGATGGGAACCGAAAATTTGATCTTAATTATTTTTCACAAAAAAATGTTGTTTTCAATTTCAATTCGAAATTTTTTCGGGTTTTGTGGTCGAATGGAAAGCGCCCAATGTCCGGTCCAGCAAATATCCACACCCATCCCCAAGGAAGGCATTGGAAATTCTGAGAAGGATCAATGAAGCTAAATTAAATTTTCCAAAGGGGTGGGGGAAACAAACAAAACATAAATATATAACGGTTGGCAAATGACACATTGCAGGAGAAATCATAAACTTATTTAAATAGATTCACAAATAGCATGCATTTTATGACATTCTTCTAATTTGTCTAATTTGTGCCTTTGAGTTAGTGTAATTAAAGACCATGATTTTTATCATAAAATCATAAAACCGTCTTTCAATTTAGTTATCTTGGCTACAAATACAAGTCGGTTAAAAAACAATACTACTAATAATAATTATTGTATAATTTACAAGTTTTTGAAGTCTAGTTTCAAATGGTCCAATCCCCCCCGGGGGGGGGGGGTCCAGAGAGTGTAAAGAAGAAAGATTCCAATAAACACTTCCTTTGAATAAAGTAATTTAGGAGAAAATAATATTCCAACACAAAATTTATCCAGCTACATGTCTGTGTTTAAAGAACTTCTTTTCCTAACAATCTCTCTATGTAATGAGCTCTGACTGTTCTCTCTGTCTTCACTCTCACATTAATCTTTAACACAAATCTCTGAGATCAGGAATCTCTTTCAAATCTCTTCAAGCTCAAAATATCAATTCACCTTAATGATTGCTATGCATTTTCTTAAAGGGACTATGTCACGGGGATTTTGCAGAGTTTTGGTCTAAACTGTTCTGAAATAAGTGGTAGGCAACTTTACCCATGAAAAACATTATCTTTGAACATTTAACTGAAGATATAACCTTTATTTGGAGATAGAAATCAAACTTCGGCTATAAATATCGATTGTTTTTGAAGGTGCGCGGAAACAAATGTTGGCTAACGTTTTCAAATTGCAATCCATTTTCATCCGAGCTATCCGCAGCCAAACGCGCTTTTAAACAGTTTTAGTGATCTAAAATAGCAGTTTTTGATAAAAATGGACCATTATTTTTAAGTTTTCTACGACACAAATATAAATTTTGGCTGTTCAAAAATCTGTTTAAGTCCGTGACATAGTCCCTTTAAATGTTAGTTCAAAGAATTTGGTTCTACATCAAGAAATTACCCTTGGTGTTTTTTTATTCTTATCACCTATCTGCTTGGCAAATTATTTTCGGATCAATCTTGGGAACTAAAGGTCTACATATTTTTATATGCTTGAAATACAGTAAAAACCCGTGAGTAAGAACCTAATTTTTCCAGGTTAGCCTCAACAGGTTCTTATGGAAGTTAACACAAATTTAGGCTATTTGGGATCTTATTTTCTGAAGAAAATTTACAATGATGCTAAAAGAACTTTTAGTGGTATTCGGCCTATTCCTTGTATAAAATTTGCATACCACATATTAAGTGCTTATGTAAAAATGAAGCACTAATCATTTAGAAAATGACGTTATATATCGGTACATGCACAGTAATGCTTTGTCCAAACGTATTTCCCAAAAGTAAACATTTTTAATCAATTTTAGAAAATTCAAACCTGTTTCCAAATTTGAAGCCAAATAGGTTCTTATAAAAATGGTATCTAATTTGCAAATTTTAGCCTAACAGGTTTTTTCAAATGTTAAGTTCTTACTAGCAGGTTTTTACTGTATTGTAGGTCTCTGTCAAATGAGAAACCTGAAGAATTCTTACTTAAGTTTTGTTTCTTGTGGTATAACTGTTTTTTTTTTTGGAAATAACTTGATAAATTGCTAACAAAATGATTTGAAATTTATATATCACCCAGGCTTCAGATCCACACCTATATCATGCACAGTGTCTGAAGGATTATCTCATTATGATTTTTTGTCATCTTTATGTATACAGCCACCCCAGTCTAATCCACTGCATGCTGCTGACACAATGAAGTAGAGAACAAGCTGAAAAATAAAAATATCGACATTATGCAATAAATCCAATGTTTTATTCTTAGTGGGAGGCACAGTAGCCTAATGGAGGGGAAGAGACAGGAGGGTTAATCTTCCTCTTCCCTACTTTTTGAGCCAATCTCTCCATTCTCCTTCATTTTTGAGGCGATTTCTCCATCCTCCCTACACTTTTTCACCTCAATTTCTCCCTCAACCCTACGTTTTTGGACCATTTCTCCCTCCTCCCTATTCTTTTCCCCCCCTTCTAATGGCTCAAGTGGTGTCGGTTTGAGCCTTGGCTGGGGCCATTGTGTTGTGTTTTTTGGACAAGTCACTTGGTTAACTCTCTAGTCCGCCGCAGGAGTCACCCCCCCCCCCCCCAATATTAAATTTGCAAGTACTTATTTATAGACCTGAACAAAGCGAGGCACTTTAAAGTGCTTTGGTCAAAACTTAATGCATTGCCCCCCAGGGGGGTACTCCGGCTTGTTAATGACCGGGATGATCGAAGGATTTTTTTGGGTTTGAAATTTTCGATTCCGGGATCTTTTTGGGTTGGAAAATTTGGCAAGTATTTTTTTTGGTATCTTGATTTAGATAGGGGATTTTTTGGGTATTAAAAACGAACTAATGTGCCTAAATGGCGCGGCCTTGGCGTATTTATGGTATGATGAATAAACAAAACGAGCGTTCTTTGTGTTATTTTATTGCACCTCCTGGCAATTTAGGGGTAATTTGACAAGAGATTTTTGGGGGGTTATTTTTGGTTCAAGGATTTTTTTGGGTAATGTCGGAAGACTAAGGGATTTTTTTGGGTCCTGAATTTTGCCTCCATTCGATTATACCCGTCATTTACAAGCCGCAGTACCCCCCCTGGGCATTGCCCCAGCCAGGGCTTGAACCTGGTCTGTTTGATCTGGAGTCCAACATGGCATTTGGCCACTGCACCTCCCACAAAACCAGTAAGACTTCATACAAAAGCATTTGCGACTATGTACTTACTATGATAACAATGACGAGTATAATGGTGATTTTGACGTTCTTCCACCACATGGCTCTGGCCAGGCCTTTGCTGGATTTCTTGAAAGTGAGGGACTAGTAGGAAATCAGGAAGAACAATGTAAATAATCAATTAAGCAATCAGAGACTGTAAAAAAAGACAGTAAGAGAGTCACAAAAAGATGATTCTGTAAACTCTTGATTTAGCCCTTTGGGTGAAGAGAGACAGTGTTAGTGTCTTGAATGAGAGATCGCAAATTGATTAATAATAATAATAATAACGAATTTTTAAACAGGATGGCCCTTCAGTACATGAGTACTGTTATCAAAGGGGTCCTGTAAAAAGAAAAATATATATAACAATATAAAAATAAGTACATTATATATAAGGATAAAAAGTTAAAAAGTTAAAAATCTATTAAATTATGCTTACTTAACCTATAAAAATAATTCGTTTAAAGACTGCCTAAATAAAACCCTACTGCTAGTTTGTCTAGTTTTTAAAGGTAAAGAATTAAAAATATTTGCACCAGAGAAATAAAAACTTTTTCGTGCAAATTCAAGTTTCACTTTAGGTAGAACAACAGTGGCTCTACAGTTCCTCGTATCACGATTATGCGTTAAAAAATTAAAATAGTTTTTAAAAGGGGTGCAAACGTTGCCTTGTAGGCAGTCAAAAACAAAATTACAGGCTTTTCTCATTAGAGTGTTCTCGACTGTGGGTAGGCGGAGTTCACAAGTGAGACATGTAGTATTTGGCAGAATGGTCCTGTGACTTCGTTGTTCCAGGTCTCTGATTTTGCGCTTGCGTGTTTCTGACCAACCAAGCGTACTATGACCACAGTAAGTGAAAATGGGCATGATCATTGTCCTGTAGATGCGTTCAGCGCTAAAGACATCAATGTTAGAACGGATTCGTCGTAATAAGTTTACTCTCCCAGCTGCTTTTTTGTACGTTTTGAAAAAGTGCGTATATGTAATTAAGTTCAAAGTCTGTAAATACTGACGACTGGCTGTCACCATGTACTGCAATGATAAGTCATAACACTATGTCACAGTAGGGTGCTCAGTGCGAGGCTAATGTAATCACAGGCATGAACATTAATACTCAGTTGTACCGGGCCTGTAGTCACTTTATGGTTGATGATATTGACTTAAAACTTACTGTGGTATTTAGGTCTTCTGCTTTGTCAATTAAGAGTTCTAAACGCTCTCCTCTTGATGCAATGGTGTCTGTCAACAAAAACACACATAATCAAATTTAACGGCATTTTCATAGGCACAGGTGTCTACTATTTTTATAATTTATTCATAAATTTAAATTATGCAAAATAAAACATTTTTGCCAAAGAACTTCCTGCAGTTTTCCAGACTCAATGTCAGACTGTTGCCAGATGAAAATTGTTTTCTACACAGTTTTTCAGTTCAGGAAATTAAGGTGTATGATCAAGTGGGGTATATTTGTTAGCTTCAATACAACTTAATTAATGCAGTGAATGTTGCTGTGCCCTAGAATAGCTTCTCAATGTTTAAGCCAGACTATGACTTAAATTGCTCATGTTACTCTGGGATGTAGCTAAGAAAACACTTAGCCAGCTCATCAACAAGCCCAGCTGGCTTTTCTGGCCTTGGCAGCTCTGAAAGTTCACCTATGTCTTTGTATTCATGTGAAATTTCAGCCAGATTTAAGTTCTCTTTCAGCCGGTAAAATTAGCCAGCAGCTGGCCCTTAGTGACCTCCCTGGTTACTAGTCTTGTAGTTGGATGGGATTTTCTGCCTATCTTTACTATTGTGTTGTACACTGTGAAATGCTCGGTTTCATTAGCACATACTTGCTAGAGCCCTAACACGGCTCATAATACCGAGGGTAAATAAAGTTTCAGTTTCAGTTTCAGTACACTCTAAAAAGATGTTCTAATAAAATAACAAAGTGCATTGACAGTCCCATCCAGGAAATCTCAAAGACAATAATTCAGTCACTAGGTTAATGTGTCTTTAAGACATTTTGTGACTACACTTCTTATATTTTTAGCAAAAATGATTCTAGGCTTTAGGAAGAATAAAAAGATCAACTGAAGGCCTTACCGATATTTTTCACCATGATTCCTTTGAGTTCATCTAACTCTCCCTGTACCTTGGACAAGTTATCTGACTGATGTCCAGTGTCTGAAAAGCGTTTCTGTTATTGAAACAAAATGATTAAGACGGATTCCGCTGAAAGTTCGAGCAATGAGTGCGAAAATTAAGTTCCAAAAATCTACTCATTGCACGGCAACATTTTGTATACTATTTAAAAGATCTCATCGAAATTTATTTGTCTTAGTGACCCCGCAATTAAATTCTAAAGCATTCTCGAGAAAATTAAAGTCAAACCTCGAAAAAATGTATAAAACACGCGCCATTTTGTTTTGAACTGGCGCGAAACGTTCGTTTTAACTGAAATAAAGACAACTTCAAATCCATTTTTCTCTTGCGGGGTCAGCTTGAGTGCTAAATTTTTGGCAGGTTTTTGTTAGCTGTACTAAAACTGTTGCCATGATAAGAGGTCTTTTTGGTAACTTTATTTTTGCCTGTATTGCTCGAAAATTGTGCGGAAACTATCTTAAGTTAATACTTGTCCATTAGTACCTCTACTCACAGACTCTGGAAAGGATGTTGGTGATTTGAGACCCGAAACTAACACTGCTGATTGTATACCTGCCAACTTTTTCTGGGTCAAAGGCGTGAGATTTTTATCCTGAGCGTGCCAGGATTACCGAAGACAATACGACCATGTCCGAAGTTTTCCGAAGATGTCCGAAAGTATTCCGAAGACGTTCCGAACATATCCCGATCCCAGTGCATGGACGTGCTTTGCTAAACACAACCTTGTTCCCAATGCTTTTCTTGTCAAAACTGTGAGATTTTGGGGAAAGTATCGTCATTTACTCATTTTACATGGAGTTTTCATTTCTCTTATTGGTTTGAGTTAACATATTTTTGGAAAGTGTGTCGGTTATGTTTGTAATAACTCACATTTTTTGACTAGGCATGAGAATTTGGTTCGTTAGCGTGAGTTGGCGTGAGATCGAAGTTTTAAACTCGCAGGAGTGAGACTCACGCCTAAGGCGTGAGAGTTGGCAGGTATATGATTGTGCAGTTCCAGAAAATATCCATACTCACCCCATGAAAGGTCATTGGAAATTCCAAGGCGGGGGGTCTCAAAAGCCAAAACTTTTAAAGGAAAGTATGGGGCTTAACTGGAATTTCCAGAGGGGAGGGGGGATTCAAACCAACAGCTGAACCAAGAAGCTTCTGTGGGACGAGTATGAATATTTTCTGGAACTACATATATTCTGATACGCAGTTGGACACAAAAAGTAGTCAAGAACAAAGAAAGAATCAAATAAATTTGTTTGGTCTATAACTATGTGTATCCAGAATATAACAAATTAAATTAATGAAAAATAAAATAAAAGTGTCAAATGGAACATTAAAAAATGGTATAATGCCTAATATAATAGGTGAATGACACGCTGACACTACTGAATTTTCACTTTTACCCAATGAGTTTATACAATTTAGTGAAGGAGCAGTTTTCTGAAAAAATCCTCCCCAGTGAAGTAATCAAAGAGTTCCAATTCCTATTTTGTATTATAAATACCAGTGGCATTTGCTGAAGAAGCTGAGGCAAAATTTAAGATAATTTAGGGGGCTTTCCTATAGTCATAACTGGCTGGCCTGTCCAGTGGTTTTGAATTTGAAATGGGCCTTTTACACAAGATTTTCCCACAAGATTTGTTGTGTTGACTGATTTGACAGGACTAATCTGACTAACAACGGAATTCTGTTCTCGAATATACTGTTCTGGCTGGTCAGTTCTGTCAAATGTAAAGCACTCTTAGAATCCCAGCTTATCGAATATCTGACTGGTGCACCATAATCAAGAACATCAAGAATCCCTTTACAAGATGCGAGTCTTAACTTACCATTTCACCTGATAAAACCCTTGAAAATTCACTGTTCATCGCATAAGGCAGTGCCGTCTGAGCTCGGCCATGATATGCACTTTGAAAACTGTCAAAATACAACCACTTGTCTGAGTCTATTCAATTCTAAAACTCAAATAAAAAATTTAAATTAAAGCAACAACAAAAACAACGCTGCAGACACTTGCGACTTACCGTTTCTTAATCTCTGTTAGGTACATAAATGCTTTTGATCTTTCGAAATCCTTCACAGAAATGGAAAGAATACTCAGAACATTTTAAATAAATGTTTTAATATTTCAATATTTTAGAAATAAATTGAAAGCAATCAACTCATCAACTGATAGCAAACAAAGCAGACAAAGCATGTTCAATGACTTACATCATCTGTAATGCATAAGTATACAATCCTGTCTTCTGATATATAATGGAACAAGTAGCTGTAAAGAAAAGAGTAATTTTAGAGCTTTCTTCAAGGCAATCCACACTAACTCCTGAAAGAAACCTTTCAGTTACTTGCAGTCAAATAAAACTTGATTATGCTACTCACTCGGTAACTTTCACAAAAGGGTCACTCTATGATTACATTACAGTCAAAACAGCTCAAGCGTTACTCTCAAGGGTGGATTAATGATTCCATTAATGCAAATTTGATTTCATTCTTTGCTTCAATATTCCATTCTTGAATTCAATATTTCAATGTCCAACTGCAACTCGATTCAAAACTCGGATGTTGACAGTTGACTAGGTTATGCAAATTCAGGCCGAATTTCCCCGTGCCTGTCGCGTGAAGCCAGACAACAATCCAATCAACATTCAAGTTTTGAATTGTTGCCATTTTTACTTTGAAATATTCAAGCAATTTCCATGAATTGCACTCAGAGAACGTTATGTACATATTATCAAATATTTAAGTTAATCACATACCTTCCCTGGGTATAAGTGAGTTTGGAATTCTCTGGTGGAATTCGACTCAAAATTTGTTCTGTGACCTCAGCAAAGTTGCCGGCACAAGAAGCAAACTTGGCCAGCACTGTAGTTCCTCTAGCTACAACACTATATAGGATCGGCATGGTTTCTTCCTAAAAGCAGGATTATAAATTTAGAAACAAATCCGTATACAACTTATTATTTTCTAACATACAACATGGTATTCAATCTGACTGGCACACAGTTCCTTTTTGACTTTATAGTAAACATTAGTTTAATTTTACAATAAAAGGTTGAAGCAAAATTTGGAGAGGGCAACATGCTAAACCTGGTTATTCAAAAGATGAATATTCCAACCAACAGAAGAAACACCATCCATTGGATCTAGTGACTTATCTGACTCTGGTTGGTCAAAGAATAGAAAGCACTATCCAGCTGATTAATCACTTAGTTAGTTTTGTGAACACCTATCCACTGTACAGAGATTTATCAAGTAGATAGTATTACCAACCCATTGTGCAACTGGATCGTGGTAAAAAGCATTATAACCCACCAAGATATATACCAGCCCAACAAGAATTTCAACCATACTCTACTCTTTAACCAAAGAATCTCAACCATGAAGAGTTCTGTTTTTGCACAAGCGTGTATTTAATAAGCACTGTGCTGCTTATTAAATTTTTTGTGCCTCAAATGCAGTAGTTATTCGAGGGCGGCGCTCTCAGAACTATGTATTGCAAGAATTCTGGATAGAGAACTTAATGGGTGAGCAGTGAACTAAAGAACGTCGCTTTTGATGAAAAGAAGTTTCCAATGTTGTTTTAGAGTTGCTATGTAGTAGTTTTTTGGCTGAATGGCTCGTAAATGACGGGGATGATCGATGGATTTTTTTGGGGTTGAAATTTTTGATTCCGGGATTTTTTTGGGTTGGAAAATTTGGCAAGTATTTTTTTGGGTGACTTGATTTAGATAGGGGATTTTTTTGGGCATTAAGAACGAACTAAAGTGCCTTGGCGCGGCCTTGGCGTTTTTATGGTATGATGAAAAAACAAAACAAGCGTTCTTTGTGTTATGTTATTGAAGCTCCTGGCAATTTAGGGGTAATTTGACAAGGGATTTTTTGGGGGGTTATTTTTGGTCCAGGGATTTTTTTGGGTAATGTCGGAAGACTTAGGGATTTTTTTGGGTCCTGGGTTTTGCCTCCATTCCATCATCCTCGTCATTTACAAGACGGAGTACCCCCCTGGGGGGGGGGGTCTTATTCGAGTAAATACAGTAGCTGTAAAACGTATGATGGTTGCTTTGTGCTACACACACCAATAAGCCAATTCTGGACTTTTCTGGCTGGCTTGTATTGGTATGTAGGTACGGGATACTTACCTCCACTTCAATGAATAATATTTAGAGTTGAATTATTACTAATTTAAAAGCTGGAAGCATTCACAGAAGCTGTGTTTATATACATAGATTTCTGGCTAGACAAAATGATTAAGAATTAGCTAAGGATCTGTGTTTGATCTTGTCTGTCTATTGTTTCAACTACATCTGTCGTCAAAGAAAGAAATAAGGAAAACTCTTACTTCTTTTAATCTAACTTTCCTTATTAACCAGCCTGGCTTAATTTTAAGCTTGCTACAAATGCTTGCAGAGACACATTTTATACACCAAGTAATGACAATCAAACCTTAAAAGGCTAACTGAAAATATAACTACGGAAACTAAAGATACGTTTCCCATTAAATGTATCTCTTACCTTTCGTTTTGAGTTTTAAATATTGAGGTTTTCTTTCTTGGAATAACTTCAATCTACGCCATTTATCGACTGAAATGACGTCATTCCCTTTTCAAGAAAGGGCCCTGGGAACGAGGATTGACCGCTGTCCCATTTGATCGTGTCGATAAATCCAATATGGCGGCCCGCGAGGAAGGAGAGACTGCGAAAGTTCGTCGGTTGGAAGTGGTACGTGGCAATGTTAATTGAATTAAATGCCAAAAAAAATTGAATGTTAGTAATTTTTGGGTTGTTTTCGTTAATTTTTTTCGCCTGTCTTTCATTTAAGATGCCCACAGGTAGCGAAGATGACGAAACATGTGCGACGTTTGTTTTGCACGAAGAGGATCACACTCTTGGAAACTCGCTGAGATATATCATCATGAAAAAGTAGGGAAAGATTTCCGCACAGCCCCCTACATTAATTATGTATGCAACTATTTCATACTATCACTATACATAAACAGCAATCATGAAAAGAACGAATCAGTCAGATATTGTATGCATAATTAATGTAGGGGGCTGTGCAGAAATCTTGCCAAAAGTAGGGCAAGTTTTTATCACGTCATTTGGTTGGGAAGGGGTGGGGGAAAAGGTGAAGTTGCTCTCTGTGTTCGATGCGATGAATGCTGCACACTGCGGGAATGGGCCATTCATTTTGTACATATCCACCGCCTTCCCCCGGGCTCCCCCACCCCACTGCACTCCACGCAGCAACCCCCGTAAACGAGATTTTCTGTAGAGATCTTTTACATGTTTATGACTGGGTTTGGAAGAAAGGTGGCTATTCTCCGGGAGGGAGGGGAGTAAAGAATATTTGGGTTATTTCTAAGGTGGGCGTCCTGTCGGTAATTTGATCTTGTTTTCTTCGGCAAGGGGGGGAGAGGGATTTTGACTTACCACCTCATCTTAGGGGTGGAGATAGGGGGCAGGGTGGCACCCAACTTATGTCTGTGTAGGCTAAGGGGAATATCACCAAGTCCATGTAGGAATTTGTTTGCTGGTGTGTGTATTGGGAGAATAAGGGGTTGGGGATAGCGGTGTGCCTATCAGAGGTGGGCACTGCACCATGATAGCTTTTAAATTTATGCTTACCTTTATTTACAAAGAAGATTCAATATTGGCGGACTAACATTACTGTAAATTTTTTCAACATACTTGTTTTCTTTCAAACAAGGTGAATCTTGACTAAACAAATGAGTGCTGCTATGTCTTAATCTATTCAGAACATTAATGTTAACATACCTTTTCCTTTTGTTGAAGTCCTGATGTCGTATTCTGTGGTTACAGCATTCCACATCCATCAGAAAACAAAATCAATCTTCGGATCCAAACAAATGGTAAGTTTGAGCTGTAAGCGAGTAGTCTTTTAAAAGCTTCTATCATCAAAATTCCCTTCTGCTTTAAGTGGGAGTTTGGGGGGAGGGGGGAGTGAGGGTCAGAATTATAGAGGTTGTTGTATCTACCAATCCACTACATTTTTTGCCAAATCCAGCGATCTGCAAATATTTTTGCTTAAATTTGAATCATTCTGTGAATCTCTTCTTTGAATAAGCAAATATTTTTTTGCCATATTTAAAAATACTGACCAGTAAGTTTAAAGTTTTGGGGATACTTGAAAGGAACAATGTTTTAATGATAATATTGCAATTAGCTTCTTATGCTTATCATTAGATTTGATTTTTCTAGGTACTCCCGCTGTAGATGTGTTGAGAAGAGGTTTATCAGAACTCACTGCAATGTGTGAACACATGCTGGCTACATTTGAGGTTGGGTATTCATGTGTGTAAAAGTCAATCTGGCATGTATGTTTGCAATCTCACAACACCAATAGCATTTTGTTGAAATGTTCTGTTGTACTTTTACTTTGAACAGACAGCAGTTGAGGAACACAAAGAAGCTAAACAAAATGGTGATTTTGACATGTCAGCTGCCGATGATTGATAGATATCAGCAGACTAACATATTGATGGAAAAGTCAAAAGATAGAAATATCGCCAAGAGAGAATTGAAGGGTTGACAAGATAAATTATGTGCTGCAAGAGAGATTGGCTTGAAAAAGAATAAGTCCTTACTGAGTTTGAGAGTACTTAGTGTATTTAAAGTTGGAGAAATGTAGTCTGACTTGCTCAGACATAATGACAAAGGTTGCAGAAAAGCTACCTGCTCATCAAGTTAAAGAGTAGTGAAAGTTCACTGCGGTTTTAACTAATTTCGGCGTAAAAATATATTGTTTCCCTGGGTGGGGAGGGGGAATTTCTGTAAATTTCTGTAAAATTGGATTGAACTTGTAAAGGATGCCAATCTAGGGACTTGCCTCAATCTTTTTTTGAGCCCCTTTACATGGCCGTTTTGGCTTCCCTAAACACCCTAAGTGAGACCAAACACCATAATTTACACCCTACGAAAGATTACAAGCATCCCTGTCCCTCTCATATGAGAATCCCCCCTGGATTGTTTCGTAGAAGCTGATAAGAGCCACAACAAAGCTGCAGTTAGTTTTTCAGGCTGTGGTAGTCATATTTACCGTTGAGAAGGAATGACAGACTGTTTTCTCTTGGACTTGTTCCTGGGGGGAAATAGATACCGGTAGTTTTGTTTTCTCAAGAATGTGAGATAAAGTTGAGGGAAATGTTGAGAGTTGAGACAAGCAGGTGTAAATAGTTTCATAACTATTTTTGTAATAACAAGAGCTCTTAGAGCTTACAACTGCGCTGGTCTCTTTAGCACTTTAGGGGAGCCATGTGGGGGGAACAAAAAATGCGCCGCCCCCCTTATCCCCTTTACCTGCGTCGAACAATGTTGCGACTGACAAACAAGATGGTAGGGAAACACCTTGCGTGACATTTCATGGTTGACTAGTTCCATCCGAAATTAAATATTTTTCTTATATGCTAATGCTGGCCAAATTTAATTCCCACGATCCTGATCCGTGAAACAAAAAAATATTTTAAATCAGCATCCAGTGTTGTCTTGAATTACCGTTGAAAGATTGAATAACCAGCTCCGAAAATGGAATATTGGAACAAATAATTAAATCAAATTTGAGAAAAACACTAGACCTGTGTTTTGCTGAATGGAAATTCCCCGGGGAATTAATTTAGCAATGACGTAACGCTTGCAAGTCAGGGTTTGTCTCAGTGGTTTTCCATCAGATTTCAGAAATCCTCTAGATGACACAGCTCCAAAAAAAATAACGCTAAAAAGTCAAACATTTCACACTTAACATGCTAAGTTTAGACCAGAGGATTTGTTTAGTTTCCGTTTGTGGCAGATTTAAACCTTTTAGAGCATTGCGTGATTCTTGCCGATCAGTGCCTTGTGAAAGTAAAAATTTGCTAACGCTAGCACATTCCAGGACACAAACGTAATGTTAATAAATGTAAATTCTTGCCCGCTAAAGCGTATTTGTTTAAAGCGTGAAATTTTAGTATTTTCTTCGATTCAAACTTTTCAAAATACTTCACACTGAATTTTGTAAGGAAAGATTAATGGCCTCGCAAAGATTTGAAAGGAAGATGATAATAGCTTTGAAAAATTACGTGACTCGAGGTCTAGCCGATCGAAAGTGAAACTTGTCATGTCAGCACATTCTTTTACACCAACGTAATGGTATTTATTCACAGATTCTGGCCCGCTGAAATATATTTTTTCTTTTGACGCATGAAAATTTAGAAATTTCTTTGAGTAAAACGCTTCAAAATCGGATATTTTTGCTAAACATGCTTATTAAGACCAAAGCATTTGAAAATTTCCCATTGGTAAGTTTTTTCTAGCTTTTAAACCTTGCGTGACCCGAGCCCGGCCGAGCGAGGCATCAGTCTGGTCACTGAGAAAAAAAAAAAAACCGCTTGCAGAGCAAGAACTGCGCAGCGCAGTTAATTATAGCAATGGCAACTAAAAAATAAAGAAGAAATAAATAAAAATAAAAAGCATTTGATACACTTTAAACTGTATTGTGTTCAGCACAAGCTTCTTGTTATTGAATTTTATTTTCACAAGCCTGTGCAGCACTCTACTCTGTTTTCACTCCTCAAATTCCCTCAATCCTCCTACTTTCCTTTCCTACTTTTTCCTGTGCTTTACTTTAGAACTGAAAGCAATGAATTTTATAGAAAAAAATCCATCAATGGAAGCCAAAAAGTCTATGAGTCCATCAATGGAATGATAGTCAAGACTTGAGAAAAAAGAAGACACAATCCCGCTTTTCAAAACACAAGAAATTAACAAACAACCACAAATAAAACACACAATGGGTGGTGAATCAGGTCCTTCAAAAAATGCATGTCATGCAGAACTATAGCCATATTTCATGAGTCTTGTCACCTCAAAACTTTTTTGGCAAGAATAAGGAAGTCTTGGACTCAGAAAAGATATCAGTTTTGCTATCTCACAAAGTCTCAATTTTTAATACCATTCGGACACCCCTCACACACTATAGACTGACCTAATTAAAAAGCAAATACATATGAAGCTTTTCAATTTCATCAAATAATTTCATCATTCATCAACTTTATTATAGTGTCAACGTAACGCTTCTACGTGTGGCTCTTCCTCACAGGATATTGGTATTCCTGTGTCGTCCCTTTGATCCTGTGGTCCCTGCGGGCACCCTGTGGTTCGTCCCCAGTCCTCCTTTGCCAAAAAAGCAACGCCTTGCAGAAAATCAGAACCTGAACAATTTTGGAAGGTTTTTGGAACGGTGTAGATAGCCATGGGACGGTCAAAGAATCTAATTTTGGTTTTTCTAGCCATAGTTGTGACAGCAGTGCTGCTAAGGAGACTATTAGGTGTTTACGCTCTTGTAGTCCCGCTTCTTTATATGTTTTTTGACGTGAACTGGAGTTTACGCGTAACATGGATTGTTCTAAAGAAGGTTGTTTTCAGGAGAGGATCAAACCACGATTTCCTGGATGTTTCTGAAACCACCTTCATCGTTCTTCCGTCAGACATGGATCTTAACCTTCACATGAATAACGCTAGGTGAGTTATGGTCATTACAATTAGCTGATTACAAAGGTGAAATCCTAGAGAACTGCTTTCAATTTGTGGTTGTTGAAGTTGTCACTTATGAATAAATAATATGTCATGGGGGTATGTCTTGAAAGGAGTAACTTGAGTTAAAACTGAATTAAAAAGAAAGCGGATAGAAAGCAGAGAATAATGTAGGAAATTTGCAAATCCTAACCAAAATAAATAATAAAGTTTTGTTGTGGACATAATTTAATTAGAATTTTATGTTTATGGCACAAGTTCAATTATTTGATCTCTTCCAAAATATTATAATTATTTGTTTTTGCTGACCTTATTTTCTCTTCTTTAAAGGGATAGAAACTTAGGCATAGGAAATGACCATCAAATTTGTTTAAATAAATAAAATGACCCCTTAAAACAGTGAAGGAACATTAAAATAACACACTAAATGCAAAAGAAGGTACCGATGGGCAAAAGTGTCAAAGATTGAAACGGATTGCGATATGGGTTTTTGAAATATGGTCCGGCAGGAACAGTTTTCAAAGTTAATGTTGTCTGCTTGTAACTTTGAATTATAACGCCCGGGGGACTCATTTGGCTGCCATGAAGCTGTGGCTTTGTCATTTAGAATCACAGAATTAATTTCTTTGTAAACATTTAGTTTCATAGTGAATATTTGGCAAAATTTGATAACATAAAATTAACTAAGCCGTGACACAGTCCCTTTAATGTTGCCCACATTCTAGTTCTTGGTAGCTGAAAACTATCTGATTTTCCTTGCTGCCTTGTCTTGATTACCTTAATGAAACAACTAAATCTTTTCATTTTCACTACAGGTACCTCCGTGAATGTGACTTTGGGAGAATTAACTTTTGGATCACAAGTGGAATGATGCGCGTCTTAAGAAAGAGTAACTGTGGTGTGACAATAGCTGCCTCAACTGTGCGTTATCGCAGATCACTGGAACTCTTTCAAAAAGTAATTCTTAAAACCAGAGTGTTGGCTTGGGACGAAACTGCATTTTATTTAGAGCAGAGATTCACCACAGAAGATGGTTTTGTTTATGCTATTGTTCTAACAAAGAATACAGTAATTCAAGCAAATAAAAAGGAAAGATTTGTCTCACCGGGTGAACTGGTACAACTTCTGAGTGGATGGAATGTGCAAAGTCCTTCGCTATCACATGATTTACATCTCTGGATACAATACAACAGTGCATCAAGTGCAATGATGAAAAATGCTTTGTAAGCATAATCTATATGAGCAGTCATGTGATTGGCTTTCAGCTGAATGTCACCAGTGAACACTAGCTAATGCAATACCAGTCACACAAATAAATATAAAAAGATTTAGTACAATTATTTTATTAAATGAATTATCAACCATATTAAAATTTCCATTGCAGTTAAGATTGGTTTAGTTTTTAAATTTTGGACAGTTCTTTTCATTACTAAAAAGAAACAATAAATTGTATACATTTTGCTTATGCTGCCAAATTTTAATTAATTATTGGTGATAATCACTGTGGTAGGCAACTATTTAGAAATTTATTTCAGCTTTATTTTTTTTTTATTAATAATTTGTCTTGAAGTGTTCAAGTGTACCCATCAGGGTCCAAGAATAAATTATAATTATTATCCTACATGAAGTTAATATATAAACTCAGGTTTGTGAAATAAATTATTAATTAAAAGAAGCATACATAGCATAATCAGTTGTGCTCATTAATTATAATTAGTTTTAGATAACTTATTTTGTGGTTATTTTTAAAAGTAAATTTTTAAAAAAAAACCTTCATTTTGTGTTGAACATATTTCAATTTGTAGTTGCTTTACAAATTCATGTTTGATAAAGTAGTGTATAAATTGAAAAAATTATATTGAGAGAGTGGGAGGGAATTGATACTCGGAGTTGATCATCTTTGACTACAGGCAGATAAATAAAATTGCAAATTTTGCTGAAATTTCAAGCCTTAGTCCTTTGTTGGAGTAAAATGTAAGGGCGGAAATTGAGCCTGGCCCAGATGACCAGAGCAACTCAAAGGAAAAAAAAAGAGGCAAGGAGGTAACCATGAATGGAGGATGAAAACTTATTCTGTTTAGCTGGTGGCGTTTTTGTGCAGTGGCAAAATAATAGCAGTAAGTTCATAACAAGAATTCTAGGAAGCAGTGCTGACATGCAACAAATATGTCATTGACTCGTCAAAAAATTGATATCTTGAAAGCTTGTGGAGGAGGTAGACCCAGTATATATTTATAATTTCCCAATTCCCTACAAAAATTTGCTCTCTCTTGAACCTAGCAGTATTTATCAGTGGCGGATCCACTTGGAAGTGCCGCGGGCCCAGGTCCCCCCTTATTTTTTCGGAAATAGCGCATTTTCTTTGAAGTGCCGGAATTTTCTTCACAGAATTCAATATTCATAGTCAAGCGGACCCCCCCCCCCCCTTAGCTGAAGGTCTGGATCCGCCACTGTTTATTCAGAGGTGGCAGAGCGTTTTGTAATGTGGGGGGCTAAGACTGACCCAGAAATACTCGGCAGGTTTTTGTATTTGGGGCGACTTTTTTTCTGTTCTAGGTCTTCTAGCAATTATTTGTTTTCTGAGCAGTTTCTAGACCAAAGATTTCCAAAGATTCTCTGTTGTTCGAAGGTTGTACAAACGTTTTTGATCATTTTTCAAACTTTTCCAAAGAGAAACCAAGTTTCCTGAAGACTTCCAAGGAAACAAAACAAAACATTGTACATTTTTACTAAAAAACGGTTTATCTTGTATAATTTTCATAAATTTTACATGTAGCCTAAAAAAATTCTTTGAACACGGTATCCTCCCCTCCCCTGAAGAAAAATGCCGGAGAATTTAAGATAAACGTGCTAACGAACCCACCCCTCCGGTTAAATTTACTTTATACGTGCACCTACCCATGCCATCACTAACCTGAGTACGGCCCCAAGGGGGGGGGGGAGGGAGCAAATTCATATCCGCTCTATCACGTGACGCACGGAAGCAAAGGTGACCGTGAAACGCAGTTGGTCAAGTTGGTGTATTTGGTTCAAGATCTTATATCTTTATGATCGATTTATATTATCCATCGATTGTTGTGTAGGAAGGATCAAGATGTCCAGCAAGTCAACGTTTTTAAAAGTTGTTTTACTTGGCGATGGCGGTGTGGGGAAGTCATCGTTGATGAACCGCTTTGTAAGTGGGAAGTTCGACAGTCAGTCGTTTCACACCATCGGTGTGGAGTTCCTAAACAAGGACGTTTCTGTCGAAGGACAATCGTATACCTTACAGATCTGGGATACAGCTGGTCAGGAAAGATTTAAAAGCTTAAGAACACCATTTTATCGGGGATCGGACTTGTGTTTGCTAGTCTATGCCGTGGACGATGTTCAAAGCTTCAAGAACTTGGCAATGTGGCGAAAGGAATTCTTGTATTATGCCGACGTTCGCGAGAAGGACAACTTTCCTTTTATCCTTTTGGGAAATAAAATTGACGTTAACGAGAGGGTTGTATCGCAAGAAGAAGTACATCGCTTTTGCAAGGACATGGGTGGGATACCTTACTACGAAACAAGCGCAAAGGATGCCACGAATGTTGATGTTGCCTTCAATGCAGCAGTGAAAAGGCTGAATGAATTGGAACAGAGCAAAGCAAAAAGTGATTTCAGTGCTACCGAGGGAGTGAATTTATCCAAAGTTCAGAAGAGAGAAACCTCAGGTTGCTGCGAATAATAGTTGACAATTAATTTTTTTTAAATTTTTGTTTAACTTAGGCATGTGTGTGTTACGTTTGATTTCTTGTACCACTGCTGGTAATGTCATTCCATGATTGTACTATAATTAATTCTGGTACAAGATCAAACGCACATACATTGCCTGCTTCACTCTAGGTCTATCACATTGCTGATTCCGCACTTAAACGCAAGTTCATTTAAAGGGATATGCTGGCAGACG
The DNA here is from genome assembly GCF_052425735.1 of Oculina patagonica. Taxonomy (NCBI): domain Eukaryota; kingdom Metazoa; phylum Cnidaria; class Anthozoa; order Scleractinia; family Oculinidae; genus Oculina; species Oculina patagonica. The sequence continues at coordinate 4,413,308 of NC_135762.1, forward strand.
CAACGTGGGGAGAGGCCGGTGCCGTGGCGAGGGGAAATTCCTGGGGATGCCACACAGAGACATGGGTGAAATGGGTAAAGGGGTTATGTATGTATGTTATGGGGACATGAACACCCTATGATTGGCTTGTTTCTTGCTGTTGCGTGGATATATGGCATGAATAGCTCATACTAGAAGACAATTATTTTATTTTATTTTTTCAATATACCCCTGGGATGTGTGAGAAGTCACACTCATGACTTTCTTTTTAAAACAAAAAATTATCACACAACGGGACATCCATCATTCTTCTCAGACTTGTCCCTTGTGGGTACAATTTGACCTTTTCATGATCCACACCTCATACATGACTTTTTGTAAAGAAGTTATAACTCACATCAGTATGGCTTGTACTGGTGTAAAAAATTCTTACTATTGGTAATTACGAATTACATTGGAATCCCGATTTTCTCAAATGCTAGATTTGTTGAAACCTCCTGATAACTGGAACCAAAAGTTGTTTCCCTTGGAGGAAAAGAAATACTGTAAAATTCCGGTTATAAGCCCCCCACCCCACGGTTATAGGCCCATCTACCTGGAAACAAAAAATACATCCGATTATAAGCCCCTCTGCATATAAGCCCCCCTCTACCGGATGACAATACTGAACAGGGCTAAATGTTGCATTATTATGTGTTTTTTACTTAAAGACTTATTCGATCAACACTCCCGTGGCTCGTTTCGAAACGTTTTTTCCATTCCATTTATAAGCCCTCCCGGATAAAAGCCCCTCCACTTATAAGCCCACCCAAAACACCTTACGAAGTTGTATAAGCCCAGGGCTTATAACCAGAATTTTACGGTAGCCCTTATGCGTGTTTGCTTATTAGAATTTCCGGTTTCCGTAATCAATAATTTTTACGGGATGGGGGGATTGGCCCCATGCCCAACCCCCAACCTGGAGGACCAGGGTTTTCTGTCAGGGTGTCCTTCCCTTAGCCACAATATCCCGTTATTTGAAAGGCGCCGGATACCCGCCTTTTGCCGTTGTCGCTCAGCTGCAGTACAACTGCATTACCAGGGTTATGACGAGGACATGCGACAGCCGACTTGGTGGCAGAGCCTATGACACGGTGGGCATTTCCTGGCATTTGCGAAGTGCACCTGGTGGCCCCAGTGCACTCCACCAGGGCCCCTTACCACCCTTCAACCCGGCCCTTTGCCCACTTAGGGCTTATGGCCAAAAGTCAAAGTCTTATGCGTGTTTAGGTCAGACTGGCTAGTTTCACCCACCAAGCCTCACTTCTGAAGTGCAGACATGTAAATGTTATCATGAACGAATTCCCAAAGCAGCAAAGATGATAAGAATACCAGGTGAAAACTGCATGAAGGTTAGCCTGAATTTCAGTAAAGGTGGCTGAGGGTTAGAGATAATTTAGTAAACAAGGCTTGGTGGTGAATTTTGAGCATATGACGTTATCATGCGTAAGGTCTATTAAGCTTACAATGAGATACTGACAATAAATAATATCTTTCCGGTAATTTTTAAACTACAGTTCATACCTTTTCTTATATTAGTTGCACTATTTATTAAGTCACCAATTACTAGTGTCCTTTATTAATAACAAGCCATTAATATAATATATGAATAACAAATTACAGTTTTCAAATATTGATTTTTTTTACTGTTTAGTATTTATTAGGGGTTTGTTTTTTTTTTTTTTTTTTTTTTTTTTTTTTTTTTTTAATCATGTCAAGAACAGAAATCGAAATGGTCCCAGTGTTAGTTGTATTTCGACAAATTACTGAGCAAGTAATAACTAGCATTGGCACCATTCGATGCCACATGAACCCAAGTTCATGAATTAACTCATAGTTTGATAATTGTGCTTCAAATGAACTTTCTCTGTTTATGCTAGACTTTGTTTTCAGGAGAACAAGAAAGTTTTAAATTGATTGGTCTGACATATTTTTTGTGAGTTCTCCTTGATCAATGAGCTGTGAATATAATATATAATAATTTAAAATAAATGTAGTTTATTATATATAATTATATTAAAAAAGATTGTCTTAGATTGAACTAACTAGTGTATAACTATCTAATTCTCTAGGTTGATGTTCTAATAATATTAGTTGACATAAGCAGTAATTAAAAGTAACTAAGAAATGCTGAATTATTGTCATTAAGTTGCATGTGGATTGTAAAAATACAAGAAGTAAATGTTGTTCATTTGTTCCTGTTTATATGAATCTCTTCTCTCGTGACTTCCAGATATCATGGAAACTGAATATGGGAATCAGAGTTAGAGAGCAGAGCCACTTGTTCCTGTTACCCAGCTGAGCCTGGGGCACAAGGAACAAGTGGCTCTGGGGTCAAAAATTAACCAATCAAATTTGTTAATTTTTGACAGGTTCACATGTTCATGTGTTTACGGTTGGATGATTTACAATATTTAAATTAAATTTGAATGTTTGAAACGAATAATGCAATCTGTTCGCCGTTAATCAAAACTATTCTGGAATAATTATAAGGCGGCACGCCCTGACTATTTTGACTGTAATGGACCAAACAATACAAAATGTTTTTTTGCAGAATTTGCGTAAAAATAGTCTTGTTCCCAATGGAGAGAAAGTCTATTGTTCTGGTCCACCAACATGGCCTTGGACAGACCTCACGTGAAAACGATCTATTTGTGATAAACCTCTATTAAGCAGGCACTAACCGTTTCCCCCAGGGTGTCTGCTTAATAGGGGTTCGACTGTACTTCTGTGCAAAATTCCATTCCATGCCCAGCCAATTTTGAAATGGAAACCGATTAATGGCCATCTCGGCTTTAATAATACAAGCAGATTTACATTTCCCCTGCTGATGCCAAAATGTTGCATCCATGCTTGATTCTAGCTTCCTGGGCAGATGATCTTTCAGTTCACCATGATGATCTTTCAGTTCATCTTTCCTCTTCCTTGTCGGAAGAGGAAAGATGAAGTAACTAGACCAGAGTAACAGTGTAGGAGGTTAGCTTGATTGTTACTTCCGGAAAGCAAGATAAAAACTGTGATCTTACAAGCCACTGGAATGACATGGTTTTTAAAGGTGAGGTAAAGCCTATACCTGCGGACGCTCACGCCTTGGGCTGAGTTCAGACTGGGAGCTTATCCCTTTATCTGTAGCATTAAGTGACGCTTACGAAGTAATTTCTCACTCCCCCTCGTGATGGGACTACTAACGTCACACTTTCCAAGGTTATAACCTCAAACCAATGCGAGAAATGAAAATTATGCAAAATGAGTAAATCGCCATACTTTCACGACATCGCTGGGCTGGAAGAGAGAAAGCATTGGAAATGAGTAGTGTCTTGCCCAAGAACGCATCCACGCACTGGGACCGGGATATGTCCAGAAGTCTCGGAAAACCCGACCACTTCGGAGAACTCCGGATTTGTCGGATCATCTTCGGAATCATTAGGCACACTCAGGATACATGGCGTTTGACCCAGAAAAAGCTGGTTGGTATATTATTTCTTGGAGCAAGGGCTATAGACCGGAGCTTTCCAGTTTTGAGCATTAGTTATTGAGTATTGTAAACACCTGCCACCACTTGCTGCAAAGAGAGAATATCACTATGCACTAGATAAGGTGTAGTTCCATAAATTATCCATACCTCCCCCATGGAAGGGATTTTTCCTAAGGACCCCCACCCCACCCTTTTGGAAATTCCAATTAATTTTCATACAATCATTTCCTTAACGTTTTTGGCCTTTGAGACCCCTCTCACCCATAGGGATATCCAATCTCTTCTGTGGGGAAGTATGGTCATTTTCTGGAACCACACAATTCACCATACAGGGGATAGCATAGTTTGTCTACTTGTCTACTGGATGACAATTTGCTCAGTGGATCGAGTTATCCACCTTTTGAATGTATGATAAAACAGATCACTATGATGAAACATGACATTTGTTTTACGAATATTACACTTTAATTGTGATGTAAAGAAAAGTTCTTGCGTGTACACACCAAGACTGTTTATTTAGCAATGTATTTACATGGAGTGAATTAACAGCAAGACAAAATAAAGTTATCAATCTTTTTTTTTTAAAAAACTCCACAGTTATACATTATATTTATCTAAGAGATTCCAACCCCTTTTTAAGGAAAATAGGGAGTAGTTTATAGCACCCAAGACTTATACACAAGTGCCAAAATTGCCAGCCTCTTGGGGGTCCTGGGGCATGCTCTCCCAGAACATTTGCCAATTTAGGTTCTCTCAAGTGCCATTTCCTGCACTTTGACAACATTTCTGAGTTATTCTTATCGCAGATATCTTTGGGCTTTTCTTTACTCAGATTGCCAAAAAAATGAAGATAATTTGCCAATTTTTCCCTTGTTTTCAGAATTTCATGATAAATCAGGAAAATTTGATAAAAATCGGGAGAATAGGAGGCAAGACATTAGATCAGGAGGGTTGGAATGTCTGATATTATTCTTACAACTCTAGGCTAAAACATTAAATTTACATTTTGTGAAAAGCACTAAATTAATTATAGACAACCTTTTGCACTGGAAGTTACATGTAAGTTTAACCAATTTTGCATGGCTTAAAATCATGCTCTTTTTTTGCTTCTTGTTTGGCGATATGCCAGGAACAATGGAAATGCTCATAGTCTGCAGGCCTAGACAAATAATTTAGTGCTTTTTACTTAAATCAACAGCATCCAATATCATGATATTTACAGTTCTACAGTTAATGGATCAAATAAGATCAATGATATTTTTGGATAAAAAATTCTTACATTGAAATATTACTAAAAGGCACAGTGTCACAGGCATGATTTAAAGTTACCATAAACCATACCTGGATCAGATTGCACCCAACAATAACAGAATAGTAGAATAATAGACTAGAACATAACTAAATCACTATAAGATTCCAATAACTTAATGGAAGTGGGGTTGACTAACAAAGTAAAGGACAGAGAATGGATTACCATAAATCGGTAACATATTTGTCACATGTGGTTTAGATTCCTCTTGGAATTGTGCAAATTCTTATTTGTGCTACATGGAGTTTGTAATGAGTTTTTGTAATACCGGGTATATTTAATCCATAAAAACACAAATTCTTGTCTTTGTCACAGATATCAGTGAATGCAAGCTGACAGTTCTCCTTTAATAAAGTGGCTGTTCGTTACAGCATGATTTATAAATGTGGCTAATCCTTCCCCATCTAAGACATGCGATGCATGACAGATTGGTTGTATATTGTGTGTAAAATCAAAACAATCTCAAAGAAACCTTACTGAATATCAGTTTTACAGATAGGAGAAAATTTAAACACTATAAAAATAGTAGTGATTGCAGTTTTTCACAAAATGAAAAAAAATTGTAACTAACATTTTTTTAAAGATAATCAATTTGCATCCTTTCCACCAGAAACACAACTGCACACAGCAGAAAGAAAAATATGAATCATTAAAGGCAAATAATGCTGTAAAGGCCCTATTCCACAAAACCAAAATAAACATATACTAGTTATGCAAGGCTTTCGAGTGGTATACTATGGAATATCCGACGAGTCACTTGTATTTTCTCAGTATACACACGAGCCTTTAGGCGAGTGTGTATGCCAAGAAAATACAAGTGACAAGTGGGATATTCCATAGTATACCACGAGAAAGTGTTGTGTAACTATTTTATACCATGTCATAGAAAATACGCTTACTAAATTTCGTCGAGAATACAGTCGCAGCGCACTATGGGAAGGTTAGGTTGAATACCGTCGAATATACAACGGCTTTCCTGTATTCTGATTGGCTGTATTTTCTATGGCATGGTATAAAATATGTTATTAGACATTTTCGAGTCTTGTATCGCTGTATATTTTTACGATTCAAAATGCCAATGATAAGTAAAAATGTACAGGGATTACTTCACATTAAAATGTCCAATAAGAACTTTATTATGCAGTGTTTTCTTTTCTAAAATCTAGACTTCCCACTGTTTTTCAATCTTCCATGCAGTCAGGAGGGCTGGGGGGAGTACAAATATCATGGGATCTATATTACTTGCTTTGCAGGTCATTTGTACTCCACGAGTGACGCAGTGTTTGATGCATAAGTGTAAGACATATATGGTAATTTCTTATTTGTAAAGTATTTTTGATAATCCGTAATACTATTAGAACATTGACTAGGATCAAATTCACTTAATTTAGGATTTTGAAAATTGTATTTGGTTTTTTTTTGTTTTTTTTTTTTTTTTTTTTTTTTTTTTTTTTTTTTTTTTTTTTTTTTTTTGGGTTTTTTTTTTTTTTTTTTTAAAATATAATTTAAAAGCCAAAAAAAAATAGGTTCTATAAGTCACTGTGAATGCATACATGTAGAATTAATGACTAGTGAAAAACAATGGTAGTTTATTTTGCAGACAGGAAAACACATTGTGTAGACATGATCATGAATTCAAAATAAAAATGTTGACCACAAAATCATGGTTACAAAAGGACTACTTATATCATAAATTATTTAAAAAAAAGGGAAAATAGCATTTTTAACAACATTATTGATATCTTACATTTTACTCTGCTTCTAAGTAATGGTTATCAATCTTGTACCTTGAACCCTTGCTTCTTTCTGCTCAAGTTTTACAACATTCAGTGACTCAGAGTTCTGTTGAAGGGGGTTTTGGTTTCCAAAACAATAACAATGGCTTGAAGTAAAACACCAGATGTTATTGACCCACGCTTTTGATAGCTTGGCATACACAATTCAACTGGACTTCTGATTTTTTGGACTTCCAATTGGTACTTTCCAGGGTCACTCATTTTCTGACCACTGATCAAGGAGATCAAGACTCTAGGTACAATAAAGCCTGTTCCAGGTGTTCTGTTAGTTGGGGGGGAGGGCGAAAAACGGCGCCAATTTTTCCATCCACCATTCGTTCAGAATTTGCACTGCTCCCCAGCTAACGGAATGCCTGGAACAGGCTAGGTACAAGATTGTATTGACACTAAGCTTTGTAATGGGCATAAAGTTACTTACATGCATATACACACAGGGTGTTTATTAATTATTAATTAACTAAAAACATTTCAATAATTAAATTGTATAAACGTAAATTGTAAGAAGATCGAAGTGACCGTTTAGAGCAGATAATCTCTATATACTGTATAACATCTTAAAAGTTCAACATTAAGTCAAACAATACTGCAGCAGCAACTCTGTTCACTGGTTTTCTCACGATTTCTTTGACCTGTTGAAAATGTGTAAGTTGAGTTAACATCAGGTTACAAATGCAAATACAGTAGGTACACAGTACCTCAACAAAGTACATAAAAACATTTATACCATGCCATAGAAAATACAGCCAATCAGAATACAGGAAAGCCGTTGTATATTCGACGGTATTCAACCCAACCTTCCCATAGTGCGCTGCGACTGTATTCTTTACGAAATTTAGTAAGCGTATTTTCTATGGCATGGTATAAAATAGTTACACAACACTTTCTCGTGGTATACTATGGAATATCCCACTTGTCACTTGTATTTTCTTGGCATACACACTCGCCTAAAGGCTCGTGTGTATACCGAGAAAATACAAGTGAATCGTGGGATATTCCATATTATACCACTCGAAAGCGTTGCATAACTAGTATGTATCTGACTTTGCATACAAGAACTCTATAGCCCTATTTAGGCCCTGCAGTGGCGTGGGGTCTATTGAAGGTCCACCTAGAGAGGCTTAATGTAGGCAAGAGGTTCACTAGAGGTGGGTAACAGGGGTGTAACTGAGAGCAGGCTACTTGTAAATGTTGAAAGAGTGACGGTGAATATGTCACCAGCTAAAAACCAAGTATTACCAGTCATGCACTGTGTTTGATAGTTATTGATCTCTTTATTACCTTGTGATGCTGGTTCTGGTAAGTTTTCTCTTGCCACGAGATGCATTACACTTCGTTTACCAGTCTCCAAATTAAGAGCTGCAACACACGAAACACTTTTGTTACCAATAGTATATTATTCATTGATAATATTACACTTTATATTCATTTATTGATTAACCTTGTTTGTTTTAACTTATTTTTTTAACTCCTGCAAAGTTTGTGCATGTTTTTAGTATACAAAATTCTAAGACTTACATAAGCCATATATTTTTTTAAATACTCATTTATTTAAAATATTTTTTGCTCAGACTTGATGTAATCAGTGAAATCACATCAGTATATACCGGTATTCATTATTTGCTAGCTAAAAAAAGTATAAGAACTGCTTTATTGGTTGGTCCCCATGCGGCTTTTCAGAGTCAATGCTTTCTCAAACTCCCCAATTTCTTGATCCAATTTTTGTTCTCCTTAGAGGTTGCAGAAATTAAGATTCTACTGTACATGTATTCTCAAATTATTTAGTATACCAACCTCCTAAAGATACATTCCCATGTAAAAACCGACCATGGTAGATAAGTTTTAATATGTTATGGGAACTGACAGCTTCATCCCTCCAATCTGAAAAAGACAAAACACACCATAACCTAAATTTTTAAACCACAACAGGAAATCTTGTCCTCATTGTTGTGATAAACACAATAAATTACAGTTTTACTCCATGCTTTGCCTCAGTTTTTGTCCAACGCTCAGTTTTTGACACCGCTTCCCATAAATAAAATACAGTGTTGGTCACAACTTTGGAGTCAATGTGTGCTAGCCTGAAGGCCTTTTTCAGTGGCCATAGTGATATGCAAACTCTGAAATTCAAAACTAAACCAACGGTTTACACTTTTTGCTGCCGTCAATCATCTTAATAGACCTCTTGGGAAACAGAAGTTCACTCTAACTGGGTCAAAAGGTCAGGTCCGTCGGTTGTGATTGGAAGATTTCGATCAATTTTGTTTGTTTCTGTTTTTCATGGTTCGTTGGCTGTCACCATAAATATGAGTGACGGCAGCACAAAATACAATGATTATCGTCAGTTGGATTTTGAGTTTCAGAGTCTGCATATCACTGAAAACAGCAATAATCTGTCAACAACAAAAAAAAAACATCCAAAATGCTACTTGCTCATCAGGCAAGTGATAGATAACATCCAATAGCCCCGGGCTATCAGATATGACTTTCTTTACATGCTGGTGACAAAAAAAATTATATGTACATAAGCCTTGTATTTTCAAGCTGGAACAGGCGGCCGCTTTTGTGTTGACAGAAGGTAGAAATCCACATGTGGCCGCCTTTTAAGTTAAGAACCCTGATGCTGACCCGAACAATGGATATAAAGGAGACTACACAATGACTGGCTTCAACAAACATCTGACAGATAAACAGGTTTTATATCAACAGTCCATTGTGATCATATTTTTTAATTTTTTCCGCCTATTTGACAAAATATTGACTGGGGTAGTATCCTTTGAGTATCAATTTTTATGACTATAAATTAGAAAGAGTTAGGTACAAACCTTCAGGCCAGTTTTCATAAACATGCCGTGTTATATAATATGCTGTGTCGCTTGGTGAAAATAAAAATTCATGAGTCTTGCCAGAAACTAGAATTAATCGTAGACATATCTGAAAGACAAAAAGAACCAAGCAACATTGCTTGAAACTTCATTTTTACTCACATAGTAATTCACTGTGACAGTTATTTATTTATTTCAGTAATAATATTTACAGTCCCCTGCACTATAACTACATGTAGCCTGCCAATTTGAATTCTTCTCCAAAACTCTTGTCAATTTTAACAAAAAACTAGTGAGCGGCACAGTACAGCAGTAAATCTTGTTGACTGATTTTATTTTCCTCAGACTGGCTTCATCCGGTAACTACAGACTCTATCAGGGAGTTAATTGTTAGAGGGAACTACATAATTTTATACTAAATTGTCACAGTAATGTTACACTAATTACAAGGGTGTAAACAATAAGACACCCACAAGAAATATGTAAAAGATATGACTAGAATCCTGAACTTAAAAATGTGCAATATATATGATGGCACTAGCTACTTATTGCATGCCCACACTCGTTCATCACTTTCAAATCAGGGCTTGAGACTAATGGTAGCCAACTAGCCAAAGGCTACTAAAATTTAGGTTTTGGCTACCAGGTTTAGCATTCCTTCTAGCCATTTGGCTAGAGAAAAACTCGGAAAAGTCAACTGTTCTTGATAGAAATTAATATACCTGACTAGTGAAAAATTACTTTTGGCTGGTAAAATCTGACATGCCACTAGCCAGTAAACCAGTGAGTTTAAATGTTAGTGTCAAGCCCTGCAAATTCAGTCATGTGTCAGTTCTAAAGTATTCTGTTAACACTTAATAGTGTTTCAACAATATTATTATTACCAAGCTTGTATTGCTTAGGATATAATATATTTTAAAATTAACTGTGACAAGATTGGTTTGTATTGACAGTACAGGCTAAAAGTTGATCACAACCACAATAAATTGTCATACTATAACATACCGGTATATATCATAAAATTTGCCTGTAATCTAATAAGAAGATGACTGACTTGATTTCTTTGTGTGCTTATTAATGCGCTACATTGGAATGCCGATTTTTTGAAGCCTTGATTTTTCAAACCTCCCAATTACTCAAATCAATTTAAGCCATTTCCCTTCCCTCAGACAAACACTGTACTTTAAGCCCTGATGTACTGTAATGATTCGACTTAGCGCTCGGGCACTTATTTACTTTTGGCACCTCAAGGGAGGGCGCTTATTCGAGACGGGGGGCTTATTCAGGACAGGGCGCTTATTTAATTTTTTGAGAAACAACCAAATGTATCTAACAATAACAGAAACTGTAACCAGGGTGAGACAAAAATAAAAACGGCAGCTTGCCCTTCGGGCAAGCTGTTATTTTATCTTACTAGCCCGAAGCTCTGAGGAGCTAGCCCGAAGGTAATTTGCATAATTAATTTTATGCAAATTTAAAATTGTTTTTCCTTTGGAGACAATAAATACATAAATATTCAAAAAGAAAAAGAAAATAATCTTACCACAAGAATTAAAACAAACACATAACGATTTTGTGGCAACTAACGTTGCAAATATGAAGGATCCTGAAGGACACATTTCAAGAGACATAATTCATATGCATACATGACGTACCAATGCCTGCAATGCATTTTGGGGCGTTTTCAAAAACAGTCAGCCATTTGCAAGTTTTACGAAGTGATGGAGTACTTTATGGCAAAGCAATACCATGGATTGGAGAACTATGACTTCTTTTCTTATTGTGAATGCTTTAGAAGCAAAGATCTTCCAATATAATTTTCTGAAAAGACACAATTCCTCAGAAAATGGCCGTTACTCATCTTAACAGAGAGAAATATAGTCGCCACGTTCAAGTTTGGCGACTATAAAACCAGGAGTTTTTGTCTCCAAGGATGCAGTGAGTCACATTTTTGAGCCCCAAATTTTTCTCTCTAGTCTAATTTGTCTGATGCACATTTATTTCTGAAGGTTGTCATAAAAAAAACGTTTCTTGCCCGTGTGTTGCTTGCCCGTCGGGCAACCCGTGACCAGAATACGCTAGCCCGACGGATAATTCTACTAGCCCCGGGCTATCGGACAGCACTTTTGTCGCGCCCTGGTAACAGTTAGAAATTGTTAAAAGTTCAGTTACTTCGAAAATAATTGTTCATTTTAGCAGTAAATATATACATGAACTGTACGGTGAACGGTCAGGAGTTTATCTAGTTGGCATCAATGACTTCAGTAGGGGTAGTTATCCACAATAGATGAGGGCGCTAATTAGAATGGGGGCACTTATTGGAATAGGGGCGCTTATTTACAAAAACACATTCGAAGGGGGGCGCTTATTCAAAAGGGGGCGCTTATTGGAAGGAGGGCGCTAAATCGAATCATTACGGTATTACCATTTCCCTAGAAGGTTTGAAAATTTGGGATTCCACTGTATGTTAATAAGGCCATGTTACATGACGCAATTTTTCCTGCAACTTGCAACACAACGTTGCAAGTTACAAAAAAATAGCACATTTACATGTAACACCCCATTTCCGCAACCTGCAATGCAATAAAATGTTGGGTTGCAAGTTGCTGGAACTTTCCCCTACTTTTCAAAATGTTGTGAGACAAGTTGCTGCGTGTAACATGTCTAATGCAACTCGCAATGCAATTTTGTTCGAATTAGCCGATTAGACTTTATCTTTCGCTGCTGGAAGTTGATAAGAATATAATTTTTAATGGCTGCATTGTAAGTTGCAAACAAAAAATTGGTGACAAATGTCACACCCTTGCTACAACTTGCAATGTTTCACAGTCATCATTGTTGCGTTGCAAGTTGCAGGAAAAATGCCTTGTGTAACATGGCCTTTACGATATATCCAGACTTATTATTCAACAGATGCGCGCGCTGCCCATATATGGTCAAAATGTTAACGATATCTGTCATCCGTACATAACAGATATCCTGCGATATTCGTAGGTTGCGAAGATTGGTCCGAAATCTTGTAAAGCGCTGACTAGTTACAGTTTTTCTATGTGCAAAATGTGTTTCGTTGACAATTTGTTGAATAATAAAACAATTATCCTGCTCAATCTTGCGGAATATCGTCTGATTTTAGCCAACTCGGCCTACGGCCTCGTCGGCTAAGTATCAAGCGATATTCCGCGCGATTTCGCAGGATAATTGTTAATTATTTGCTGTGTATAAATTGAATCAAATGAAATCTGCAAATAACACTTTATGAGGCTAAAAGTTGTGAGATGTATCATCCCTGACAAAACCCCATTAATCAAAGTTGTGAAAAATCTCTTCATTTTACAGGAAATGAATTTAAATCAGCTACAAATGTTCAAATCTGTTTAAACCTGAAGATAAACATGGATCTTTGAAGACAATAATTATTATTGACCATAAATAAACTTGAACATTATCTGAGATCAAGAAATCAATAAAATATGGCTCATTAGCCAATGGGCACTTGGTACTATCACAACAATGGGTAGATTTAATAACATTATTCCTTTCAGGATTCTGAAACAATTTTTTTGACTGTGTAGCAACTCAGACAAACAATTCAATTTGGGATCAGACGTGTGAGCTTTCCTTTCTGTTTAATTTGTGCCTATTTTAGCACCTGTACAACAAAACTTGCTAGGTAACAGAACTGTGAAAAAATTCTAGAAGATAACCACCAATTGTGAACTACTGTGGAGACAAATACCAAAAGTAAACATGGGAATGATTCAATTTTCTTTATTACGGATAAATTTTCTTTGTCAACAACGTTGAAACACCGTCTTTATGATTCAACAAGTCAGTCGAATTCCGTATAACATTTCCTTTTACATGTCTATAAACTGGGGATGAAACGACTAATCGCTGTTTTTGTTTGCGGAACCACGGCAAGACATTGCAAAATCAAGATAAAGTTAATTCCCTTTCAGAACTGGAAGTTATGCAGTCGTCGATCTAATATTTTCCACCGTCATCATGAGAAATGGCGTCAATTTTAATTAATGTGACGTTTATCCACCAAACCGTCTAATTTAGATTCGAACGCTGTCAAAAATGCTGTAACGCGCATCTACCAGAAACTAGAACTTTTGTTGACATATATCAAAACCTTTCACTGTAGTTGAGAATTTGAAATCAACAACATCGACAAAACTTTACTTTCAAAAACAAGGCTAAGACTTGTGCTACGAAATCAAGTTCTCACAAGCTATTTCTTGACCCAGCCGAACAGACGAAACCAAAGCAAATAGAACTGTCGAATATCTGGCTATCTTATTTGACAAACAGCGGGATTTTGATTTATTATTCCCAATGAAAGAATACCCCTTCTGAAATTTAGTTTAAAGTTCATCGAATTACCGAGTTTCTCGTTAACGTATTATCAAGGAAGCGACCTTTTATCCCCACCACTTGCGTCTAATCGCTACATACTTCCTAGCACATAGAAACGTTTGCTAACTCCTCACACGTGAGTATAATATTTTGAAAGAGTGGGCTGGCTAAAACAACTTTGTGAGGTTAGAGACAAAGTTGTGTCACCAAGATATCATTTTATGTCCGAAACTGTTTTGATTTCGTATCTAGAATGTGATTTGATTGTCTAATTCCACCGATCTTCGCGAAGTAAACAGTTCTTCCGAGTTATCAGTCAAGGCTGTGATCACTAAAAACAGCTTGCATTCAGAACGAAAAAACAGCCAGTTCTGTTCTTCCGAAGTAAATTACGTTAGTTGTATTCCTAGAAAAACATCTTAGGGTAGATATAAGTAGCATTAAACTATAATCAAGACAGGGAGAGAGCTGAAAATTCAAAAAGTCTCACCTTGTCCTCTGGTATCGCTTTATGTCTTGCAGCAACACCGTCACCCATACTGGGTAACCAGTGTCAAGAATTCTTCAAAGTCACGACCAATGCAGTCCTTAAATTCGTTGAAAATCCCAAGGAAACGACCTTTATAACTTTCCTATAGCAAGGAGAGTAGAATAAGTGCTTTTGTCTTGAATTACATGTCTTCTTCGACCAAATAAATTTCTACTCAGACACTGTAGGCACTTTATCAGCGACGAAAAATATTCCCTTCGTATGCCGCAAGGATGTCTGGGAGATTTTTGAATGACGTCAAAAATGTGATCCGGTGCACACAAACACAATAGACAAAATAATGGCGTCTTTGACCCGGCGTTTTAATACGTACTTGAACGCGTACGAGGCATTTGATAAGAAAATAAGACACAGGCCTAACATTCACTTTATTATAGAGCACTGTAGGTAAAGTTACCCTGGTTTATGCCAAATGTTCCTAGGTAGGGAAGGGCAACTCTTTTTTACATCCAACCCCCTTTTCCTCACTACGTATTGTCCTCCACCACCGGCCCGCCCCTCCCATCATCCTGCCCCTACTAAAAATGTTCCCTTGGGGCAAGAAACAACTGTTGTATCACGAGACAAAGGTTCGGAACAGCAGCAAATTGATTAGACTTTAAATTTTCCTGGTAGCTGGAAAGGAAAACCACAAAACAATGCGCAACCGCTGTAAAACTAAAAAATCAGCGAAAAAGCAAATTCAGTGACAACGTTTGAGTTTCCCGGAATTTTGCTTTTTAAGCGCAAGAAATGAAAATGACAAGGCAAAACTTTTTTAATTGTCCTTGTTAGTCCGTGGAAAAGCATGGTAAAAGTTTCACTTTTTTTCAGCTTGCAGATGCCGGAAAGACAAGTGATTAACTTTCGCAGTTCAAATCCTGTTAAAATATAAACGGGGTGGTGAATGGTCCTTCAAAAAATGCGTGTCTCGCAAAATTTTTGCCAAATTTCAGGGGTCGTCTTGAATTTTTCTTTGACGCCTTCTCGGAGTCTCGATTTCTTTTGCAAGGCTAAAAAGGTCTCGGGCTCGCAGAAAAGATATCAGTCTCAGTTGTTTCATCAAATATTCGACTGCACACTGATTCTGAAACGGGTGTGTAACATGTTTCAGCGTGATTTTTAATTGAAGGTTTTAATTGAAGAAATCAATTTTTCTGAGTACGGCTGAGACTGTTTGGACAAAAGATAATGAATAATCGAAACCAACCATTGGCGATTTCGACTCATCACGCAGTCGCGTATAAATAAAAGTATTTATTGATTGATCGATCAAGCGCAAATTAGCAATCAGTATCGTTTAAAACCAACACAGTTTTCACTTCCTCAACAAATCTTTCATGGCGTCAGGCACTGTCAGTGAACAAAATGAATAACTGGTTACTGATCTGATGCAAATGCAACGAAACACTGTGACGTTAAGTCAATGAAAGAATTTATATTTGAATTCAGATATGTAATTATGACCACTCAGTTTTTGTTCATCCATTTGGTGGTGTAAGTTTTGTTGTGAAACAAGGTGGTAATGGGGTTATCTTGAACGCGTGATTTGACCAAAAAATAGTGCTTGACACGCGAAAACAGCTTAAATTTAAATCTTGCCGTGATCCGTTCATTGCCAGTGTAGTAAAAGCGTGATCTGCTTATTTTGAGGACCGTGATTCGTGATGGTGATTCCGGCTGATTACGTTCGAGAAAACACAAATCAAAAATGCAGAAGATCAAGAACTCAAAGATCATCTCTTCAGGTGCAGGTGTATTCAAATTTAATAAAACAAAACAAACTCAAATTCAAACAAAAAAAAGAAAACAAAGAATACAACAAAACAGAAAACATGTGACAAATCATGAAAAAGCCGGAAAATAAGGCATCGCGCTTGACAGAATTGCGCGGGGTGGGAGGGGGACTTAGGAACTTTTCCTTGTCAACTTTTGGCAGCTTGCTATTCTGTAACGTGCAAACTTTCGAATTTGCTTAGTCTTGATACGTGCTTGGTAGAATTCACAACAAAAGACCTTCTTAGTATCACGCCCCCTTGCAGGACCTTGCTGACGTCACAAAACTCTCCAAGCGCGGCCACAATGACGTCACAAGGTTTTTTTCCCGTCTGTCGCATGTTTTCTGTTTCGTTTTGTCTCGTTTTTTTTTTTCTTAAATTTGTGTAAGCCTTGTTACAGTTAGGAGCATAGGCGTACGGGCACCTTCGGACCTGGGGGGGCGGAAACCTTATTGCCCGAAAAAAAATGACATGCGTTGAAAGCGAATTAGAGAGGCATATAGAATGGACAACAAAACTTGCATTGGAATAGTTGTGCACCTTGTCTTCTTAAAGTTCTCTAATTAATTTCGTGGCGTTGTCCGTAGATGTCAATGCACAACCTCGTTCCCAGCGTCTCTCATCTTCCCGCCCCCAATGCACTGAATCCTTTTTCTTCGGAAATATTTTATTTATTCACTCTAGTCAGAAAAAAATTAAAGTATTTTTGGGGAGCCAATTTACATTGTTTTCGCCCACTTGAAAGTTATAGAAAAGTGGTTGAAACATTCAGGCGTAAATGGGTTAAAACATTTCGTTGAAAGTTTTAGGCTAGCCATTAGAACTAACTAAACGTTTGGGTCAAAAGCATTATCAGAGCATTAGCTTCATCACATCTGTAACAGCTTTGTTTCAAAGTATTACACTGGATCCACCGTGCGCAAACTCTCAAGCTATGGAAAATCCTAACTTCTGGTCGCCCTCGTCAATTTCCCACTCACTTCAAAATCATTACTACTGAATCAAACTGAGGGGTCATGCAGAATTTTCGAGAAAAATCGAACACAATTATAGCAATTTGCGAGAGGAAACGAAAGCAGACAAGAGATGAGAAATTTAGACTTCTGAGAAATTTAGACTTCTGAACCACAAAGTTTGGTATATTTCCAATACTTTTTTGCTGATGTAATTCGTTTTGAACATAACTTTGAGATTTGTCGGCTTATTTTCAATTTTTTCTCTGGCTTATTGCCCGAATTCTGAGCATTTTGCCCGAAAAGTTTCGGCGCTGGGGGGGCTGCAGCCCCCCTCGCCCCCCCGCCTCGTACGCCTATGGTTAGGAGTTGCTAAAACATAATTTTGAACGCATTACATCTCACTGAATGATTCCTTATTGCTGTGGGCCTCACAGGGAGGGTCCATGTTCCCTTTTTCCCAACAAAATTTTGCCCATGTTCCTGTGTTCCTTAAAAGTAATGCTTCGATTTTGATTTTCCCTGTTCCCTAAAATATGCTTTTTCCCCCGTGTTTCCAGTTTTATTTTCCGTTTGTTACATGTTCCCAAGAAGGTTAATGGCTATGTTCCCTTGTTCCCTGAAAACCCCTGGGAGAGGCTCATTCCTGAGTACGGAGCCGGAAAGCGCGTAAAAGGTAATTGTACATGTTTAGAACGGTAAATGGTAGAATATTATGGCATTCCATAACTGCTCGTTTTCCTTCTATTTTTGGTAAAACATTAAAAACAAGCGAACAACACAACAATATTAAAATATATACGCTTTTGTCGTCCCCCCCCCCCCTCCCCCTCCCCCCGTCCCCGTCGGAAGTTTTCAGGTCCCGTGACTGCTGAAGTGTGGTCAGCTGTGGTCAGCACAGCCCCTCATCGCGATTGTGCGCATTCCAAAGGTCCCGGAAGCTGTGTATATCGAAAACATGACTCACTTGCTAATGTTATAGGGGGTTTCAAAGACGCGATCCTGATAGGCTTATGCTTCAAGTCCCAGCAAATCAAGCCTGCATCATCCCTTGATCTACAGCAGCATGGATCTTAGGAAAACTACAAGAATTAGCCTCTGATGGCTGCCGCAAAAGAGGATCTCGAAGCGGTGAAGGAATGGCTCGCGACCGAGGTTAAGCTCGATAGGTATGCAGATAAACTTGAGTCAAATGGCTTTACATCCTTGGAGTTGTGTTGTTCCATCAATGAAAATGCTCTCGATGAAATGCAAATTGAAGCACCGTATCATCGAAGGCGATTTTTGAAGTTTGTCGAGGAGCTAAAAACAAAACTTGGCATGAACATGGATTTAACAATCGGGGAAGACTGTGTCATCGCAAATACGGAATTGACAAGTCATAGTTCCGAAACAGGAAATGAACAGCCAGGTCCGCTAGTAAATTTTGATAGCGAAGACCATTGCAGTGGAAGTTCCGTGCCAAGTGAAGATATGAACGATAAAGATGTCAATGTGCCCATGCTTCCTCCAAAGAAAAAACAGCAATCTGTCAAATTACCTCCTCCTATCCCTCCAAGGGCAGACTTAGAAGAAGTGGAGGCCTCGGAACAAAAATCAACGGCTATAGATACTCATGCAGGAGATTTAAAGCAGGTTTCTGTTCCTGAGAAGCCTGCTGTACAGCCACAACAACATCAACAACAACAACAGCCTGATGTTCCTCCCAAAAAGGTGCCTGTTAAACCACCTCGAAGAACAACACCTAGAAAAAAATCCTCTGAAAATGCTCCAGAGGTTATCCCAAAAACTAAGATACAGACTGGCATGCAAGAACAACATACGATATCTAGTAGCCACATTGACAATGCTGCAACTGTTAATCCACCAGAAGAAAGAGACAATTTTGTTCAAGTTAATTCTACGTCAGTCGTTCCAGAGCTGCCGAAACCAGAAGAAGATACAAACAAGATAATTTCAGGTGAGGAGGTTAATGAAGAAAGACCAATGCCACAGATTGAACCAAAAAGGCCAGCACCAAAAGCACCAGAGAGAGCACCATCAACAAGACCAATACCAAAACCGCGAAATAGAGTCAAGTCAGAGGACAATGTATTATTGTCTGATTTGTTACCTAAGAGTGACACAGCAAATGATTCTAGGGTGGATATCTCTGCTCGCTTAAACAATACAATTGAAAAGAGAACACAGTCATTTTCAACACCAGGAAACAGAAGGATTGATCCTACTGACGAGAAACCATCAACAATGCCCAGAGCTGCAACAGTGAAAAGACCACCCCCTCCAGCCCCACCCTCTCGACAAGGTGGCTCAAGTGTTGTTAGGGCCCCTGTTAAACAAGAGGTTCCAAATATGCCATTACCTGCTGTGCCAGTTACGGGAAACATTCCAAGCCAGTCATCATATGTATTGGTTGGTGCTTTTCAGCAAGGTAACTAGCTGAAATAAAGTAGAAATTCTATGTTACTCCAAGATTATAAATAGGCCTTATCAGGGTTTTCGACGCCATCCCTGAACGCTTTCTAGCCCCGCTGCATCCTTCAAACTCGGCAAATAAAAACTTTTGCCTAGTATCTTAACTTTACAATTCATAATGTAAGCCTAAGTTATCCAGAATTCAATTTTTGTAAAAGATATTTGCCTTCGGATTCCCATACAAACACTGTAATTTCTACCTGCTTTGCCTACTTGTCAAGATGGCCTCGAAAACCGTGATAAGGCCTATTGATATTTGATTTAATATGATTTCATATACAGTGGAATCCTGATCTCTTGAACCCTAAATTTCTGGAACCTCCTAATTACTCAAACCGAAGGTCATTTCTTCTTCCTTAAATGAACACTGTAATTTTTGCCCCAGTTTCTTGAACTTCCCAAATTCTAAAACCAATTTTCCTCTCCCTTGAATGTTCAAGAAATTGGGATTCAACTGTTCACTGTATGAAACTCTTTTTAGTTCATGCTCCAGTTAAGGAGCTTTAAATTGGAAAGTGTTGTTTTCCGCTGGCTGAGGAAGGAATGAAGTGAAAAACGTTTTTCTCACACTCATGTGGGAGTCTGGGTGCTAGTTTGCATGGGCTCTAGGTCACTTGGTTTGACATGGTTCTCAGTTTTCTTGTTGCGGTTCAACATTGCCTGACTCCTGCCCTCCCACCCCTTGTTGCAGTGTTGGTAGCGGTATTTTTTCCTTTCTATTTCCTGAGGCTCTTGTTGGGTTTGCCGTTTTTTGGCATTCAGTTGGAGGACTTCTTTTTAAGTTGAACATTTTTTTCATGATTGCTGGTCAGTTGTCATTTTTGCATTGAAATTTTTTCTAGTGATTGTTATGAGAGCAGTAGTTCCGTTTTGATATGTCTTAAATAAACGTCAGGCTGCGTTATTCGGCTTGGCATAGCCCTCAGTTGTGTTTGATAATTGAAACTTTATGCCTCTAGAAATGTCACTTAAATTTGCTTAATTCTCTTCCCTGGTTTAGTGACTCCCCCTCCCCCAAAAATGCTGATTTTACGGTTGTAAAACATTAAATATTTAATATGTCCCTAAAAATGTCCCATGAAAAGTAACATTCAACCCACTAAATGTGGTAATCTGAAACACACTTACTATCAACTTTTTTTTAAACAAAAACCTTTGGGGAAATAACGTTATTGACAGTTACATTCATGTACCCATTGGCAAACACCTTTTAATTAGAGGGTTATCAAGCTAAAAAGCAAAGGGGAGCAGGGATGGCACAGGGATGGCAGGGATGGGAGCAGGGATGGCGCAGTGGTGAGAGCGCTCGCCTCCCACCAATGTGGCCCGGGTTCGATTCCGGCCCGGTACCATATGTGGGTTGAATTTGTTGTTGGTTCTCGCCTTGCTCCGAGGGTTTTTCTCCGGGTTCTCCGGTTTTCCTCCCTCCTGAAAAACCAACACTTCCAAATTCCAATTCGACCTGGACAGAGGACCCGCATGAAAACCAGCTAGCGCTGATGTGGCTTCCTCTCTAAATATAGTAATTTTTTATTTTTAAGAAATTATCTTTAAACTGTTGTGTTTAAATTATCAGGGGAACACCATGGAGAATCAAGGCCAGTTGTCAATCAACCTGCAGCAGCTGAAGACATTTATGAACAAGTTTGGTCAAATAAGGGAGAAACTGACTATGAAAGCGATGAGTCTTTAGATGGAATGGTTGATGATCTGCCAGAATTTGGAAAGGTATTATACACTTGAACCTATATTAAGCAGCCAGCTATCGAATTCCTGAAAGTATTGTCAGTGTAATACTGTAAATGAAACCCATACATGTATTGAGAGGCCACTTCCATTATAATAAGTGACTGTGACCAACTTTTGGCCATCCCGATGAGGATTCCTCTATTGGTTTTACCTTAGCCTGCGTTGCAGACGAACAAAACCCCGGCTATATCCGTCTGCGAATTAGAGCACAAAAGCTTGTTCCGGCCCCCTGCATGTTACCAGAGATTTCTATAATTACCTCTGATTGGCTCTTCGATAGGGCCGTTCTTCCGTGCGCCGTGATTGGTCGAATGGATGTCGTAACACCATAGTTACGCTTTTGATGATTAACAGATGCACAATAAACTTGCGGCGATCATGGCAGATCGGTGAAAATAAACATTTGAAGCGGTAAAAAAGCAACCGGTTCAAACTATCTGATAAAAAAGAAAACAATAACAACAAGCAGCAAACACAACTGAAAAGCAAAAAGGTCTTTGTCTTGTGGTGAAAGAATGTCACACAACGAACCATCCGTCATCCGTGATGAGAAGCAACATGACCTTGCAACACAACAAACAGCCAAACCCGGCGTTACAAATGCAGAATGCAAGTAGTCGACATCTTCACGGAAAATTTAGGATCAGAGCAAATATTTCGAGAGCTCAAAAAATATCTTGCAAACATGAATGTTCAAAGACTAACCGCAATAGTAATTACATATGGCAAGTTTAACACAGAGGTGTCAAAACAGTCAAAATATACAAACGAAAAGCCGTGCAGACTATGACCTCTACACATTTGCTATTAAAGCGACAGTTTTATGGCCCTACGCAATTTAAAACGCCTCCAAATAATACAGCTTACAGCATAAAGTGCCCTTTCTAAACAAGTGATAGCAAAGTAAATTGGATGACCAATTCCACAGAGCGGCAAATATACAAATTACAGTTATTACTGTATACGACAAGAACGCCTTAGTGTAACTGGTATCTGGTATTCATCGAATGCGTAACTATGGTTTCACAAGATCCACTCGACCAATAACGGCGCAGGAAAGAACAGCCCTTTTTTAAGAGCCAATCAGAGGTTATTATAGAAATCCCTGGTAACACGCAGGGCGGAACAAGCTTTTGTGCTCTAATTCGCAGACGGATATAACCGGGGTTTTGTTCGTCTGCAACGCAGGCTAGTTTTACCTCTATATGTATTAAGTGGCCAGCAAGAATTTTATGTAGTTTGGCCTTGCTTTGAACAAGCTAAATAGAAGAGGACGACTGATAAAAACATTCACATGCTTATTTTGACATGACACGTTTATCGTGACGTGATTCCATTGCACTAAGCTAAGTGAGTATCTTTTTGATTTCCTGGCAATAAATTGTTGTTTCTACCACGCCTTATGCAAATTTCTGATGAACCCCTATAAAGTGGCTGTCTAACATTTCCTCAGAGGTCGCCGCTTATTGGGGGTTCGACTGTACAGTACAGTTACATTTCTTGTACCTGTAGGAGATTATAACTGCCAACTCTTGTATCTTAGGCTTTAGAACTAGTTTCACACCCACAGATCCAAGACATCAATTTCATGCCACCTTACACATGCACTACAGACCAACTTCTCATACCAGACATACAAATCTGGACTACTGGTCCTTTAGTCGAGCCTTGTTGGTATTTATTGCTGGGGTTTAAAGCTGATAATTATTATGTTGTTTTTATTAGCCAAGAGGAGACAGTGTGGACAGTGTCGGTGATAACTCTAGGATGTCTACAAACATTCTCAGCCCTAGGGTAAGTGTGCTGTTCAGGCAGTCTTTGGTCTCCCTGTGGTACAAGTTACTTGAAATAAGTACAAGGCAATCCATTGGTAGCACAGCTTTAGTCAAGCCATTTATTATATTATAAACCTTGATACAACCACGGAGGCACAGTGACTAGTGCACACATCACCCTCATCATGATCAAGAAAACAACATTGTTTGGCAGTTGAAGTGTTAGTTGTTTTAATCATAGACAACAAAATACAGTCAACTCTTGTTATAGTGGACACGCTCTGGGCGTTGTTTTGTGTCCGTAATAGTCAGAGTCCGTAATAGTGGGGTGTGGCAAAAAAAAAAATGCTGCAAACATACAATTAATAAGTAAAGACTATGAGGAGCTTATTAACAGTGGTGAAATAATAGCTAGAGTACGTACTGTAATTATAGCGGGAGTCATTTCCAGTCAAACCTCTGTAGCTTTCACCGGGGATCTGGATTTTGTCCATAATAGCGGGGTGTCTGCAAAGCCAGAGTTGACTGTACTTGCAATGTGCCTCTCTCTGCTTTGGGGCAATGACAGAATAAGGAGTTAAATCAAACATAACAGTAATGAGAAAATCACTTAGCAGGTTTATTGGCCAATTCTCAGGCCCTGCTCTATGTTGTATATCTTGGTTCATTTCTTAGCTGTCCTCTGCAAGACAAATACCACTGTGGTCAGTTTACTCAGTGACTGTATTTGGAGTTTGGCCCTTGCCATTGTAAAATACTTGGGTATCAGCTAGTAAACAAATTAAAGGGAACCTCTGTTGTTTAGGCAAGTTGACGTTGAGTTGTTTGAAATAATGCCTAAACTACAAATTTTACAGGACAGGGGAGAAACAGCATTTAATTACAACCGTAAACGGAAAAGATTATGGCTTTTAAATTTCCCGCTCGGCGCCATTTTGGAATTTATGAAGCCAGTGCGTTGCCCAATTGTTTCACACAAAAGAACCTCTGCTTTCTAATAATAGCGGCAACGCAGTGACGTCATAAAATTCAAAATGGCGGCGCGCTGGAAATTTAAAAGCACAAAAATTGACAAATCAAAGGCCCAGTATTCCAATTAAAAAATGGAATCCACGACTTTAAACAACCAAAACGATTTTAGACTGTGGTAAACTTATTATTTTGACCAAAACTGTTTTACAGTCGAGGTTCCCTTTAAAGGGACTATGTCACGGCTAAGTTAATTTTATGTTATTAAATTTTGCCAAACACCCGCTATGAAACTAAATGTTTGCAAAGAAATTAATTTTATGATTCTAAATGACAAAACCATAGCTTCACTACAGCCAAATGTGTTTCCCGGCGTTATAATTTAAAGTTACAAGCAAACAAGATTAACTTTGAAAACTGGTCCGCCGGATCACTTTTCAAAAACGCATATCGCAATCCATTTCAATCTTCGTCACTTTTGGCCATCCGTACCTTCTTTTGCATTTGGTGTATTATTTAAATATTCTTTCAATGTTTTAAGATGTTATTTTATATATTTAAACGAATTTGGTGGTCATTTCCTATGCCTAAGTTTGGCTAAAATCCGTGACACGGTCCCTTTAAGGTGGTCAACAGTAGTTGGGGTCCTGTAAAACCATCCTAAAGGTAATCACATAGTTATTCAGTCCTATACTTATTGTAACAATTTTATTTGTTCATGAGTGCTTTTGTGATAATCCTTTTGTTCACACACACAGGTTCGTAAGAGAGACGGATACCTTTGGAAACAAGGAGGGTAAGTTTCCTTATTTAAAAGGCTTCTTGCTTGTAAAGATCAAGCCGGGACCGGCTTAGCTGCCGAGCGAGTGAGCCGAGCGACGAGGAGGCCCCCGGGAACAAGGGCGACGCAGGGGAGAGGGGGGGAGAAGGAGCGACGGAGGGGGAGAAGGAGGAGGGGAGTGAGGGGGGGATGAGACGGCCCATTGACACCTCACTGGAGAGGGACAGACACACGACCCAGGCCCACACGAGCCACGAGAAAGGGGAAGGGCGCCGCGCGCGAGGGGGCGGAGGACAGTGAAGGAGGAACACGGCCCGACCGGCCGAGTGAGGGGGGGGGCGGCCGAGGGGGGGTGAGAGGGGGACAGGGGGCCCACAGACGCAAGCAAACACGCCCCGGCAGCACCACCTTAGGTATACTAGTAGCCGGATAATATGCTTGAACCTCTCTCTTGGCATTCAAAAGGGCCTGCAATATGATAATGTACAAGTAATATTGCACTGTTCAGACTAGTAAGTTTTATTTAGCCAGTGTGGGCCATTCAGTGACATGACATTGACTGACGAATCCATAAACAGTAGGCTGAGCACTTAGATTAAAGATAGGTAGGAAAATAGGGGGAAAGTCGTTTATTATTCAGTGATACAAATATTTCTGTTTTTCTCTCAGGCAAAAGAACAATAAAGGATGGAGAAAACGTTGGTTTGTTTTTGACGGGAAAGACTTAAGATACTTTAAAGATAAGGTAAGTTGAACAGCAGACGTGTAACTTCTCCAACGTATACTGGTCAGGAATTATTTTTTAAGCCATACCGGTAATTCTATATGTTGCTTGTCAGAGCATTGTGTAAAAAAATAAGTAAAATTCTCTCATCAACTCTAACCCCCCACATGCTTTTATGTAACAAACCAGATTTTTAGCTAAGGCAATCATCAGCATCTCTCAACATTCTGGGGGGATCTACGTGGAGGGTGCAGCAGGTACGCAACCCCCTGAGATGATCTGCAGCTTTCTCATAAAACTGGTATTCTGCAAAAAAAGGTCAGTTATGCCATTACTTAGTGGGGCACCCCCTTCTAACAAAAATCCTGGATCCACCCCTGAAATTTGGCGTGGCAAAGACAAGCCAAGATAAAATCTATAGTGCCGATGCCAAGTTATCCAGTTATTTCAGGGGTGAATCCAGGATTTTTCTTAGGAGGGGGTGCACCACTAAGGAATGGCGTAACTGACTGGTGACGTAAACAAATTTTAAAAGTGAATACTAAGCCGAAGGTCATCTCAGGGAGGGGTGCGCACCCCCTGCACCCTTCCCCTAGATCTGCCCCTGTATTTGGTGGTCAAATCAAGCTGGTGGTCAAGCCAGGTCAGAGCTCTTGACACTTCAGTTCTGACAAGCAGCTGAATTACCCTGGCTGTGTTCAGTGTATAAATAGCTCTGACATTAGTGCTTATCTGTATTTATAAAATCATTCTAATGCAAACTGTTTTACAGGATTCGCTGAATGAATCTCTTCATATAATACCTGTCAGTCAAATAAAGGACATTGAAATTGTCAAAGATGTGAGTATGCCGTGACCCTTCCTTACAAATTTTATCAATACATGGTCAAACAAACAAGTAACTGGAATAAAGAAAATTGTCAACTAGGGCTTGTGTGTAACTGTTGAAACTCTAGTTGTGAGATAAGGTTGCCTCTGTAAGCTCAATGTCTGCTCCTCTCTCAAGTCTGGGGGGAATGCAAGACTTGAACAGTGGCTGGTACATACATACATAATCACTTTTATTAACCCTCGGATTTGAAGAATAGCTTTATATCTCCAAGCACGTCAACAGATGAGTATGCACAGTACTACGGGCAAAGACCAGACCACAACACCGAGAACTCCTTGCCCTACTCTTTACGATAAGTGTGTGGGTTCTTTTACGTCCCCTGCTGATCGGACACTGAAGATGCAGGAGATGGGGCCTAAGTTTATTGTCCTTATCAGAGAAGACTAGAATATATAACCATTTGCAGATGTCATTGCAAATTCAGCATATTCCCTAGTTATTTTAAGACCCTGAGTGTTGGTCCGGTCTGGGACTTGAACCTGAGACCTCCCCCACAGTAGTCCGTTGCTCAACCAACTAAGCTAACCAGTCGGCGGTAATATAATTGAGTAAATTTTTTTATTGTCCATGTCACAAACCTCTATTAAAAGTTTTTTGTTTTTTCTTTTTTTTTAAAACATTTTTTTTTCCCCTCTTTTTGGGTTTTTCACAAAAATAATTTTTTTTTATAAATTAAATTTTTTTTTTTTTTTTAATTTATTTTAAAAAAGCTCCCGCTAATTCATACTCAGTTATTTTGAATTCCCCGTTATTTCGAACTAAGACCAATTTCCCTTGGATTTGCCTTTCAGTCATTTTTATTAATAAATACTTTCAGCTATTTTGAACTCCTGCTATTTCAAGCTGTTTTTTGTTTTCCCTGATGGTTCAAAATAGCTGGGTTCAACTGCTGTTACCCGTGGCTAAAAAATTATGTCAAATTCATGATTCATTATATAATGGATTCCCAAAAAATAGATGTGTTAGAATTTATCTTTAGAGATAAAAAGACACTATTACTAGTTGGTAACTTCTTGCTTATTGTGGACTTAATATGTCTCCTTTTTTTTCAGGAAAAACGTGCCACATTCAAAGTGATAACTCCAAATAGGACATTTATTCTTGCATCTGAAAACATCAGTAAGTTGTTTTTGTGATTCATTTTGAAGTATTTGGTTTTCAATTTTTTGGATATTGTTTTATTTTTCTTTTAATAGCGGAAATGAATTTGTGGTCTCAAACCCTCATGGAGGCGATCATTAGTTATAAGGTAACAGTTTATATTCTTAATGAAGAGAAGATCCTCGCAGTTATGAACACAACTTAAGCAGGGAAAAGAAAGCCTGAAAAAATCAGTCTGCCGGGACTCGAACCCTGACATTTCGAGGATCTTCTCTTCTCTTTTTCTTCATCCGCAGTTCAAATATATGATTTCATATATTCATGATTTCAGTTTATATTCTAATGTTTGATTGAAAAAAACTCCTGACAAACTTAAAAAAAATTAAATCCAAATTATTATTGTTACATTTTCAAAATGGAGCAAGTTTTTTATGGGAGATAATTGTTGGGTTTTGTTAGCAAACAAAATGCAGTTAACTGGGTAGCGCTAATTAAATTAACTGCCATACAGATTTGAGCATAGGTTGGAGCAATTAAGGGCCAGTGAAAGTGTAATCATTATTTTGTTGTAGCATTTAAAAAAGCTATGAATTGATAATTATTATAACGTATAGTAATATCCAGTGCAGGGAACATGCAGGGGGAGGAACTAGGGGGGCTTTAGCCCCCTTCCCCCACTTTTTTACAGTTACAAGAAAAAAAATTAAGAGAGAAACAAAAAATTACTGAAAACATTTTGTTTCTGGATGCAATAATTCCCAGAAGCTGGTGATAAAATTTAGATATTGATTTAGTCCTTGAAGGACAAAGGTAACAGAAACTGATGTAATTATTAAAATAGAAGTACTTGCCTTTTACTTAAATATGTAAAGAACAAGAGAATGCTGACAGTTGTCTTAAAAATTTTCAGTTATAATCAAATGATCTTAGGCTGATATGGCCAGGATCTTGCCCTTTACTAAAAACTGGCTTTTTAAGGGCAAGCAGGCTTCTCAGGAAAAGGCCTGTTTCATCATGTTCATTATTGGTCTGTTTCAATCCGAATGCATGAATGGGTTTAGTTTATAAGGTGATACGGTTTATTGTCCAGTACAGCTGCTAAAGGTTAGATTATTGTATTTTCATTTTTGCAACAATGAAAGTGAAATTGTCTTTTTTCTTTTTTTTTCGAACTGGTATCATCTAAGTAACGGAAAGTTCAGCATGGTGAGAAAAGTTTGTGTCTTGATGTAAGGTTTTAAGGGCCAGTGAGTAGTTTTATTAAAAAGTTTTATGGAGCAGCATTTCTTTACAATTTGCAACATATTTGTTGTTTAATTAAATTGAGTGTTTTTACAGCAATATATAAAAGCTGAAAATTTGATTTTTTTTATTTAAAATGCATTTTTCGGTATCTGAGAGAAATTAAAAATCCAAACTTTTCATGGAGAAACATCCCCTGGACCCCCCTACCCACTCAAATTCTTGCTACATGGGCCCTGCAATGTAAACGTGAATTAAACTTTTTTTGTAGGGAGATAACAAAATGTGGAAGAGTGGAGGAGAAATGTGTGATCCAGACAAAGAGGTAGGAAAGTTTGTTTGTTCAATAATTTAATGTGACACAAATAATTCTTAAAATGTTTTCACGTTCACCCAAAAATCATGGCGATCACTGTTTAGACTGTTATGCTCGGAAGTTGTAAGACCTGGATATAATTGTGTCTGTAAAGATCACACTCATGGCAAAATAGCTGACAAAAGTTTCATCTGTTTAAAACCCAACCACAGAGCTAAAACAAAGGCGGAACATTTACTAGAACAACTGAAAAATCAGAAATAAAGTCACGAAAAAGAAGATGATTCTCGATTCACGTCTAATTCAACTCTAAGTTTACGGGTCATGTTTAAGCTAAAAATTGCATCCACACGCACATGAATACATCTTAAAATTGGGAAACATGAATCACGAAAAAATAAAATCCAAATTCATGTTTCATGGCAAAATAAATAGCCTCAATCATGCTTCACCTAAAAAAGTATAGGGACGTGGTTTTTAATGGACTTGAAGAGAAGACAGTGTTTTGTGAGGTTGTATATCTGTTGAATGTTAGGGCCCTTTTCATCTGTCAGAACTGGCCGGCCAGACCGGTACATTGGAGAACAGAATTCCGTTGTTAGTCAGATTTGTCCTATCAAATTAGTCAATACATAAATGTTATACATTGTAGTGGTGGATTTGTGGGAAAACCTTGTGGAAAAGTTCCATTTTACATTCAAACCTGCCGGCCCGGCTGGCCAGTTCTGACAAATGGAAAGCGCCCTTAGTATGTTGGAAGGTAGACTGATAGGTGGGATTTAATGCTGGCTGGCGTGCATTGTTGTGTTGACAAATTATCCTCACAGGGCTTCTCTCCACTCTGGATTTTGTGGTAGTTTAAAATTAATTTTAGGTTAAAATCAGGGCTCGAGACTAACGGTAGCCAACTAGCCAAAGGCTAGTAGAACTGCAGTTTTGGCTAGTAGATTTTGGGCTTTCACTAGCCAAGATGGCTAGTGGAAATTTTAGGCAGTTTTGTGAAAAAGAAAAATTGAAATAATTTGACTCTGAAAGAACAGAACTAACACAGTTGACATATATCAAAGAATATGGACAAGCTAAAGGTACCGAAAAGCGAACAATCAATAACTTTTTTTAGGACTTTCCAGTGACGAAAGCGACAAGTAAAAGAAAACGGTTTCTGCTAATTTTTTTCCGGCCTGGGAAATCGAGCATACTTGGGTAAGGTTGCATGAACAACGAGGATGAGAGGTCGCATACGTGAACACTTTCAAAAAAGCCTTCATGTGCACATGTAAGATGTGGTTCCGATGGATACCCGAGATATTCTGTGGTGGGTAGGAACAAAAACGTAAGGAAAACCAATTTTGTCCGATTTGTCATTGGCTTTTGCCTGAGGTGGCTTGGTAAAAAAAGAAAAAATGAAAGCTATGCTTGAAAGTTATGGCTAGTAGAAAATTGGTTTTGGCTAACTAGAGAAATCAAAGGTGTCACTAGCCACTAGGCTAGTTAGCAAAAAAGTTAGTCTCGAGCCCTGAAAAAGGTTTTTGATCTAGTTTGATTTATATTTTCACATCTTTTTCAGGGATGGCTAAAGAAACAGGGGCATAATGTTGTCGCAGATTGGAGAAGAAGGTAATAATAATTTATTGAATTTGTTTCTTGCTGAATAACGCGTACTAAAAACTAAGGCCTTTTTTTATCCAGAAGATATACCAGAAAATGTTTACCGTAACAACAACATAGACTGTATTACCAAATAAAAAATTAAACTTTAATTTACATCTCAATACCTGATGCCAAAATAAGGAAATGTTACTCAGGATAACCGAACGCTAAACAATGCAAGCTGTGTAAAAAATTTTCAAAACTAAAAAAAAATCTAAAAAGGTAAAAAGTTTTTACAAACTTTGTTTTCTTCTTAGATATGTTGCTGTCAAAGATGACAAGATCTGTTATTATGACACATATGAGGTGTGTTTCTTTATATTAATTTATTTTTTAGTATAAAATGGTTTATATTTAATATCAGGGCTTCAAATAACAGTCAGACGTCGGACAGTGGCCGACCACAATATGCCAATGTCCGATAAAATTCCAACTGTGGTTGAACAGAATGTCCGGACAACTTTTTTTGTTTGCTTTCCAGTGCAAACACCAGTGTTCTGCATTGGCAATGTATTACATAAGCAGGTTCACATATCGAGCAGTACTGTAATATGATGTCCGACCTCACTTTATTTTGTCCAATCAAAGTGGTGACTAGATCGGACGCATGTCCTTTCAAGGGAAAAAAATTATTTGCAGCCGTGTTATATTGCATTTGTCATATACAAACTGTAACTTTTTGATTTTTTTTTTCAACAAGGACTTCATTTATGCAACACCAATAAACTGCATAAATGCTGCACTTGCCAAAGTGAAAATGGTTGAAGGACACAAAAACAGATTTGTGATCATTACGTTCAATAAGTCTTACAGGTTAGTGTGCTCTGCAGTCTCCACTGTCACTTGTAATGGTTTGTTACCATAATGATTTGATTTAGCGCCCTCCTTCCAATAAGCACTCCCTTCCGAATAAGCGCCCCCCCCCCTTTGAATGTCTTTTTGTAATAAGTGCTCCTTTTCTAAGTAGCGCCCCCATTCTAATAAGCGTCCCCATTCTTATAAGTGCCCTATTGTAATAAGTGCCTCTATTGTGGATATCTGCCTCTACTGAAGTCATCGACGTCGAATGGATAAACTTATGAACATTTACTGTACCGTACATGTATATATTAATAATAACAATAATAACACTTTATTCATATAATGCTATTTCTATTACTAACCAATAGCACTTAACAAGTTATTTACAATTAAAAATTACAAATCTTTTCAAAAAGTTACAAATTGTATATAATCAAAGATAAAAGATCAGTAAAAGAATAAAAAGACTAGCTAATTCACCTAAGTTAATTGTAAAAATACACAAAATTATAACTGCAAAAAGGAACAATTCATTCAAAAGAAACTAAACTTTCAGCAATTTGTTACTGTTTCAGTTTCTGTTATTGTTAGTTATTTTAATATTTATTAAAGTTTTGTTTTGAACATTTGGTTGTTTCTCAAAAAATTTAATAAGCGCCCTGTCTCGAATAAGCGCCCTCCCTTGAGGTGCCAAAAGTAAATGAGCGCCCTGGGCGCTGAATCGAATCATTATGGTATATTTTCTAGCTTTCAACAATTATTGTACAGTTGAATCCCGATAACTCAAACCTTCATGGGAAATCAGAAAAGGTTTCGAGTTATCAGGGGTTTGAGTTATTGAGGGCAAAATTAGAAAGAAAATGACCTGAAGGGGGATTGAAAAAGGTTCGAGTTAGTGGGAGGTTCGAGTTACCGATGGTTCAAGTTGGTATCTGGATTCAACTGTACTCTTGCATTAATTGTTTATCATGAAATGCTGAAGCGTCTTTTCCAATCATTAGCTTGGAGGCTTTGTGTCTTTTGGGGGTTGCCAGATATGAGTAGCTTTAGGCACCATACATGTATGGACTGCTGGTCGTAAGATGAATTGGTCTAAATCTCTCATGTGCTCTTGGTGACTCATTAACTTCTGTGTGGTCACATTCTTTACTGTGCTCGTATCAAATTTGAACTTGTCCCAATTTTTCTCAAGAGTCATTGAAAATTTTCTCTTCTTTGGACCACTCTTTCTGGGAGTTGAGAAACTCTTGTGCAACTCTCAATCTTCAACTCTAGGAACTTGTGTTCTCATTGTGGCCCCCAGGCTTAACAAGGTTATTAAACCAAGCCAGGGACTGCCAGCGTTTTGCCAGCTACTTGATTAGATGTTGCCAGTTACTCTGGTCATAGCAGTCAGCTCGCGACAAACAAGTTTGTCTTGTCACAGCCACCTACTCTTCTTGTTGCTGAAGTCTACTTCAAAACATTTTGAAACCCCTGTTTATGTGTTTTACAGTAGGCTTATTGTGTTTATAAGTATTGCCCTTGTCTAACAAAGAAAGCCATTGATCAAGTGGTTATTTCATTTTATTTTTGGCGTTAGTTTTCAGGGAGATAGTGAATTGGATGCAAACTCCTGGACTGTTGCCATAGAAACAGCCATCCAGATTGGTCTTGGTGATAGAGAGGTAAGAAATGCTGTTTGCTGTTCTATGAACAGTCTATATAAACTAAATCAGCAGTTTGATTTGTTTCGACTGCCTAACATCCAAACTACTAGCATTTTGGTCCATTTGTAGCAGCCTTTTTCTATATTTTTTAATAAATGACAAACGCCAAGCTTGTTTGGCACAGGTGTAGAATTGATTGGCTCAGTTTGCTTAACGAGACATATACCTTACTGAAAAAAGTGCCTCCCTCCAGTGCTAAGAAGCAGTGATGAACATGTTCAGGGGTGTAGCCAGCCTATAGGCCCATAGGCCCGGGCCTACAAATTTTTGGACCCACTCGTATTTTTAAAAGGTATGATAGAAAAATTTCAGTCTGAAACGGTTTAAGATGAAATAGAAAGCAATTTCTAATGTACCTAAGCATTATATATTTCATATTTCACAACTACCCTCTTTCAATAAGATCAAGGCTTATCAAGCAAGTGCAAACTCGGAGGGCTTTCTAGACTAGGCAGGTGACAACTGCATGCACTCTAAAAGATGAGTGCATTTATTTTGGAACGAGTGAAAACTGTGCAATTCCTTCCTATGAAATGTAATAATTTAGGTGCTGTAAAATAAAAATTACATTAGCAGAAAGAGAAGAAAAAGCATTTTTGAGTGTCTTTTTCCAAAAAACTTCCTCAGCGGACCTCCTGCGCCCCTACCGCTTCAAAAAGCAGCCCTTTCTGATTGACCAGGCCTACAACTCTTCAAAAAGCTGGCTATGCGCCTGATGTTCTCTGTGAGGGCATCTCAAATTGAAATTGTAATTTTTTTAAATTTATTGTAATTTTCTTTGCAGATTCTTGAAAAAGTTTGGGAAAATCCTAGTAACCGATTCTGTGCAGATTGTGGAATGAAAGGTAAGGTTCTGAAGTACATGAAAGGTCAGTCACTAAGGATTCATTCACAGTCGTAAAAGTCACTTTGTACAAAAAGAATACCAAACAGAAGCAGTTTCATTAAAGTGGTTGCTTTTGAGGATTCCATCCAGAGGTTCAAAGTTAGAAACTTGCTCTGTAATTATGTGATTTAGGTAAAATTTTAATTCTGTTTAATTTTAGATCCAGTGTGGGCATCAGTCAACTTTTGTGTTTGTGTCTGTGCAAAGTGTATTGGTAAGTCATTAATACATTTAGTTGCGCTTGCCAAAAATATGACTTTGTGTGGTTTCCCTGAGCAGGGCTGACTATTTTCCACACAGTTGATTTAATGAGACAATAGCAAGACACCTTATGACATATTTATACCACGTAACACTCATGTAATAAAAACTAAATAGCGCTCCGGTTAGCCTGAATAGCACTCCGGTTAGCCAAAATAGTGTTAAGTTGGCCTAACTAGCACTCTGGTTAGCTTGAATAGCGTTCTGGTTAGCCTACTTAAGCTTGAGTTGCTTGCGGTCACCTATAATAGGGTTAGGATTTCTATAAAAAAAAATTCGGTTCCTGGCAGCTGGTCATCAGTGGCCTAGTGGATATCATTCCTGCTTTGCATGCCGGTGACCGGAGTTTGGATCGTCTTGGTCTCAACTTTTTTTAACTTAAAAAAAGGTTAAGTGTGGAAATGACAGTGCATTATGTACAAGATAAAATTATTCTAAAAATGGAATTTTATCCTCAAAGGTGTCCATCGAAACCTTGGGTCACATTGTTCCCGGGCGCGCTCTCTTTTGATGGATGAAAAGATCTGGAACCCAGCTCTTGTGGAGGCAAGTCTTGGTCCCCAACAGGGGTCCTCTGAGTAACTTATTGATGATACATTTTATAAAACAAGTTGACAGATGACGTGCTTGACCTTGTATGGTCTGGGTATTACCGTAGATCTGTGGGCAAAAAAATAGGCTAAGGGCAAAGCCAAGTGGACAACAGTCCCGCTTTTGTAGCTCCGTTATACCATTTATTGAAAAATTGAGATTGAATTTTATCACTTAGTTTTGAAGAGTTATAATAAAAGGAAAACTTGCATGTAAAAAGACATACGACTTCGTTTCACAGCTAGACTTCAAGTTGTCAGTACATCAAGTTCTTAGATGTATAAGCGGCAAAGTGCCCTAATTTGTTTAAAGACTATTTTACCTTTAATAGGGATGAGGTACACAGACAAGGCAGGCTAGTCTTTTACATCTGCCGAAACTACGTACAGAAGCCGCGAAAAAACCTTTTATTATTCAGGTTGCCAAATTTATAACGTTTTCAAAATGATATGTAATTTTTAAATTTTCTGATTTGATACAGATGCAACTTAATTTTAGTTTAAATCTAAGTATTCGTTTATATTTTAATATTTTTAAACTGTATTTTAGGAACTGTAAGGTTTTTGTGACTTTTAACTTTTTACTAGATCCTTTGTTGATAACAGTTTTAAATGTAAAGCTGATGAAGTTTCCCCTTTTTAAATAAAGGCTTACTTTCTTACTTACTTTCTCCTTGGATATCTTTCGAGCAAGAAGTGGAGCAAACATTCTTCTGTTCATTTTTCCAAGCATTTGTCCATTCCATTCCATTCCATTCCTTTATTGTCTGTCCAACGATCCTTCCATTCCTCAAATTCCTGTTGACTTTGTATTGCTTCTACAGTTAATGATAAAGATTGGCAATGACAAAGCCAACCTGCTTCTGGAGCACAAATTACCCGAGGATGACAAAATAAGCCCGGAATCTGACTCGTAAGTACTGTTTGCACTTTATCTTTTACGGTTTAGAAACATTTAAAGAGTTTTCAATTTCTCCCTTAGTCAAATGTATACTAATAAATCTGTGCACACCTACTTGTAGATGTTTGCAATGTGAAAAAATACTTTCAGTTTTTTGTATTTATCGTTTTATGTACGTGACAGAAAATATGTTAAAATTACTCAAAAACTTAAAGATAGATAACAGTCAGTTGAACAATTTGATAAACGTTTATCACTTTACATTAAGAATTTTATTATTTCTTAATGTATTGTTTCGATCAATGAAAACCCTTTTTAAGAGTGTTCAATAAAATTTATATTCTATTCTATTCTACCTTTCGTTTGTTTTTGCAGTAATAAAGCTTGCAATTTACGATAAGTTAAAAGCTGACATTTAATTTTCTTAATATGAATAAAATTAAGACCCTTTTGAAATTAAAAGGCACTTATTATATTAACACTAAAATGGAATTTTCTCGTGGTTTGCAGCTCAGCAAGACGTGAGTTTATCTATTCTAAATACTGGGAAAAGAAGTACTGCAAATACCACCAAGCTTTCGGAGATGCGGACTTCCTAGGAAAGGTGATTTTTTTTATTCAGAAGTTTGTAAAAAGATATGCTAAGCATTGGAACCTATTACAATGGTAACAAACTTGAAACAATCAAGAACACATGTTGTAAATTGGACGAAAAAGCGCGGGAAAGTAGTTGCGGGCAGCTCACAGTACGACCATTGGTAAGGCGCGTGTGCAAAAACTGCTGGTACAAAATGCAAATGTATCCAATCCAAACATAAACACATTTACTGAAAACTTTTGCTTTCAATTTATAAATTGTGTGATATACACAAGTTCTGTGTCTGTTTTTTAGTTTTGTCGTTTAAGTTTTTGTTACGTTTTCTTACAAAATTCGACGCAATAAAAACCGGAATTGATGTCGAGTCGTTGGTTTAACCGCTGTGCGGCTCGAGGCTTCTTTTAGTCTTGCATCTGATTACCTTAAAAACAAATGCCG
This sequence comes from Oculina patagonica, assembly GCF_052425735.1. Classification (NCBI taxonomy): domain Eukaryota; kingdom Metazoa; phylum Cnidaria; class Anthozoa; order Scleractinia; family Oculinidae; genus Oculina; species Oculina patagonica. Next base: position 4,450,208 of record NC_135762.1, read on the forward strand.
TCTTCTGATTGGTTCAAGCGTATTTCATATTAATTTCATTGAGCACGTCGCTCAAACCATGTGGGAGTCAGAAAGCCAAAGAAATCACTCACCGTATTTATTTCATCAATGATCATATTATTTTCTCGTCAGCAACATCTTTTTGGAATTTTATTTTGCTCATTCGTAGTTCTTACGGGAAACAGTAGTGACGGAGGACATCATGACAACTATGGAATTGATTTTTAACAAAGTTGATGTAAGTAAAATAAGCACGTGTCTCGTGTCTGCATTTATTTTTTATCGAAAATTAGCTGTTTTGTTTTAAAAAAAAAACAACAACTCAAATTTAGCTAATATTTTATTAATATTATTGCTTTCTTTTATCACGTTTGTCGCCTGTAATTCAAAAGGTATCAGGGAGAATTTATGAGAATAATGATATTCAACCTTGTAAATGAAAAGAACGAGCAATTAAACATTAATTACTTCTCGCCAAGTAGTTTACATAATGGTTCCTTTAAATAATTTGCGTGTTGAATCAATTTAGATCAGTATCGGGCCAAACACATCGAAAATTAATGGGCCTATTTTGATGTATTAAAATTCTCTTAATGCAGGCTAGGCTAGGAATATAAAAAAATCACATTGCTGTCAAGGCGTGACTATAATGTTTTTTGTTTTATTCCTCTAAACTCCTGAGACAAGTTAGAAGGTTGAGCTGTTGAAATATTTACTTTTTAACTCATCTGCTTCCTTTCGTTATCTATAAAGCGAGAACACATGTTTTACTTCTCCTGATTTGTAAATGAATTTCTTTCACCCTCATATGAAATATTTGTACCATTTTAGGTGCGTTACGTTCCTTCGGATGCCGAGGACGAAAAAACACGTAAGCCACGACACGTTTAACCTAAATATGCAATATACTTTCTATTTCTTTCTATTTTTATTTCTCCCTTGAGAACAAAAGCACTGATCATCTGTGCCGGGTTAATTCTTCTTGGGTTCTTGGTCAGAGAGCGTCGCCGTTTTACATCGTCACTTGCTTGCTGGGTCAGTAGAGTCGCGCAAAATGCTGTAGCGTGTGGCCAAGTCGACTAAAAGGCCACGTTTTTACGAGGTAATTTTCCTTGCGACTTGCAACGCAAGAAGCGTTGCATTGCCAGTTCATTGCATTCACGTGTAACACTCACTACTTGAAACCTGCGATGTAACAAAATGTTGCGTTGCGAGTTGCAAGGAAAGTAAAACTATCCTCTACTTTTCGTTGCCAGGCAAGTTGCTGCGTTTGACATGTCAATTGCAACTTCCAACGCAGTTTTATTAAAATGAGCCAATCATAGCGTCTCTTTCTCGCGGGAGATTCAAAGATGATAATTTCTAACGGGTGTGTTGCAAGTCGCCAACAAAAATCGCGAACGTGTGACATCCACTCTGCAACTTGCAATATTTTCAGTCGTCATCGTTGCATTGCAGGGTGCAAGAAAAATTGCCTGGTGTAACATGGCTTAAACTTTACACGCATTGTCACATGCAATGTTTCCTGCAGCGTCTGTCCGAGCTTTTACTGTAACTCTTAAACTTTTATTTTCTTTCAGCACTTGAACTTGCTGAAGAAGCTGGGCAAACTCTCCAAGCGGTGAGTACAACACGGATGTTTAGAGGTTTGATTTTTTTAAGTAGCCAAGATTCCCAGCTGCCCAATTTCACTTCTTTCTCTGGTATGATACCAGAGGCTTTTGCCGGAAAGTCAAACGAATCTTTCATATAATTGTAGAGCCCTTACATGTATGGTTTATTTTAACATGTACTGTTTTGTGCCTTGAACGAGTTTCTTTGTTGTTCTTTAGGAGCTGCTTCGGCAGAATGGCGGGGAAGGAGGTATGTATCAAGTTGTGTTTTACTTTTATTTTTCGATTTGAAATTATTTTCAAAGTTGTATAGGAAAACGTATTTGACGCATTTTATATTGCTATTGAAGGTAAACTGGATCAGTATTCCTGTGAGGACCTGTCAGCAACAGGCAATAGTGAGGTAAAAAATATGTTTGCATATCGTTAAATAATTTTGTCTGCCAACAGGTTTCTCCGAAACTATACGATTGTAAAACACGCTGATGTGGGAAGCTGATATTCGTAAATAGACCAATGTCAAAATAGTGTTGAATCATTGTCTGTTTTAGTCCTAAAATTGTTCTTGTACCATCAAGGAACTAGAAATGGACTAAAAATGGACTGATGCAAATGATTATATACCCCCACGAGGCTCAGGAAACATCAGCGTGTTCTGAGAGAAATAGAATTAATCTAAGCGAAGTTTTCGTTTTTAAAAAAGTGTTTTAGGAACACTGGCTGTTTTAGAAAGTATTTAAGGAAAATCGTCCGCCATTCCGGTTTGTTTGTCTAAGTCGTTACTTAAGGTGACTAAGCAACTATAAGGTGACTTCAAGTTGACGTGGTACTCTTCGGTGCGTTCGAGAATACTCGTGTAGTATTCTGATTGGTTGTAAGACTCGGAAGTCCTTTGGGTAGTTGTACGAAGATTTTGCTCTGCCCCGAATATTTAACAACTATTCACCTAAGTGGAAGTGGCTAGTGGTGGATATTTACCTCGGTTTGCGGCTCGGTAAATATCCACCACTAACCACCGGCACTGAGGTGAATATTTGTTTTAGTATATACTAAAACAGTGAGATAATATAACCCAAAAGGATGATTTTTGACTAGTTTATTCCTGTCAAAGATTACAATTTTCGCGCGCGAGTTGCTCGGAGGTGAATAGTTAGCAATTATCCTGCGAAATCGCGCGGAATATCGCCTGATACTTAGCCGACGAGGCCGTAGGCCGAGTTGGCTAAAATCAGACGATATTCCGCAAGATTGAGCAGGATAATTGTTTTATTATTCAAAAAAATGTCAACGAAACACATTTTGCACATAGAAAAACTGTAATTGTGCAGCGCTTTACAAGATTTCGGACGAATCTTCGCAACCTACGAATACCGCAGGATATCTGTTATGTACGGATGACAGATATCCTTAACATTTTGACCATATATGGGCAGCGCGCGCATCTGTTGAATAATAACAAAGGATATTCGGAGTTTGAGTAGCCAATAAGCGCGCGACAAAAAAACGCTATCCACTGTTTTAGTATATACTTAAACCGTCTACATTTTGCACACTGATTTGAAATGTTTTTATTTTTTGACAGGCTTCGCAAAGTACAACTGTTGACATAGTTTATGAGAAGGAAGGATTCTTGTACAAGAAGGAAGGGGTAAGGGTTATCGAAAGCCGCAATTAAAAACATTAACACAAGAATTTTTTTGTATTATGGCTTATTTAGCCTGCGTATGCCGCAGTTTTCTTGTGCCAGTTGCCCAGATTAAGGCTTACTGAAATAAGTAAACGTAAATGAGTGTTTTGGGAGGAATTGTTGGCATTTAGTTTCAAACTGTGCAGAAGTTTGAATGTGAAAACGTAAATCAACTTAAGAGCAGTGTTCATGATTTTACTGACTAAATAGCTTTGTTTCTCTTCTACTTGAAGTTTGTCGCTCAGCACGAATCGATAACTGATTCAAAGCTTCATAATTGTGACGAGAAATTATTTTTTTTTCTAGAACTGGAGGAAAAGATGGTTTCTGTTGAAAGACAGACACCTGAAATACGCTAGAGGGGTGAGTAGAAATTTTATTAACTATTTATTCCTATAAAATTATTTTATTATTATATAAAATATATAGTCAAAAGCCGTTTCCTAATGTAGTTTGAAGAATAAACCGAGTTTGCTTAGACCGCTGACTGATTTGTTTGCAGCCCCACGAGAAGGACGATCTTGTGACGATTGATCTCCGAACTGTGACGTCACTGGTCAAGTGTCCCAAGGGAGAGCTGCTACAGTTGGACATTGTTACCGTTGATAAGTAAGGAGCTGTTTACATGATACCGGAATGAGTTTCATTCCGGAACGAGTTTCGTTCCAGAATGAAGTTCGTTCAGCATTCACATGACAAACAGCTCAGCCTTTAAAATCACGTGCACGGTTTTTGCGCCAGACTTAAAACAAAGATGACACGAGTTTTTCGTGAAATACGCATGCGCCACTCGCCCCAGACTACATGGTTTGCGGATTCATCTCGGAACGGAGTTGTACAGTTTACATGATACCAGAATGAGATTTCATGCAAGAACGAAAATTTCGTTCTGAATGAAAACTAGCCTGCGTTGCAGGGGTTTTGTTCGTCTGCAACGCAGGCTAAATGAAAACCGGCCGGAATGAACTCACTCTGGAATGACTTGTGAAGGAAGAGAAATCTATGGAGATGGAATGAACTCGTTCTGGTATGAAAGTCATTCCGGTATCATGTAAACAGGCGCTAAGAAGTCTTGCTGATCGTGTGAAACTGTTGGGAATACACTCTGTATCTTTTAAATGGGGCGCTCATTGGGTGTTTTGAAGTAGGTTTACCAGAAAAAAAAACAACTATTGCAACACTATCACTATTGATAAATCACCCTTCCACTGTAATAAGCTCTCATATGTAGCATTTTCTCAGTGATATTTTGTTTGTTTAGAACACATAGTCTGAAGGCCGACACAGAGGAGGAACTAGAGGTCTGGTACTTAGCTCTGAGAAGCAAACAGGTAGGAGACTGGTGCTTTTCACGCCGTTACTTACAGGCAAACTTAACCCAGGGCTCGAAATAGAAAAAAATAAGAATAACCTCCCAGGCTGAAATTTGGCCCGTCATTTCCTCTAAGCCGCGGTATTGCAGAATAAACAAATGAGGCAATGTCAATTGACAGTACTGTAACAATGTATATTGTGTATAAATTCCCGTTGGTGTCCATTCTCGAAATTACCGTTACATACACATTGGATACACTTTTGAATTTAGACGTATAATAGGCGTCTAAAGTGTATGATTATGCACATTATACATAATTGTCAGAATAGACATGGACATCTCAGCCAAATCCGCGAATTTGACGTATAATAGATGTCTAAAGTGTTTATTTTCGAACTTAAAGTCATAAGTGTATAAAGTGTTTATTCTCGAACTTGACTCGACATCTCCGTGTCTATTCTGTATGATTGTGTATTATTCCACTATTGCGCCATTTTACCATATTAGGGCAAAAGAACGCACAAAATATGCCACGTTATTACACAGTAGAACAGGGCAAAAATACGGGCGGACAAACTTACGGAATACTGGCCCAAACAAAGTGGAAAAATTAGTGGAATAATATTCCCTTATTCGATGGTTTAACATATAATACGAGCGGACATTTTGCTCATTGCTCGTATTTTTCCTCGCCCCTACGGGGCTTGGAAAATACTACGCAACTCGCAAAATATCCGCGCGTATTATATGTTAAACCATCGAATAAGGTGTATGTATAACGTGTATAATGTATGTCTAAAGTGTATAATTCCACTATTTATACACAATATACAAAAAAGACATGGAGATATTGGGTTAAGATTGAGAAAATACACTTTACATGGGTGTGATATTAGACGTCTTATTAGGTCTCAAGTGTAAAAATAACTTGTGCGGAATATAAAGAATAGATATTTCGTGTCAGGATTGTATCAATATACAGCAATAAACGACTGTTGTATCAGGGATATAAACTGTCTATTCTGCAATACCGGGCCTCACTTGCCATTTCAGTGGTCATTCTTGGCAGGCTGCTATTTCGAACCCTGAAACCAGGCTTTCGATTTCCGCCCAACATTGCAGCGTTGCAGCGCAGTATTGTAATATTGATTGAAAACGCAAACCGCAACTTGAGGAACAAATCTGAACTTTAAAGAGCGGCTTCCACCTTGCCGATGTGAACTTTCCATGCCGCTAATTTCTCGCGGTCTGTTAATAAACAGTCGACCACAGGGCAACTATCATCTACCTATTTGAGGCAGAAGTAATATCATTCCAGTTTATACACGAAAAATGACAGTTGTATCTTGCCAAAACTCAAACGAAACTTGGCCAGTTGGTAGATCAACTTTCTATAAAAGTTTGGTAAGTTGCTTCAGCAAAATTCTAGTCCGTGATATTGGATCATTGCCTCATTGCGTTGTAATGAAATGCAGCATCACAGAGTTGCGCGGAAAAGAACATTGCTTATTTTAACGTAGAGTTTATTTCCGTTTCATTCAAAATCTCACGGTTTTTTTCTCCTCGAAGGTGTTTGGTGTCTTACTAAGTCAGCAAGAACTTGGTTCTGATGGCATTCCTCATCTTGTGGCAAAATGCCTGCAGTTTGTCGAAACCTATGGTAGGTGTAATGTTCCTTACTAGTTAAAATTCCTCATTATAATAAATGCCGGCTTTCATTTGCGACGGAGTCGAAGTCGTAATCGGAGTTGTAAGAGCGCTCTCGACCAAGTGAAAATCGAAATTCGGCATAAACTCGGCAGTCGGAAGAAGTAGAACGTTTCCAGTTTCTTCAGTTTCCGCTAATGACTCCGTCGCTAATGACAAACTACATTGTCGCAGTCGCAAGTAGAAGCGGAAGAACAAACCAATCACAGTGCTAGTTCTCAGGCCCTCCGAGTGCTTCCTTTCTGCTTGCGGCTCCGACAATCTAGTTTTTACTGGATCATAAAAGACGGTTTAGTAGTTTATGGGATTGTAAAGTGTTTTCAGTAGCAGTGTTGTGAGTTTTAGGCTTTAAGTGTTGTATGTGTAAATAAAAGTTTATTCAAATGAATAAAAAAAAAAAAACGGAGTCAAGCGAAATCGAAACTCTACTTTCGACTCCGTCAGTTTGATTTTAACTAGATCGTAACACTTTGCATTTCTGATCTCGACTCCGACTCCCCAGTGAAATTAAGAGGCCTGTGTAATTTAAGACTCAAAGAACAGAGAGGAACCATGATCACATACGGGTTGAATTTCATCTGAGCAATCCTGTCTATTTACATCCAGGTGGTCTTGAGATGGAAGGAGTTTATCGAGTGAATGGCGGCCAGTTGACAATGAAGAAACTCAGAACGTCCTTTGATCAAGGTAAACTGTACGTTTGTGAATATATTTTACTTTGCTGAGTTGTTCCGACTTTTGCCTGGCGTCAAACTCAGTTTAGTGGACATTAGGACATTCCGTGTACGCTTATAATGAAGTACTATTTCATTTCTTAGACGCTCGCAGCGTGCTGCTGACTTTGGATGAATGCGGCGTTCATGACGTCACTGGAGTGCTGAAGCAATATCTGCGGCAGCTGCCCGACCCAGTCATCCCGGGAACAATGTACAAACAGTTCATTGCAGCAGGAAGTGAGTACTAAAGAATTTACCCTAATTCTGATCTCAGCTAATGACTCCAGTTTGGAGAATAAAATTAAGGGTTACGGGCGTCAAGCGACCCGTTGAAAGCAATTTTTGGCTGACTGAAGAAATTATCTGTGTTTGGGTTGGCTTTTTGTTTTATTTGTTTGATTGGCAGAAGATTCTCGTGTGACTTGGTGTAACCAATCAGAACATGTCATGTTGTTATCGCAGCCAACCATCCTTTAAACTAAAATTATCTGTGAATTGGGTTTTCGACTTTTCCCGCGTTTGGCGCGGGTTGCAACATAATACTGCGAACGCTGGTTGGTTCATTGAAGTATGCGTGCGCGCTCTTATTGGTCAGATGTGCACGTGGTTTCTTTTATTTTGGTTTCGCAACAGTCATTGAAGGGAAGGGGACTTGATTAGAAGTTAAAGGAACTGTGTCACAGATTTGAGCAAAATTTCAGTGAATTATAAAAATAACCTCTTAAAACAGTGAAGGAACATTTCAGTAACAAAGCAAATACAAATGAATGTACGGATGGCCAAAAGTAAAGAAGATTGAAACGGATTGCGATATGCCGGGGTTTTTGAAATACTGTTGGGCTGAACAGTTTTCAAAGTTAATCTCGATTGCTTGTAACTTTAATTTATAACGCCCGGGAGACGCATTTGGTTGTAATGGAGCTATGGTTTTGTCATTTAGATCTATAGAAGTAATTTCTTTGCAAACATTGAGTTTCATAGCAAGTTTTTGGGATAACTTAATGAAAGAAACTTACCTCAGCCGTGACACAGACCCTCTATTTACGTTTTGTTTATATTTTTGTTTGATTCAGTGAATCAAGACCACAATTCCAGGCTGCAGACGTTAAAAGATCTGATCAACCAGCTTCCAAAAGTGAACCATGACACTCTGAAAGCAATCATCTTTCATTTGACCAAGTAAGACACCTCTCTGCCCTGTTAATGACCCGCATTGGCAAATCTTGTAAATAAGTTTCCATTTCTTTTTTACAGATCGAAAATAGCGCGAGACTAGGAGTTACCACATCATTTTGTCGCCAGTGAATACCTTATTACATGAAATTTTCGCGACACCCTAATTTCGCGAATTTCGCAATTCCATAAAAATCGCAAAATTAAAGTGACGCGAACAATAAGTGTCGCGAACATAACATGACGCGAAAATAAGTGACTCACATTATGTCAATAATCAAGAAACAATAAGTTTAGTACCACTAAAGGAAGGAATCTTCAATGTAAATGGATGTTGTCGTCTATTGACTCAAGAACAATAACTCATGCACTTACAAGCATGACCTACTTGTAGACATAGTGAGAACTTTGTTGTTGCTATTGCCGAGTTTTAGTCCCGCCCTTGCGTTTTTGTTAATTTTGACGTTATTGTTCCTTTGATAAAGTCGTTTTATTTAATTCAAGGGCATGTTAAATAATACTGCCACAGAAATGTATATTGTGTCTTACTCAAAAACGCGAAATTAAAGTGATTCAAAATACAAAATTTCCGCAAAATCGCGAAATTAAGTGTCGTGAAATATGCGCACCTCAAAATCGCGAAATTAACGTGTAGCGAAAATTTCATGTAATAAGGTACGTTTTCTATAGATTATGCCACACCCTATTTATTTGCCCAATTCACATTCTCGTCCCCAAAGCCCTTTCTTTTCTCTTAGCCGGCTTGGCACGAGAAAACGGAGGGCTCTGGGGACGGGAATGCCCAATTCAATCTTCGAGCAGCCACCTTTGTTTTTGTAACGAGTGAAATCCGGGCGCACCCCTGGTCCCTGCGTAATTTTGTCACGTTATTCAAGATGGCAGCTCCGCCAACGACTAAGAACTAGAAGGGTGTGATACTCGAACTACAGAACTCCATGCGAACTAAAAAGTAGTAATGCACTGCTTATGTTTTTTATTTGTCTCCAAGTTGCCATGAAATCTATACCGTATTTATTCGATTAAACGCCGCGGCGTTTATTAAATTTTTCGTGGTTCGAGTGCGGCGTTTATTCGCGGGCTGCGTTTATGCTAAAATTCAATTTGTTTCTTGCTAACAATTGTATGGTAACTGAACATTTGAATTTTAAAAACAAAATTGTAATTAATGCTTGTCTGAAGTCATTTTCAATATCTTAAATTATTACTGTATTTGCCTTTTGACTCTATTATTGGAATAAACGCCGCATCATGATGCGGCGTTTATTAATATTTCTGCCCTAATATTTCTGCGGCGTTTATTCGAGGGCGGCGTTAATTCGAGGGATGCGTTTATTCGAATAAATACGGTACTTCTTCTTATTTTTCTTGTGGGAGGCGCGGTGGCCTAATGGTTAGCGCGCTCGACTCCGAGTCGAACGGCCCGGGTTCGAGGCCTGGCCGGGGCGCTGCGTTGTGTTCTTGGGCAAGACACTTTACTCTCACAGTGCCTCTCTCCACCCAGGTGTATAAATGGGTACCGGGATAAGCTCCGGCTGCATGAGCCGGAGCTTATCGGTGTCGGACACAGACTTTACCTTCTTATTTTACTTGGTCTCTTTTTCAGGGTGGTGCAGTTAGATATCGTAAATAAGATGAAATTATCTAATATTGCGATGATTTTTGGACCCACTCTGATGTCCAATGAGAACGTAAGCACTGACCTTCTACTCTTAGTTTAGTATATTTAAATGGTAATTTTTAAGCATAGTGGTAAAAAGGCAAGTTGCGAGATGGAACTCAAATTTTTGTACGTTGGAAAACTCTTAGCCCATACGATTTCTGTGCTAATGTGCTATTGTTGTGCTTTATTGTATGCAACAATTCCTAATGAAGCTACAATTATTTGCAAAAGAGTCGGCGAGACACTCTTACTTAAGAATATAATTTTCGACATTTTAATGATGTCTTGTGCCCCCCCCCCCCCCCCTCCCCGATCAATTTTGTCTACATTTGGGATTACATTCAAACCTATAAGGTCTATAAGCAAACGAATTAACCAAACTTTTTCGGATTCATCTTTCGTTTCTGTCTTAACCAGCCTTTTTCCTTTTGGGGTCGTATTTACAAATAAGCTATTATTACTTAACGTATCATTCAATATGGTATTTCTCATTGGTCACGTTTGCTGTGTAAGTTACTGCTCCATGACCGCATTATTCGTATTTTTGTTTACCACCAGACTGGTCGAATGGACGATGCTTCAATCAACCAAGAATTTTCGATAGTAGGAGATATGATAACATATTATCAATGGCTCTTTGATGTAAGTACGCTGCTAGAAAACTAGTCAGAGTAATGTTTTCTTGTTTGTGAGTTCACAAAACCCTGATCTTTAAAGTCTATTTTGAGCCAAGCATGGGTCGAGCCTAACTAAACAATTATCTCCATTCGCCTGATCGTTTCTATCGCCTCTGTCGCTTCAACAAAAAGTTTTCTTGCGATCGGAGCAATTATTATACCTAATCGTACCTTTTTGGTACGCTTCGGCGGCATATCAGGCGAGTTTGGTCGAGCCATGGTTCGTATTTTGGCGAGACCAAACGAGCCTGATATGCCGCCGAAGCGTACCAAAAAGGTACGATTAGGTATTTACCGTACCCAAATACAGCCAAAAATCCGGTTATATTTTTTTCTCTGTTTAAGCCATGCTTGCCAGGTGCGTAATACAAATTGTGTTGACCTGTTTGTATTGATACTGTTTTGGTCTTCGACACTGTTAACAAGTTCCTCTTCTGTCTTTTTTCTGCTCGTTTGTTTGGAGTTTCATTCTCTAAATTTTCGAAATCCAAACTTAGCGTAAAATGTGGAAATTCTGACTCCATTGTTTCAGTCTGAATGTCTCAGTACTCGTCGGCAAACATCGCGCAATTGGCGAGCGCGCTCAAGTTTAGTTTTGGCGGGAAAGTTTTTCTCCTTTTACGACCGCAAAACACCAGCTAAATTTAAATTACGAGGTTCTGTTTCATTGGCAAAACCTCTTTTTAATTCATCGTACAGTAACACTACTTTACTTCGAAGTGACCGTGATATGGTGGCATATCAGGTCAGTGACTTGATATCGTAGAATATCAGGACAGTAGATCGCGCTTCTGATTGGCTACTTGCGAATTTGGGTACGGTAATACGAGAATATTACACAGACGATCGCTAACGTCTGCGGCGATTGGGGCGATCACGATCGCTTGGATCGCCCGTGATCTATCCTTCTAGCTTCTCTTTTACCTTCTTCGCCGTAAAACTGCAATAACTGGGAAGATAGGAGGCCACGAGTCTTGTTGTTCATAGGTCTTCGCTCATACCAGGCGATTTGGACGATCATATGAGAACCCCCGATCGCTTCCAATCGCTTCGATCGTCTACGATCGTCTCAGTATTTGCAAACGATCGGGGCGATTATATGAGAACCAGCCTTTATGAACTGTCGCGCGCGTTCAAGTAAAGAAAAAAGAAGCGGTAAGGTTACAACCGACAAAGGACTAGCGCTCGAAACGTCAGCTTCCTTAAGTCGCCACTAACTAACTACAAAGGAGAAGCCACGAGCCAAGCGGCCCACACTGCCGGAGCTTATTCCGGTTTCCGTAGCATTAAGCGGCTAGGAATATTTCTACTCCCCCCTGAATGGGATGCTAGTCCATTGCAGGATTCCCCCCCCCCCCCCCCCCAGCATTATGTCGCCGGTACCCATTTATACACCTGGGTGGAGAAAGGCACTATGAGAGTAAAGTGTCTTGCTCAAGAACACAACACAAGTGACCCCGGCCGGGGCTCGAACTCGGACCGCTCGATCCGGAGTCCGGCGCACTAACCATTAGGCCACCGCGCCTCCCATAACTAACTACAAGGTTGATAATTCATTGAGTGTTTCACTTGATGTAGTGTCAGTAGGGAAACTGATCGAGAATTATTTGACTTTGTAACAAGATTGATAACACTGCGACACTTAATTTGTTCACGCGTTTTTTTGTTTAATTTTACCAGGTTGGTGACGAAGAAGTAGAGAAGGACAGGGTACCAGTGGATCATTTTATTAAGTTTTGTCGTTGTCTTTAAATTTGTTTCTTGTTTACCATGTAGTTCAGCTTTGCTGATTCATATTTCCATTTTCTTTTAGAAAATCAAAGATGCCTCGAAAAAGATAATAGATTTGATGCAAGAAAAATCCCAAATTTCCGATGGGGAATTCACTTTGGATATTTATGTTAAAGAAAAGAACGACAACCCTTGTCGACGGAAGGTAAATTTGCCTTACCACTGTTGTTAGGATCAGCATGCAACTTCTCCTTACATTGTGAAATGAATATATGAAATTCATATATTTGTACTGCGGATATACAACGACTTTTTTTGGAATCCCGTTCTCAGCCTTTTGTTCTTCATAAATTTACCTCGTTGAATCGACCTGTCGAAATGCCGAATGAGTTAAATGACCAAGAAAATTGGAGAGTAAATAAAATTGTGTTGAGTGGAAATAAAATGCATCGGTTGTGTTTGTTGTACTACGAATAGGGGTTTGCGAGGCGTCAGAATTTAAATTGTACCTGTGGTAACATTTTTAAGGGATTAATACTTGCATTTTAAGGAGGCTCGATGTAGTTTTTTTAGACTAAGGGTGGTTGTTTTGAAAATTAAAATTACCTTGGAAGCCAATGTTCGATTTTTGCCAAAATACACCATAATGATCAAATGTGACCAAATTTTAATTTTTTACCCGTCACTTAGTCACAACGGTTACCATAGCAACGATTGACGTTTTCTTTTGTTCTCAAACAAGCTTGATTTTCTCGAAATCTAGACTGACACTTGGTGTTTATTTTTTGATATGTTAAAGTTTAGTAGATTGACTAACTGTTGACGAAATTTTAGAAAAATCTGTAAGAGCGTTTTCAAGTAAATCAAGAATGAAATTTTCAGAAAAATACCGTTTTAATATAAAATAGGCGCCTTAAAATTGTTTCGTATTATTTGAGCACAGTTTCTCTCACTGAAATATAAATACTTACACCATCAAAGACCATTAACTAAAAGCGAAAGACTTTTTGCTTTAATTTGTTTAAATATATCGACTGCCGATTGTAAGAAATTATAAGAAAATACCAAAAACTTCATTCTTGATTTACTCTAAAACGCTCTTACAGATTTTCCTAAAATTTTGAGCACAGGTAGTAAATCTACTGTACTTGAACATATCAAAAAATGAATACCAAGTGTCAGTCTAGATTTCGAGAAAACCAAGCTTGTTTGGAAACAAAAGAAAACGTCAATGGTTGCTATGGTAACCTTTGTGACAAAGTGACGAGTAAAAAATTAAAATTTGGTCATATTTGATCATTATGGTGTATTTTGGCAAAAATCGAACATTGGCTTCCTAGATAATTTTAATTTTCAAAACAACCACCCTTCGGCTAAAAAAACTACATCGAGCCTCCTTAAATTGATCCTACCATAATAAATTGAACCGTATTTTATGGCCCGTCGTTATCCGATTAACAGGGTTCCATTTGACTACCAAATTCTCAAAACTAATATTTAAAGAGTTGTATGACGATATGTAAGGAGAATCGCTCTTTGGAAATAAAATGTACTCAGTACATTTCAGTACGAAATCAGTACATTTCAGTACAAAATCAGTGATTTTCTTGTCAGGTTTCTTCTGAGATGACAGCTGGAAGGCTATGTGCTGATATTGTAGCACAGAAAGGGCTATCACGTGACACGGACTGGGTGCTCTTTGAAGTTATTGAAAACGGCGCCATGGGTGAGTCTAGGATGTCATTTTATTCAGTTGATTTGGGCGAGATGCCCTATTAGAAAAACACGTGCTTGGCATTTACTGTTCACGTGCCCTGGACCAATAAAAACCAACGAAAATGTTAACCGAGCACTCAACATACAGTAGACCATATCGATGACGGTATATCCAGGATTTTATAATTTTGCTACCGTTCCAAAATATGACTATAAAAAAATTTGAATGAAAGGCGTTTTAGGGCTTTTTAATTTTGCATGATTGGCTGGAGAATTTCTTGAATAATTCTCAGTGGCATAAATCGAGCTTCAATTGTATAGCTTCAAAGTTAAGTTGGCAATGCAACGCACCAGGCAAAGTGGATGTCATTGGTCCAAAATCCGTTGAATGTTTTCAGGTTTCTTTAACAAAATTGTGAGGATTTACTTCATGTACTTCATTAGTCAAAGAGAAATGTGTTCGTACTTTGGTCTTAGTTTAAAGATTTTCTTGTCCTTTTTATCTCTAACAGAGCGTGCGTTCCAAGTCAGAGAGAAAGTCATGGCCTCGGCAAACTGGGGGAGTGGAAACTACCTGATAGTCAAAGAGAATTACATCGCAGAACAAATCGCCCCATATGTAAATATTTTACTCTTTGGTTGCAGCCGTAACTGAGATATAAACATATCTATTAAAACTCTAACTGAGAATTCTTTGGTTTAAAATGAAAGATGAAAGCAATAGGCCATTTCCGAGTTACCCTTTGCCTCTGTTTCAAAACGAGTCTACGTGCGAAACCATTCAAATGAAAATAAGTTTGATTTGCATGGAAATGGACCTCTTGGTAAAACTCATTCTCATTTGAATGGCTTCGCACGTAGACTCGTTTTGAAACAGAGGCAAAGCGTAACTCAGCAATGGCCTATTCTCTAAACGAATTTCAATCCTGTAATAAGAGGACTTGCAGAAAAGCGAAGAAATCCGTGCGTAGCTTTAAAACGTGACTCTCCAGTTTTAAGTTTAATACAGTAAAAACCCGCGTTTAAGAACACCTATTTTGGCGGTTCAGGCTGATTTGGTTCTTATATAAAGGGTTATAATCTGCAAAATCAGCCTGTAAGTATTCTTAAGTGTTCTTAAAAAAAGTATCTCAAAATAAGGAACATACTAGGCTACCAATAGATGAAATCAATATATATGCACACAATTGTATTTTAATTTTAATAAAATTGATAAATCAAGTCAATACTGTTCTGTAATTGGGGTGGAACTATTATGTGTGCAATGAAAAGTAGTGTTGATCTTTGATATTTTTCCATATAAGAACAACTTTCATTTTTCAGGCTGAATGTGTTCTTATATAAATGGTACTTTATTTCCTAAAATCTGACCTGGGTGTTCTTAATCCACTTGTTCTCATATCGTAGTCCTATTCCATCCTCACTATCTTTCGTCATTGTTACTTCTCAAACTCATTAATTATTCATCAAGTTGAAACATAGAAAACCATACTCGTGAAGGAGGTTTGGATACCCGGTCTTACCATTAGCATGGTTTTTTATGATTTTATTTCTCCGTTTACTCCGTAGTTTTTGTTTCGATTGAGGAGATATATCAAACACTCGAGACAATGTTTTCTCGGCTATCCAAAAACGTTGAATTTTTCAAAATACCCCTCTGCACGTCGTATTTTCAACTCTCTTCTCGATGTTTGGATATCCTGATGAAGCACATACATACATACATACATACATACATACATACGTACGTACGTACGTACGTACGTACGTACGTACATACGTACGTACGTACGTACATACATACATACATACATACATACATACATACATACATACATACATACATACATACATACATACATACATACATACATACATACATACATACATAAACTTTATTTAAGTGTCATGGTATTTAGCTAAATAGCTAATTGGGGACACTAAAATAAAATATACAAATATAAAATATAAAAATACTAATATTATATAAATAGATATAAAATATAAAATATAAAAACACTAATATTATATAAATAGATAAATAGATATAAAATACAAAAATACTAATATTATAAAAATAGATCTATAGATAGATGGTTAAATGACACAAATATGTTTTAAAATTCTAATAAGTTAAAAATGATTACAAGATAACTAAAATTAGTTACATCATTATGTTGTGCAAGCATAACATCTGCATTGTCCGTCCAACACATCAGTAATGTTACTGTCCCGAACTGCTTTTTTGAATTCAAAAAGGCTTTTTTGTTACGAAGGCCTTTATCCACTTTACCCCACAGATAGGGACCTAAATATCTTATACTATGTTTACCATAATTTACAGTGTTGAACCTAGGTATTGGAAAATCGCTACTACGCAAATCATAATTCTTAGATTGTTTATAAAATATGTCACAAATGTGTTTAGATGCCAGTAAATTTTTAACCTTGTACATTAGCACTGTCTTTCGTGTTTGATATGTTACCAAACGTTCTCCTGACATTTTCTTAACATATTTCTACAAAATGCAACCGTTATTATGGAATTTTCTGTGACCTGAGCATGCTTTTAAGTGTCTGATATTCGTTGACGTCGTTCATAATTCACGGTGTTGAACTTTATGGTTGTTTATTTTTCCTCGTCCCAGGTCGGCTCGATGCTGACAATTGAGGGCACCTTGCACATCCGGGATCCTAAAAGAGGGAGCTGGAAACAGAGTCACGTGTGCTTGAAGAATGGTTACATGTCGGTCAACAAAGAGCGTGGGGTAAAACACTTTTTTATAGTACAGTCGAAGCTCTCGTAAGCGGACACCCTCGGGACGTGAAAAAAAGTGTCCGTAACTGGTGCTGGCCGCTTACGAGAATGGTTCTCGTAAGCGGCCACTAGAAGTGTAGGGGAAAGATGGCCGCTTACGGGAGCTTGCCCAGCTAACAATAACCGGACGGACGTAGATGACGACAAAACAAGCACTAAAATGTGGTCCTGTAATTACTGTAAAATCATTGTCACAAACGGCGATGTGAATTCGATTGATAATAACAAGATACAGAGGTTGTACGGCCGCTTACGGGAGCTTAAAAACAAAGAAAAAGTTTAAGTCGTAATCTCTGAAAGTGTCCGCGGCCGCTTACGGGAATGTCCGCTTACGAGAATGTAAAAATACAGAGTTTGTATGGGAGTTAAAACGGGGTTTCAAACAAGGCGGCCGTAAGTAGAGCTGTCCGCTTACGAGAGTGTCCGTTAAGAGAGCCTCGACTGTAATTACTTTAATGTGAGACTAAAGGAGACGTGGTGGCTAAAGCCTGGTTTTCACTAGCGACGCAAGCACAAACGCAAGCACGCGAACAGGAAACCAAATGACCCTTGTGCTTGTGCTTGGCACAAGTCCAAGCACAAGCATCAAAATTCAATGTGTTTGTGCTTTTGCTTGCATCGAAGCCGTATTCACGGTGAAATAAGAGCGGTTTTGCTTGCGCTTGTGTTTGCGTCGCTAGTGAAAACCAGGCTTTAATGCCCTGGAGGGTCATTGTGGTTTTTTTTTCGAGGGTAAGAATTATCACTCTCACAGTGCCTTTCTCCACCCAACCCAGAGTATAAATGGGTACTTGTAAATTATTACAGAGGTGGCGGGGCGTTTTGAAACGTGGTGGGGTTGAAACTGTCCCAAAAATACTCGACAGTTTTTCATATTTGAGCAACGCCTCTGTATTACGCGGATAAGGCATCATGCTATATACAAAGTGACTCCACATATGTAAAGAGCTTGTAAAACTTAATTATCCGCGGAATTTAAGCTTTTTGTGTGTAATATTCAAGGAGATATAAGCGTTCAAAAACTGCACAATTTCTGCATGGCAAAAGCGCTTATGAGCCCATTCATTCTTTGTAAAATATCAAGTTTTTAAACCTGCGTCATAGAAAAAGTATTTAATACATCGGGCTCAAATTTATAGGGTCTTATAGTAAAAGTTAATCATACCATGTACTTTCAATATTCAGAATTGATATTTTTATAGCTCGATCAGGGCCGGGTTGTTGAAAGCACGATTAAGCTAATCCAGGATTAGCGTGAATTTTTATTTTTAGTTCTAAGGTTTTCAGTGAAGTTTCTGTTTTTATTTTTTCTGTCCTTCAGTTTTGTTGTCGACTTATCTCAAACTTCACAAAACATAAACAATAAAAACACTTTGACACAAGAGAAATTAAACCCTCAATCAACTTTTAATCCTTAGTTAGTGCTAATCGGTTTTCGAACAATCCGTCCCAGAAAGTGAAGCGCTTATGTTAATGAGGCAAATATTGTAAACAAAGATTTCCCTATTTACCATGGCACACCCTACAAACATTTTCTCATGTTAACCAATGTTATCTTTTTTCCAGTCGATTTTAAAAGTCATCAAGTCGGACAAATCCGATTCTGAACAGTGGCCGCTTCATAAACTGACTCTGTATGTGGGCGTACCAAAGGAGTACGAGAAAGCTACCAAAGGAGTAAACACTAGGTAAGCTCATCTATGGTGTAAATCTCCTTACTAGCTGTCATACATCTCTTTTAAGGGCGTTTTTTTGAAATATTTACTGCAGTCAGATAATGAGTTATTTGTGTCAGAAATGCAAAAAATGGGGGGGTCACCGACTTCAGAGATAAAGCGTGTGGAAAACTACCCTGATTTTGAAAAAATTAGCGCACGTAATTCAGCATGGTTTACAGGGTTTATGACTATAAATATCGAAGATGAGTAAAGAGAGGCAAATGATCTCAGTCATACTTTGTAGAAGTGCCTCTGTTGCGTAAATAATTCCTAGTGTTGCCAACCTTTTTGTGTTAGACTTTAACTCTGTAAGCGGTATTTCAAACTGTCGTACAGCAAAACCAAAAGCTCAAAAAGCGGAATTTTCATTTTTTTTTCTCAAAACGTAGATAATCGTTAACAAGAGTGAACGGTTAAAAAACGATGTAGGGGTCACCGAGCATATAAGAGAGCTATTTGCAAACAAAGTTAGCACAACGGCTTCCAGCCCTATATGTGTTTACATTGTTTCCTCGGCGCGCGCGCTCGGTGCATGGCGTGGCGTGACGTCGCGACATGAATTACGTGCGCAGAAAGTGAGGATGCACAAACATGTTAGCGCGAACGTCCTTAAAGAAGTAGTTCACTCCAGAATGGCCATTTATTTTCTTTATGCCAATAAAAAAGTTTACACAAAGATATGTTATTCACCAAAATTTCAGCCTCCAACGGTCGCTATAACCCTACGAAATCTTTCCCAAAATTCGACAACTGAACGCCGCCATCTTGGAGCTGGTAATGTATGCGTGACGTGAAAGAGCTCAGCCTGAAGTTTGGCGGGAAAATTTTTATTGTCAAAACTCCTTGTTTTGAGTATTTTTTGGAGCTCTGTTTAAGCAAAATGGAGCTGCACAAACAGGCATTTTGACAAACAAAAGCCACTACGAAGAAACAAGGAGTTTCGAGTATTTTAATTTTCCCGCCAAACTTCAGGCTGAGCTCTTTGACGTCACGCACACATTACCAGCTCCAAGATGGCGGCGTTTAGACTTTCAATAAAGTCCTTCGTCTTGTTTATTATGGCGCGCCGGGACGAAGGACTTTTCATACTTGATTCGCGCCACTTTTAGCGACCCAAAAACGGGTCGCTGAGCGTAGACCAATCAGAGCAGCCTTTAGGACAGAAGTGTCAATCACAAGGGATCAAGCGGAGTGAAACGTGACTTGCGGTCAAACATTCAACATGGGGTCAATTTCGAAAGCGATAGATGATGCTGTCAAGGTCACCAGTTATTCATGTTTGTGTGACTACTGGCGGAAAACAATAGAATTTTATCTTTCCGGGAGAGATGTTGTGTCTGCTCCAACCGGAGCGGAGCTGGAAAAAGCCTCACCTTTGAGCTCGCTCCGTACGCATTCGACTCCTTTCTTGGTGAGGATAGCAACGCCATTGTTTTATTTAGATGTCGTTCCACTGATTTCTTTAATGAAAGATCAAGTCTCGAAACTTATTGCCTCTGGAATTCCAGCTTTGTATGTTGGTGACGACTGCTCTGAACAGCAACTGGCGGATAATTTAGATTTTAAATCTAAACTGGTGTTTGGAAGTCCGGAGACGATTAACTATCGACACATTTTTCGTCGGTTGGAAAACAATTTCAAATGTGTATTCATCGATGAGAGACATGGCATTGCCAAATGTTAAGAGTGTTTGTCGTTCTTTTTTAAGCGATGGCGTGACATCGCTTTTATGCCATCGCACGATCGGTTCGTTTTGTCTGTTTGGCCCGATCGAACAGAAATCAAGTTTAACTTAACAAGAAATCGCCGCGTAAAACACAAAAGCAAAATACTTCTGTGCAGTTAGAATGGAAAACTACAATGTATGAACGAAAGAGACTTATTATATATGATGGAATCTATTAGATTGAGTTGGCAGAAATTTCTAATTCTTAAAATACAAAGGGCCGCTGTGAGCAAGAGACCGTTTGACCTTAAAAGCTTGCCCGCGCGTATCGTATGTCGTTTATCCGTGATATCACACTGCAGTATAACGCAATCTTTGTTGAGACAACATAGGGAAATCTAAATAAATAATAAAAATATAAAATAAAGTATTACTGTTGTTCAATTGAGCAAATCTACGAAGAAAATGTGTCAAATGTATTATTTGCATCCTTGGTCTGTGAATTCATATGAAACAACTTCATTTATTTAAATTCCATCAGATCCTCGGACTATACTATTTATACAATCACTAACATTGCTTCTTATGTTAAAAAAATGTAAGATGCAGTTGGATAACAGTCATTTCGACACACAAGGTGTCAGCTACTATTATTTACTTTAAGTTTTCCTCAAAATTATGTAAGACCCCTCGTAACGCCATCGCTTCTGCATGCATCGCGTGCCAGTTATTATTTTTACTTAGAAGCCCGGTCTATTCACTGTCTATTTTAATGTTTAAGTTCAACTGCGGAACAGCAAGCGGCAGCAAGCGTTACTAGCTTTTACAATTCAACCAAGTGTGCGACTTTAAAGTGTCATAGAAATGTTAACATTGCTTAATCCACAACTTTAAATTTCTTTTGTCCTGATGTAAACGGTGACTTCCATTTGTTCTGAAGTTCGAGAAACGCACACACGCTCCATTGTTTTCGTCGGAGTTGAGTCGTTAGTATAAAGTTGAGTCGGAGTATTAAAGTCACGCAACAACTAAACTCCATCCCTTGAAAATTGATACTCCCCATTTTTGGCGCGAAACGCAAACGAAAACCCATCAAGCGAGACAAGTCGACCTCTCGCGACTTCGTCACGCGATCTCGCGACTTCGTCGCTCGCACGGCCGCTTCGCGACCTAAAAGGCTCGCTTCGCTCGCTTATTCACTGTGAAAACTCGTGAGGTCGACTTGTGGCAAGTCTAGGCGGCGTTCAGTTGTCGAGTTTTGGGAAATATTTTGTATGGTTAAAGCGCACGTTGGAGGCTGAAATTTTGGTGAATAAAATATCTGTGTAAACTTTTTATTGGCGTAACGAAAATAAATGGCCATTCTGGAGTGAACTTCTCCTTTAATATGAGTTGGGTGGTGCGGCAAGACAATATCCTCTAGTTGATGAATTACTTAATTCTCGTCACCATTCCACTTGACAATGTATTGATGTTATGAGGAGAATTTAGATTTTAAATCAGTCTCGGAAATGAAAGGTTTACAATTTAGTAACTTGTAGTAATGTTGCTCTCGGCAGTTGCGGATTTACCGTAGTCGTGAAAACAGGCCAAGAGGATATCATCAGGTTAGTGGCAAACGATTGTGAACAATTCTTAGCGACGTTGCAACAACAAAATTAATGTACTCTTGCGCTACAAGAATATTAATACAGAGAGGAAAATTAAATTAAGTAATAGTACTGGCTGGATGGAATAACCATAGGGGCTAGATATAGAATATGTATACTCTTTTTGGGAAAGGAGGGCAATATAATGACCGACCTCAGGACTGCCAGAGAAATCAGGTTAATTGGCAAAAAAGGTGGGAAATGTAATTATAAATTCTGTACTGCCCTTTTGTCAATTTATTTTAGTTTTGATTGCAATAAATCTAAAGATTTTTATCTACTTACGAATCCGGGACCCGTTTCTCGGAAGCGCCGGAAACTTTTCGGGCCCGTAAAGCGATTTTTAGTTACATGTATCTAAAAACAGAGAAGTGTATAAGCCTGAAACTTTGTATAAAGGAAACTTGTGTTGATATTAGAAATATGTGGATAAAAGTTAGCTCTGTGATATTAAGGTTTGAGATTTTGCTATGGCGTTCTGGGTGCGAAAAGTTTTCGGGACCTTCGAGAAAAGGACCCTTGGACTGTAGACTTTGTTCACCACCCACCAGTTTTGGTATTGCAGCTTCTTAATTTGTTATTTTATATTAAGTAGTTTGATTTCTCTCAAGTTCAAACTTTTTTGCTTGTCAAAATAGGTATATGTGTGTAAAGGACAAGGCTGATATGAATCGTTGGTTGGCATCAATACTTAATATGAAGGTATACAACGTGGTTTTTATATGGTAGCCTAAAATTGTTCCTAGTTTTTTTTTCTTGAACTATTGAGCGTGAAACAAAAAACCTTGTAAGAATAAAATGAAGCCTTGCATCCCTTTCTGTTTTGTTTTGTCTAGTCTTAGAGAAAATAAAGAAAAAATTAAACAAAAAAAAAACAAAACAAAACAAAACACAACAAAAGAGGCTGAATAAAAGAACTAGGAAATCATTTACTGTTGTCGGCGGTTTGCATCGTTTCCTAGGAAACTGTCATTTTGTGCTCTGAAAGTGATTGGTGATTGGTTTGTTTCGACAGCTCAGTCGTAGCGTGATGCTTACCGCTTTTTGATTGGTTAATGGTAAGAACCGGGGCTTGATTGTGATTGGTTCAGCAATGTACCCGACGTAACGCAAAACCTTAACACTTTATGTTGCTTCTTCAAAAGACGTGAAATAAATCTCGCTAACTGGAACCCTTTCTCTTGTAGCATCCTGAAGGCATCTGGTCTGATCCTTCTCAGAGAGAAGGCATCTGGTCTGATCCTTCTCAGAGAGAAGCGATGGCGAGATACTCCGTTGTTGGTCCAAGGGTGATTATTACTTTTTATTCGTTGCAATCTACTTTCTTAATTCATATGCCTTGGAGAATCTCTGCATATCATTCCACTATTATATATGGATTAGAAACTTACTTCGTGGATTTCATGTCCTTCAGTTTTTGGCTGAAACAGTTACCCCCTTTCCAAGTTACTTAAACGATTCTGTTTTGTATTAAGTACAGAAAAGTCTAGGCTTAATGAATTTTATGCTGTTCCTCAGTTTGGTTAAGTTAGCTTGAGGATGCGCTCCTTTCTGGAATTGAAAAGAATAAATCTCCTGGAAAAAAGACGCCTAACCCTTTAAGTTAAGACCATTCTAGTCGCCATGGCGACTTAAAGTTTGGGGCTGGCGACTAAATTGGAACCGAAGTCGCCAGCCTAGCAACTAAAATTGAGGGGCAAACTTGAGCAGTCGGTGGCCAAACGGCCACTAGGGAAAAAAATAAACTTGGCCGGCCGCCCCTTCAAAAATCGGCTTAATTTGTTTTAGGCTACACGGAATATTTATGAACCGTGAATTATCTGTCAACGGAAGTATACTAATAGGCTTGTTTGGTCATTCAACAGGACACACATGAAGAAGATTCACCTTTACACCTCGGAAGACAGGTCTGTAGTATAATCCTATTATAACATACATGCTAAAAGCCAAAATCGTTTATACGTCACGTGCAATGTTCGTTATTAAACGTAACTCGGATAGAGTGCTTGTTCTGTTTCAAGCTAAAAATATACCACGGTGATTTTTTTTAAGTAGTTTGGCTAGATACGTGAGTTTTTGCCAGTTGTTGGTCTTTAAGGTGCTAGCAAACAAGGACACATAACATTGTTGCGGATACAATCTTTGCTCATGATGTTTCTTGGGTGGGAAAACGAGCAGAAAACAAATGTTTTGTGTCCATGCCGTACAAACCGGAAAACATTTGTTGCGGATACAAAATGTTTCTGACAAAAATCAGAAACATTTTTTTGTGTATCGCATACAAATTCCATGTAAAATACTTTGTGTTATCGTCAAACTGTTTTACTGTTTTTTTTTTTTACTGTTTTATTGCCAAACTGTTCCCCTCGAGAATTTCATAAAAACACAAAACCAAGTTGAATGTAGCCTGAATTTCAGACATTCCTCTGTGCTCGCCTGCTTGCCAGAAGGGACGTCTGAACACATTTGGGCCTAATGCCGTCCGGTGACGTCACTACACTTTGGTTTTAATTCATGCGGAAAAGTTTCTGTCGAGGCCATGAAATTGTGAAAGAAAAATCGCTTCAATAAAGGATTACAGGGTATAAAATTGTTTTAATAGTAAACTATTGAAAACGTGAGACAAATGAATGAGATTTTAATTGACTGCAGGCCATTTTTTTTTTTTACGGAACCGATTTAATCTGAACTGATTTGCTTTATCTAGCGATCAAAATATAATATATGTTACGCAACGGACAAATACAACACACTCGTGAGTACTTAAATGAATCAATTTAGACGGTTACAGAGGCATCAAGAAACGACATTCAATACAAAAATATCCTACTTGACCGTTGGCACTGAATTCAGAAATCACTGGCTCATCGAGGCTGCAGGACGTCGGGCGGCTTTGTTGACAAAACAAGATTACATATAAATTTGGCAAAACACTGCATATCGAAGCGACGAATGCCGCCAACTTAAAACCTACCGATTTCCATTGCTATTCTTCGTCCGTAGGTAAACTAATAAAGTAATAAACTCAAGGTAAATGACTAATAAATTCATTTCGGGAAGGTGAACTCTATCGAACTCCAAACGTTTTCAAATTACAATCCTCGCGCGGTAAAATTCAGTCATAATTTCACATAATTATGCAAATAATTTTTAAATCAACCAATCAAAACCACTACCCGGTTTTCGGGTAGTGACGTCACCGGACGGCATTAGGCCCAAATGTGTTCAGACGTCCCTTCTGGCAAGCAGGCGAGCACAGAGGGATGTCTGAAATTCAGGCTAAGTTGAATGTGGATGTTCATTTAACACTGATGATGACCTTCGAGTCGACAACGTTTTATTTTTTAAGAACTTTAATGATTTTTATCCCTTTTTAGCCTTTTTAAGATTATTTTATGAGCAACATTAAGACAACACTCTGTGTATGGTTCACTGATGTGTCACTCTATATCAACAGTCGGTTCACCTTCGACGAAAAGGCTCCTCAAAGCACATCGTAGAAGAACTCAAATTTAAACAGAGGTCCTTAAAACGCCCTGTGGACAGAGGCCCTCCAACGTGAAGCCCAAGAATACATTAAACGTTTTTATGTGTGTGTTGCTTAGTAAACAAGAAAGAAAAATTTGCAAAAAAGATAATTAGAATTTATGTATAAAAAAAACTAGTTAAAAGATTACAGTGCAAAGAATTTTGCAAAGAATAGAAAGAACGTGCAGTTAAGAATTTTGTAATGTCACGGCAATGTGTAATGTTGAAACATTGCTGTTTTTATCACACAATAATTAATTATGACAACAAAATAAAACAGATCGGTGAAGATATAAAATGAAAAGAGAATAAATAGTTTCTCATTGTTTTCGTAAGAATAATGCATCAAAAGGTGAGAAGAATCACAAGTTGAGATAATTACTTGATATGGACTGTGCACTGTGCACGCGTTGCGGATCTATGTTGTTTAGACAACAGGTTACACTCGAATATTTCGCCTGGAATGTAGTTTCTTTCGCCCTTCTCTTCGTGTGAACGAAGAGGACAAAACATAGATAACATCGCTTTAGCATACCGACCATCAGATCACATCTTACCGTTATTGTCACGTCCATGAGAATTGCATTTAAAACTACACTTTTGGCCTGTAGCTAGAAAACCTAATTAAAATGTTTACAGTAATAATCTAATAGAGTAGGATATGGTTTTAAAAAAAATGTTTTGGATAAAAAGTGGCCTCGTGATGATTTGAAGCCATTTTACGACACTAGAATTTCAAACCAAGTAACGCTTTCTAAAAAACAAAAACATTACAATTTGGCTTCATAACAAACACGCAAAAAAGGTTTTCAAGCGTGAAATCAAGATTTTGTGTTTGCAAAATACTTTAAAGTTGACTCCTGTCTACTAGAACAAAAGTCAAATTGTGAGTTCGTAAACTAACTCTAAAACTAAAGCCCGTTCTCCTTTACGACAAAATGCTATTTTCCTTGGCATTACCTTGCCTTGCTTAGATGTTGGTTTGAGATGTTACGTTGACTCTGTTGGAAGATAATTTTGCGTGTTGTAAAATGACTTGAAATCATAAATGTTTTGTATAATTCAAAGGAGTAGAATAAACCAGGAAACATGCTATGATAAATGACCGTTACAGTAGTAAGACAGTAAAGCAGTATTTGATGTGCTTTTATTGGCTAACATAGTTTAGTCTTGGAATACATTTTATTTTACGTATTTGCCAAACTTTATTTTGGTGATTTGCTTAAAATAGTGAAATGTTATTTTGGTTAATACCTAACTAGAGATTGTTTGGCTATATTTTTTGGTTATTTTTGTACAAAACCTACAATAAGTAAAAAGCTTAATGGAGTAAGGATTTTGATCCTCGCAATGACTTACTTTTAGTGTATATTCTTTGAATTTTAATAAAATAAAATTCCAGATGACTGAAGGCAAACTCTCTCCACCAACCTTGATGTGTGTAAAAGCAAGTGCAATAAATGGTGGCATAGTACAAAATCCACAAATCTGGCTGACAAGCTAAACACAGTCACTGGTTCATCCAAAACAAAGAAAAGTCAAGCTTGACTGGTTGAAATCGCTTTGTTCTTGAGGATGTCGCCTTTTTTTCCCATCCAGCGTGGTGGATTTTGTACCATCTGAGCGTTTCTTGCAAAGCGCCCACCCATTACAAGCAATTTTCAAAGACAGTTTTCCCCAGACGCCGTGGCATTTCGTCGGCATAGAGAAAATAATTGAGCTGCTTAGTAACAAATCAAAGCAACAAGGAACGTCGTACTTCTAGATTATGAGCAGTCCCTCTTTTAGTCTGTCGAGCATGATGCGAAAAAAGCGCGGGTGGAAAAATGGTCGCGCGAAATCAGGGGCATAGACGCGCGAGAAAACAGCGTCTGAACCTCAGATTTCTAGCGGCCATTTTTCTACAAGAAATTTATTTTGATTATATTTCACAGACTCCGTTCGAAATATATGAGAAAACAAATGGTAGGAATTTCCCAGTTAGTGCTTCAAACCACTTTTTAACGCTAAAAATATAAGGGGTACCCCCTTAAAAGCAAAACAAGGGCCTGGGTCTACCTATAAGGCCCTGGTGCCTAGGTCCCGCGGACCCATGATCCTTCACTGGCTTTTTTTCCTTGTGCTTCAAACCCTACGGTAAGTATTTGCCCTTTATCTTGTATTTTTGCTAATTTTTTACCTTTTCAGGCTATTCCTCTGTGTTTTTGGCACAGTAGGTTTCTTTTTAGCGATATTTTGTCGCTCTTCAGATATATTGCATCACTGAAGATATCCATTTGGCAACACAAAGTCGCGTAGAAGGACTCGTTGCTGGTCGCCATCTTCCCGCCGAAACTGTTTCGGCGTCTGCCTGAAATACGTGATGAATGGTCCTGCCAAACGACGCAAAGACCTTTCACGTAGAAGACGATGATACTCTTTAGGAGATTCTTCTCTCGCCCGAGAGTCTTTACGAGCGAATAGACTCGCTGCGAACAAGTTCAGTCTGATGATATGTCGATTTATATGGCTAATGACTCGTCAGGATAGAAATTCAGCGAACCTTTGGCGACCGATAAGTCATTTGGACTTCTGCTGCGCCCGTTCGGGCACCTGTGGAGCCTATTTAGGCACCCATAGAGCCTATTCAGGCACCAACATTGCCTATTCAGGCACCAATATTGCCTATTCAGGCACCAATATTGCCCATTGAGGCACCAATAGAGCCCATTGAGGCACCAATATTGCCTATTCAGGCACCAATAGAGCCCATTGAGGCACCAATAGAGCCTATTCAGGCATCTGTAAAGCCTATTTTAGGCACCCGTCGAGCTTATTAAGGAACAAACCGAGTCTGATAGACATCTAAAGAAGCTGGGAACTTAATGCAGTCTTATAGTGATGGCACTCTCGTAGAGACCATTTAGAAACAAACAGAGTCTGATAAGACATAACTGACGAAGCTGCAAACTTTGAGTAGTATTACAGTGATGATAATGGCCTGTTCGACTCACTTCCAATTCAACCTCCTGGAAACCATTATCCTCTTTACCCAAATTTGTGGATACTAACTTTTGGAAATATATATATATATAAGCTATATCTTCTTATTATGGAAGATTGGGAACTCCTGAAGTGGATGCACTATCTGCTCCCAAAACTTGATCAGCAATTGTCAAATCAAGTTCCCCTTTGAATGAGATATCCTGTCCAAGAAAGGGACAAGGTTCAATGTTCATTGTTTGCCTTGACTTCTAGAATGCCACTGGCCCCATGTATGGCCTTCACGATTGTATCGAAAATGATTGAGCTCCAACTTATGTGATAATAAAAGTAACCATGCTGCAAGCTTTACCTGCTGGCAGAGCAAATGCTTTTCTGTCTATTTTGAGACATCAGACAGATAAAAGAAACTTAATTTTACCACAGTAAATTTGTTCAAAATTACAACTATAGCTCTTTTTGTGTTCTTTTCACAAAAGCTGCAAAGCTACCCTCAAGCTGTCACCAAAAAAGGGAGATGAAAAGATATGGCGCATTATACAGTCAATACTTTATTAAACAAAGTTATATAGTTCCTTTTGTTTTGTAACAAACATCAAGGAGACAGCTTGACTTATTATCAATCCACTTGATATGTGTATTTGCACCGTTCCAAACTTAGTTGCCAGAATTAGCGTTGACGACGATCAAAAGGTGAAGTCAATTAGACTCGCACAGTACAATTACTCCTAGCGCCTTGTGACTTAAAAATCGCCCCAAAATCGTACCGTGTATTCTCCACATCATTACGGGTTCTCAGAAATGAGCCTGCGGTTTTTAATATACCATCCCTATACGTCTCCACCTTTACCCACATATCAGGTCAGGAGGCTCTTTTATTATTCCAGCACTTCATAGGTTACCACGAAAAGGATCTTTATGAAAGATTTCCCTTTTCACGACACGATTTTTTTCACGAAAGCTCGTTTTTCCTGGTACCAAAAACCTAGGACCCATGTGTCTAGTGATAGACCCGATCAAATGAAGTTCAATATTGTACCGAACCTTTCCAGACGGAAAACATCAGTTGCTTTAAAGCGTCGCTTTTACCAGGAGTTTTTATGTCAAGTACATTTTTTAAGGACTCGTTCATTTCAGTTCTCGTTACGAGTTTTTCAAAATTTGATATGTTCGGGTTCAAGACCCGCCCATTCGGCCTGTGTTTGGCCCTACAGAATTGATTAAGCCTCTTTCAACTTTCTTCAAGGGAAAGTCTATTCAAGTCCTTATAAACCTGGACGATATTCTTCCTTTGACTTCGACAACTAAAGGAAGTCGTCAAAACACTCTGAAGTGGTTCTCCACCAGTCCTTAAGGTTCAGATTCAGACAAACCTACTGAAGCATGTTTTGCCCGTCTTTGACCAAGGCAAAAAGCTTTCTCACAAATAATGTCTTGAACGATATTTAGTTATTTTATCTTTTTAGGAACATACATTCTGTCAACAGTTTAGTTGTTAATTTCAATTAGACTGCCCCACAAACCGTTATAACGCATTGTGGGCTGGCTAGAAAATTTTTATGTGGGCAGCGGGAATGGACAGTCATATTTTAAAGCTATGCTAGTGTGTGTTGCTTCTACAATAGCAGCCGCCAGTATATTTCTCACACTTACTTTTTGCATTAGATGACCTATTGGTCTTGTGCTTAAACTGCATTCAGCACATTTTACTGTTATCCCATGTTTAATTTAAACCTTGCTATGGAGGTTTTTTTCCTCAAGGTAGATGTAACAGCCGTTCTACACTGACATCGAGGTTTTTCCTCTCATTTAAGTTTACATGAAAACTGGCTGTGTTATGATTTTTTAATTGCTCATACAAGTGGCGTTAAAAACTACCATTTGTTTTCTCATATATTTCGAACGGAGTCTGTGAAATATAATGAGAATTATACTAGGGCCGCCAAGCGGCCTGAAGTAATAATTCGGATTATATAAACAGACGAAGTGAGAAATATATGAGGTTCCCACCCTTCACCCTTCCCTGGTGTATTTATAGGGTGTTGCTTTGCCTGTCTATTCCATGGCGTCAAAAAGCCAGTGAAGGATCATGGGTCCGCGGGACCTAGGCACCAGGGCCTTATAGGTAGACCCAGGCCCTTGTTTTGCTTTTAAGGGGGTACCCCTTATATTTTTAGCGTTAAAAAGTGGTTTGAAGCACTAACTGGGAAATTCCTACCATTTGTTTTCTCATATATTTCTCACTTCGTCTGTTTATATAATCCGAATTATTACTTCAGGCCGCTTGGCGGCCCTAGTATAATTCTCATTCACCCGTAGTCTACCATACAGTCAGCTTCTAGAACCGGAAAAAAATACGGAAAACGGTACCGACGAACCCGCTCACATGCCCAGTTCATTTCTGTTATACTGTTTGGCTCACAGTCACTTGGATACATATTTTCTCTTTGTGTCACACACGTCCATCTTCTCTTCTTCTTGACCTTCTTGTGCCTACACATATACCCAACCAAGTATCACTTTTCTGTTCACGCTCCCGGGGGTGCTGATTTGTTTTCTCTGGACTCATATAAAACTCGCAATGACGGTACTGCCGGCGTGTCTTAAAAAACGTGATCTTACAACCCGGTACTGTTAAGCTTGTTCATAGCATTACAGTAGCCAAAATGCGACTGAATACTAGGGCAACTTCCCGGTTGAAAGCGCGGGTGGAAAAATGGTTTAATGGTTTTTCCCGGTTTAGGGTTACATCCCAACAAATAAACAGTGATAATCAAAAACCTAAATGACAGATTTCTATACCCTTTCGTATACCTAAACTTGTGAGCTACTAGTCGGATTTGTTTCTCGGTTGTCCCGAGTTCAAATCCTCGACCACGCTTTGTATATAGCCAACTGGTCTGCCTCCTGCCAGTTGGGATTTTTAACCTTGTTATGTTCATTTAAAAATATTCGTTTCCTCTGTTTCAATGGCATGCCTGTAAACTAGATTTTTAACCTTGTTATGTTCATTTAAAAATATTCGTTTCCTCTGCTTCAATGGCATGCCTGTAAACTAGCTATCTCGTAGAGATATGAAGCTAAGTGCATGACCACTATAAACACATTTATATTTATATTATTATATTTTATAACAACGGTCTGAAAAGCTGTTACAAACCTCCAAAGCTGCTTTCTTTTGGCCAGTGGTGTTTCGTTTGGCTCTTGAACTCTCAATTGACAAACTCGCTAATTCACTCTCACTCTCACTGATAACTCACGTTTACCCAACGTTTCTCACTCTTTGGGAGAGTTAAATGTTTGCAACCAAAGTGTGAAAAGATTTGGGTATGAGATTAGCTGTCTTTTAATCCTAAGGAGGCTCAAGAAGCAGTGTGGCCTGCTGAAAACGGCCAGAAGGAAAATTGGAGGATGCTGTGCTGTCTCTACCAGGGACGACGGAAAAAAAAATTCATCTTCTTCCAACACAAAATATTTTGAGGTGTCATTTTGACATAATGATCACCACCCATACACAATAAAGATTCATAGAAGTCCCAAGGTTTAATTTTTATTTACAAGACAACAAAAAAATTAAAGAAAAACCTGCCTTTCCAGTAGCTAAATTTCATGGAGCTTGGGGCAAAGGGTGCGCGCGTGACACCAAGTTAAATGGTGATGCTCTGCATTAGCTACCATGTAAGATTTACTGAAAGATTTATACAAGAGAAATGTTAAACAACATTTTGCAAGTGATGATAAAGCTATGAATGTTAGTTGTACGAAACTTTGTCCAACATGAATCTGAATCCGAGTTCTACTCCATGTTGACTGATTCATAACAGTAACAAACATGGCTCTCTGTCTTTCCGAAATTATTTATATTTTCTATAAAATAATAATTAACCACTGATGACAAAATCTTAGAACTGAAATGTCATTATTAAGTAAAATTGCCATGAAGAGTGGAAAGTTTAAGGCATTATAAGGTAAATTTATCAACACTGAAGTGTAATAAATGTTCTTTTGGCTTCTTTTGTTAATGAACCATGGAGTACATTCCAGTGGTGTGAATTGGAGGAAGGAAGCTTTCACTTGTATCTGTGAGTTGGTTAACTTGTATTTCTGTGTATCTAGCTGGTTGGCTGCCTTCAGTGTCGTTATCTGAAAGAAAAAGAGGATCCCATGTTTTAGACAATCATTAGGTCTTCATCTCATAATTCTTAACTCCTAGAAAAACTTCCCTGGCAATTTATAAGAAAGCACCTTCAATTTTGACCTAATTCCACAATGACATTTTGTCAAAATGATAGTTTTCTTTGTCCAAACAGTCAAAAACTAAGGGGTGGTGAGTGGTCTTTTACTGTAAACAATGTACATCTTGCAGAATTTTAAAATATTCCAAAAAGTCCAAAGTATCCAGGCTTGAGCATAGTAATCCTTTCCCATTTTTTTGTTTCAAATGTAAAAGAGCTACAGAAATTAAGAAGTGACTTGAGCATAAACAAGGTTGTGGAATAGTTCACTTCTTGACTGTGGATGTGTATCTTGAAACTAGCAACTACTTACAGTAATCACATATCTGTTATGATCTGGCAGACCTTTTTCAATTTTGAGTAGTAAGTCTACTTACCGTTTTGTCCTGCTGTATCTCTATGACTTCTTTGTAAAGATTCATTGTAGTTTGGTGGAGGAACTTTCCTGGGACATAACTGGCCTAGTGTTGGTTGAATACCGAAACGATCTGGAATGTAAACAACCCACAAGTTACTTTAAATATCCAACAACATAGATCTATGTCATTACAGTCAAACCAGATGTTCTTTTGATGGGAACTCTGCAATGTTGTGGCGCAATGTTCCAATATTGATTGACAGTTAGCTCGTCGCAACTTGCAACTTTCAATTCAAATTTGCCTGAGCAAGTTGCCAAGTTCCGGTTTTAATTTTGCCGTATAAAACGAGGTTGTACCACCTTTGTTTCAAAGAAACAGAAAATAATTGCCCCTTATTCGACTGCTCATCAACAGAATGCGAGAAATAAGCGACAGGCTTAAGTTAGGAATTACGCTTCAAAATTACAAACGTAGGCCGTAACTTGCGGAGCAAATTTGAATTTTTAAGCGAAATTCAAAGTTTGGCGATTCAACTAAGCCTGTTGTTAATTTATCGCAGTCTGATGATAAGCAGTTGATCATAGGACAATTATTTCATCCTTCTTTGAGACAGAGGTAGAATTATTATGTTTCATACGGGAAAAATGAAAACCGGAACTTGGCAACTTGCTCAGGCAAATTTGAATTGAAAGTTGCAAGTTGCGACGAGCAAACTGTCAATCAATATTGGAACATTGCGCCGCAACATTGCAGAGTTCCCATCAAAAAAGAACATCCGGTTTGACTGTAAAGATGTGTTGTTCTTTGTGGTGTAAGATAGGAAATATGAGCGTTTATTTGTTTGCCTCATGATGGAATCGCTAGAGTTGAGTCAACCTGAAAGTTGCAACCCTCTAAAGGTAGCGATAAGAAAAGGCTGCCAAATCTGAAAGTAATGAGGGTTGTTAGTCTTGTTACCGTACTTTTGGATCTTTTGGGTATTACGAGTTTCTTCTACTTACGTGGATCTTCAACTCTTTCCTGTCTTCTATGCTCTAAATGGCCGTTTATGATAGCTTGAGCCTAAAAAAAGGAAAACAATGTTACACATGCCTGTATGAATTCCAGGAAATGCATTCCAATGCACTGATGTAAGACTAAATTCAACACTGATTATTTATTGGAGCTGGTGGGTTGATAACTGAGGAATTACTGGACATTGTGGATAGTCTTAACTTTTCGCTGTAAGTTATGAAGTCAATCGCTCATACTCATGGACACATGTCTTTTTTCTCTTCTGTCTAAACTGCTGCATGATGGAGAAATGTTGCTCTTACCTTTTGTCTACAGAGAATGCGATCAGGATCAGTAGATAACTCTGTATTTGCGATATTGTTTTTGATGGCCTAAAGAAATAAGATATTGTAAGAAGTGATATAAATGAAGGAAATGACTGCTTAAATTATTAAAATAAAATACTCTTTTAAAAATTACTGTTAGTAATAATTATTTAATATGCATAATTTACAAGATAGTTTCAAGAAAACATGTCAGTAAAAAAGTACTGATCAATACTCAATTTGGTTAAATAAAAAATTTAAAAAAAAAACAGGAAAAATAGAAATTTACAGCTACATGTATAAGCATTACACCTCCACTTTGAAAGTTCAAATATTTTTACTATTATTTTTGCTGTGTATATATATTGTCATGGATGTACTAGTCTATCTCAGAGAATTAGTTTACCTATCACAGACCCTTAATGTATAAAGAATCAAGTAACTATAGCACTTGAGTCATTACCATGGATGCTGTGGATCTTGCATGAGCTGGAAGCTGTTCTTGATAGTCACTATCAGTAAAGTTATACTCTTCTTCTACTGGTGAACTCTTGATTCTTTATTGACAAAAGAGCACACATATTATCCAAAAGGAAAAACAAAAACAAACAAACAGAAAAAGCCAATCTCTTTCTCATCAATTTGTCCCAATCAGTAACGCCTTACAGTGTTACCTTCTGCTACATCCAAACTAATTTTCCCTTATGTTTTCTTTTTTTAGATATTTTTTATTGATAAATTCAAAAAATACAACGGTCCATAAAATTGTAACATACATGTACATGACAGTTTTCTTTAGGGGTGAATTAGATGGCACGATTTTGCCTAAAAATTATTATCGCATGAGACACAGGCTTATACCAGGTCTACAACACGAGTTGCGTTGTGTAAATCAAACTACTGCATCATCACGACAGACATGTGTGCGCGTAGATGGTCCTTAAGACATGTTGTAGGCCTGTCGTAAACTTGTCACATGCAAGAAAGTCGTACCATGTAAATCCGCTTTTGTATGTCTACTATATGCTACTACAATACCTAACCTTTATTCTTCACAATATTTTCTAAAAAAAATTAAAATGCTTCTTCCATATCTATGTGAGTCATAAAAACACTTGAGAACTTAAAAATGATGAAACACCCAAAGCTTTTGTTCTCACAGCATTCTTTTTCTCCCAAACTTGTGTTTCTATAACTAATGATAGCTTGTTAGACAAAACACAAACACACTTTAATTTACTTACTGTCTATTTGTCAAGATAAAGTAAATCTTTTCCATGAACAGAGCTGCGGCATTAGGCTTGCAATGAATAGTTCCTTCTATCACCTCTTTAGGAATGTCAAACCCATGCCGCTGAAAAAACTAATGAAATATATCGAGAGTTGTCAGAATTTAAGGATATCTTACAAAGTATTATTAAGTTGTGTTACAGTATACAGGTACAAGACGATAAGAATCAGTGGAAAATTGATTTTACAAATTTCTATGAGCAAGATACAGGTCTCTTCTGCAATATGCTCTTTCTGGGGATTTGTACTTTATATGTGTGCACTCACATTTTCAGTTTTTAATACTTTGTCTTTATAATTGAAGGGTTTGGTGGAAAAAGGGCGTTAGTGAATTCGGCTAAAAGTGAACATTGCAAAAACAATTCCAAATTTCACATGTGGGTTTGTTGACATGTGTTTAAGATTGCACTTAAATTAATTTCACTGGCTTTTGCTTCATTTCCGAGAAAAATGACTTGCAATGACTTATGTTTGCTTTCATCAAGATAAAATTTGCACCAAAGTATTAGTTGATGCAAAGTTTTCACTGTTTGGCCACCAAATGCAAGTCAATGCAAGTCTTGATGTTTATTTATGTTGATGTTTGAGTATTGAAATATGGCCGAATATATGCAAGCCAATCTGCTGTATTGAAATGGCATTTTTGTTGACTTGCATGCACTTACCGTAAATGATCTAATAAATGCCTGGGGCGTCTATTAAATTTTTGGGGTCCTAGGGGAGGCGTTAAATAGATATGAGGCGTTTACCGGTATTTCAATTTAACAGTAGCAATGTCAACACAACTAATAGGATGGGTAGTTTTCTACTGGAGTAAGATACATAACAGAGATTGTGAATAGGAGAGTAATCTAATCTACGCTAATGCAAAGCCTTGAGATACCGTTCATAGTGATATCGACGTTTTTTATCATCATCGGGATTAACCATGTTGGCGTTGTTGGCCTCTTCGATGTCCGAGTCAAGCAAAAAACTAACTTTATTGCGTGAAATTACTCAGTGGAGCATTTCCTTGGTTTTTGAGATGATTCCTGGAGGGGGGCGTCTATTAGACACGGGGCGTTTATTAGAGAGGGGCGTCTAATACAAACTTAAACACCTCAGAGGGGGCGTTTATTAGATAAGAGGCGTTTATTTGAGAGAGGGCGTTTATTAGATCATTTACGGTACAAGCAAACTTATCAGTTCATTTGGCCACTCATCAACATAAGTCTGTGTGCAAGTTCTTATTTCAAAACTTCCGGTGTGCGACAAATGCAGACTGCAAACCATGCAAGTCTGCCAGTCTGCATTTGTCGCAAGCCACAGATCTTGCAACAACTGAACTAAACTTGCAAATCTCTACGGCCAGGGTTTAATGGGCAAATGAATAAAAATGGGATTATATCATTTCCAGCACAGTTACACCCCTC